>NC_057807.1:176136094-176505477 GCF_018294505.1 Triticum aestivum | reverse complement strand
CACAGTCGGGCGTCTGAGCGACACCACATAAAGGGCTTTAAAAGAAATGCCACAGTCGGGCGTCTGAGCGACACCACATAAAGGGCTTTAAAAGAAATGCCACAGTCGGGCGTCTGAGCGACACCACATAAAGGGCTTTAAAATAAATAATCATAGTGAATATCCCGGAGGTAGAACCATCCCAGAGATACTCGATAATAACAATAATATCACGGGTTAGTCAACAATAATAATAATCATAGTTATCACAAGTCACAAGTAGTAATTCCATTTCTAGTTAACAGTTTCACCTCCGAAGACCGACACTAAGACCGACACTTGACCCATCCCGGACTGTAATCCTTAACCATGGACACGGCTATTCGAATAGGTTTATTCTCTGCAGAGGGTGTACTCTTTACCCACGAGTAATGGATTTCTTTAGTCCATCGGGACTAATTCCGTCTACGGTCTTTTTGTTGAAAACACACCTAACTTGCACACACCAGCTTATCTCACACGTGTCTGGAATCACCCACGACACCTGTTAAGCAAACTCTAAGTGGGGAGGCTACAACCTCGCGTAGCATGGGATCAAATTTATATCGCACGCTCTAAGGGGTGGCCTTCCCTCTCGGTCCCAACCGGAAACACCCATGCCCCCGGACCAGGTGGCCTGCCTACCAGCTACAACCGGTATCTTCCACCATGGCCTCTCTGTACGGTGTGTGCTAGAAAGATGTTTACAACTTACTGAACCGTACTCTACTTGCTGTAGAGACGAGTGGTAGTACGAAACAAGTATGGGGGTTACTGACACAAGACTCGATCTACGGTCGACTCAGGAGGTTTAAGTATTCCCTGCATGATTAGCATGACGAATATATTTCAACCAACAGAGTCACTGCTCATATCACCTTGCCATGCCATACCAGACATAACTGTCCCGACGGAGACCGGCGACAAACTCATGCCTACCCAAGGCAGAGGTTTTTCCCGGGTTCCTGCCGGTATGCATGCAATGCACATGAGGGTGATTATCATCACAAGTGTGTCCATTTCCAACAGCATGGAAATCAATAACATGCACCCATGCATATGATCATATCACATGAAATAACAAGTTTCTCCAAAGTGAGGTGATGTTATGAATGTGTCATCGAACACACAAAAATATTAGGCCGGGATTCAGAATGCTTGCCTTCAATGTGTGGAAAGGCAGGGTGCACTCCAAAACTTGAAATATTTCTCCTCTCTTCAAAAATCCTATTTTAGCAATATAAAAGAATTAACACACAAAATAAAAACAGCACCAAAAGTTGTTCTGAATTTTTTTCAAATAAATCCTAAAATAAACTAGGTGAAATTTGAGAGAGGTAGGAAAAAGAATCATTTCATTTGGAGTTGTATTTAAAAAGTTATAGCCAGTCAAAGTTCTGGTCAAAATCTGTTATTTAAATAAAACAGAAAAGAAAACGTTTCGGAGGGGAATACGCTTTCGGAGCGGGGAAACGTACTGGGGGGATTACGCCTTCACTTAATCCCACGTGGACAGGCACGCGGTCGCTGACAGTGGGTCCAGAGGGCCCACTTGTCAGGTTTGACCAGTCTATCCCTCCTCTTTCTCTGTCCCGAACGGAGGCGGAACTCCGGCGACCGCCACCGGCGATTGGCGGCTTTGTTCGAGAAACCGAAGCCATCCACGGGCTCAGGGGGTCGAGGCGGTCCCGCCGGTGGGTGTTACGGCCTCAGGGGTGGACGGGGTCATCGGCGGTGAGCTTCGCGGCGGACGGAGAGCTTCGGGAGCAGAGTGTGATTGGGGTTATGGTGATTCCTGATCAACATCGAGTAGTGGGAATGGTTCACGGGAAGATGAGGAAGCTCTTGGTGGAGAGAATGGAGAGTGGGAGGTCCTGGTGGTGCCGAATTGGCCGGGGCAGTGGCGGCGACAGGAGTTGCCGGAGATGAGGAAGGAGGCCTCCCCGGGTCGATTGGCTGCCATGGGAGAACTAGGGGAGCATTCTAAGATTGCCTGTGTGCTTGAATGGGTTCGGGGTCCTCTTTTTATAGCTCGTCGAGGTCGGTTCCGCGGCGGCCGTGGATAAGCCCTCCAGCGAACCGCCTCTCTGTAGCCAGGGCGACGTGGCGGCGACGAGCGCTAGTGGACACACTCGCGGATGAGCACGCGCTGTTCCAGGGGCCAGGTGGCGAGCGGAGGAAGGTTCGGCGGCGCCGACATGAGCAGAGGCTGTCGGGCGGCGGCGGCGGCTAGCGCTTGGCCTGCCGGGCGCGGCGAGGGGCGGCTTGGCGCATAGCTGTGAGAAGGGGAGCGCGTGGCGTGATGCCGTGGAGCGAGCCAAAACCGTGGGGCCAGCGTGTCGGCTCAGCGCACGGGTCGTGCAATACGCGCGCTCTAGGCGCGTCCCGTGCATGCACTGAGTGTGCTCGACGAAATGCCAGAGCATGCTAGAGGTCGCGGTTGAGGCTGGGGGTTAACAGGTCTAGGTTTGGGCTTGCAAGGAGATCAGTGGACAAGCTGGTTTGGTCAGGGGATCAGGTTCACAGTGCAAACCAAAAATTCATGCCAAAATAGATCCTGCCCATAAGGTGTTTGGCAAAATGCCAAGGGCACTTAGGCAAGTCTTGGAGTGGTCAAAAACTCCAGATGGAAGTCTCTTTAGATGTACAAGAGGGTGGTGAGGTTAGTTTGCCAAAAGCAGAAACTTGTTAGTGCAAGTTTTGCAAAACTACAATTCTGGACAGGAAATAAATGACATTATTTCATGAACCAAAATTAATCCAATGGGTACATGCTCCTGGACATAAGGGTTTAACATGGAGGACTACAAGTAGGAGAAATAATCAAGGGTTAAAGTGCAAGCAAAAATATGGTTGCTGTACAAACCATCCAGTTGGTCCAGAATGAAGATGAGGTTGATTCACTCAAATTTTTCAAAGAACAGCACTAGGTTTTTGCATAAAGTTGAATCATATGCTACTAACAATATCCCATAATTTTGGTAGAGGCCAGGAAGAAATATTTAAATGGGTTGTAGTGCAAAATGCACTCTGGACTAGAGAAGGAAAAATTGATGCAGAGCTCAAAATATTTCATGAATAAAATATATTTTTGCATAAAAGTGATTTAAAAACATCACATGACATCTCCAAATTTTTGTGGGAATTTTAAGTGAATCTATCAAATGGTTGTAGTTCAAATATGGCCATTTAACTTTGAAAAACCATTTTCAAGAAAATAAAGATCAAGCAACTTAATTATTTAATTAGTTATATTAAATAAGGGAAAGTTTCTCTTGAGAGATTAAATATGTCCAAAGGCAAATTTGAAAAGTTTTCTCTTTGGGAAAACTCATCATAACAGGGAAGGAAATGATCAAAATGGAGCTCAGATATTCAAAGTTTTAATTCCTGGCAAAAATTTTAATTCATTAAAACAAGGCCAAATTTTTGGGGTGTCACAATACTACCCCCCTTAAGAAAAATCTCGTCCTCGAGATTTGTTAAATGTTGTGTTAAGAAAGACTATACGCAATAAAAATGTGGCTACAGTGAGAGGGCAATAAGTGGTGAAAAAATCACAGTGTGAAAACTGGTGCTGCGTGGAAGAGTCTACGGTTCGGGACAAAATCGTGAGATTTCTACGCTGGATATAAATTTAGAATAACTCCTAAATTTAAGTATACACTGGTCGTACCCGAGAGCACAGTGCTCTCTCTGGCCGACAGGTGGACCCGGGGTCCACTGTCAGTCTCCTCTTCTCCCTCTGGTTCTCTCTTCCTCCTCTCTCCCGCGCGCTTTCTCCACCGGCGACGCCTAGTGTGTAGGGCATCTAGGCCGTACCGTGGTAGTGCGCGGCGTGCTAGCTGCCGATGCAGCGTGCACTCACCTCGCGGGCCAGCGCGCTGTCGGCACTGCTCGCGGATTCGACTCCGAACACCGGCGATCGGCGACGAGCGGCATTGGTGGACTTCGCCCACCGTACACCGAGCTCGAGCTATAAAAACGGACGGGGTGCCTCTCTCTTCTTCCTCACACCTGGCCTCACTTCTCCTCCTCCTTCTTTCTCCATAACTGCTTACAAAAGCTCGGGTTAGGCCCTAATGGCGGAGGCGATGCCAGACTGGTTTGTGATCCTGATATGCGGAGGGCTGGCGACACTGCTGGGGCTCTCTGTGCTCCTGTGCGCGATGATCCTCGACGAGTGTCGCGACGCTGCGGCTCGGGTGTTGGCTCTCCGCGGTGGTGGTGATCATGAGGAGTAGATGGAGTGTGCCGGGTGCTAACTGTTGTTAGGGGGTGATTAGCTGGATGTAACACCGTTGCAAGGTTTTGCAAACAGTGTATGTGTCCGAATGATTATGGTTGTGAGTCTGCTGCGTGGTGCTGTGTGAAATTAAATAATCCACGTCGTGAGAAGGGGCAGGTGTAGCAACTCAGGGAAAAGAAATCTCACTCCAGGATTTTGCGAGGGAAAAACAGTTAATTTAAAGGAGCATAAACCACAACAAAAACTACACCCATTAGTAGAAGCCGAAATAATTGACTCGTCGTACAAACTCAGGGTATCACGCATAAGTCACACCATAAATAAATGTTGCAAAAAACAAATACAGTAGTGACGTCTAAAATGAAAACGGTAACTGGGTGGGGTCCTGATAAAATGTCTCTGGTAAAGGGATACACTCCTCTTCTATCGGAGGCAGTGGATTGACCAGTCGATGTATGCGTCTCTCCGGGTCGGGCCTCAGTGCTCTGCCGATGGCAATCTGAGGATTTAAATCTGCGAGGCTCTGGAGATAATCCATCACTCGCTGGTTCAAATGCTCTTGAGCAATGATGTACTGGATAAGGTTGGCCAGAACTGGGTCTCTCTCAATGCGTCCACCGGGAAAAGATGTTACTTCTCCGGGTGCTGCACGGCTCGGAAAGTAATAATATCCTCGTTCGCGGGCATAGGGTACTGCGGATCGAAGGCGAGCAATCGCTTCTTTCGCAGCAGCTTCTATGGCCAGGTGTGGGGTTGGCATAGATTTCCCCACGAAGGAAACTTCTGTTGGATCTTGGTTGGGGTCTACAGGAGGAATGTGTACTGCTGCCCAATATTCCGAGGTGGATGGGGTGATTCTAGATTTGAACAGCTCGTACTGAGGTGGCTGGGTAGAACCCATGGTACTGCGGGTAAAATCCCACAATATTTTGACAAAGCTACCTGGGGTTGCATCTGGGGTTCTCAGATGAATGCTGGGGCTCGGCATGACAGGAAAAAGTTGTGAGTGTGGTGCACAAGTGAGGGTTGCTGGGTAAGGTCACAAGGTGGCCTTTATATAGCAATGGAGCCGGATCGTTTTACCGTGGTGAAAGGTAATAAATTTGCCAGCTTAGCTCCAAAGGTCAGGTCAGTGTCAGAGATACACATATCTCACAAAGAGACGTGTTACTGTGGTTGTCGTCGGGTTGGTTTTGGTAGTTGTGCCCGGAAAAATATGCAACTATGCGCTGACCAAAAATGCAAGGCTACTATTAAAACAGAGGCACAACGACAGGCTGCGTTAATATACACGGTCGCATGATTACAACGCGAGGATATACTGAAACTCGGTGCTACTCATACGGCTTAGTCTACCTCATTAATGTCTAAACGGGCGTGCCTGGTGGATGTCGAGGCTTCTCCACGTGTCTCACTGCCGGGATTAGTCGGAGATGGCGGAGGAACTGCAGGGTCGGGGTAGTGATGATGACCATCGCGGGGATTGTTGGCCACAACCCCGTTGGAGTGTGCTCCCAAAAGGCGACGAAGCACTTCTGGGGTCATCAAAGCATCTCGGCTGATGGCTGGAGCTGATCTCGGAGTCTCGATTGGTTGTCCAAACAGCACGACTGGGTTGTCGGCGTTGGGCTCGTTTTCTTCTCTCGCCGGGGCTCGACGAACCAGCTCTCCACGAGCTGCAATTAAATCAATAGTGATTTGATCGCACAGTTCCTCTAGTGCACTTACATAGCGCACCAGGTGCAACAATGCAGGATCTGTCTCGTGATCTCCGTTGGCAACTTGGGGTGGTCTACCATACCCTTCACGTCTGGGGTAGTAGTGGAACGAGCGACAGTTAACTCTGGGCGACAAGTGCCTGAGATGAACTATAGCCTCTCGAGCCGCTAGTTGTATGGCTTGTGGCTCAAAGGAAGTTGTTCTTCCGGTGAACCTGTAGGGGCGCTCGGGTGCTAGACCCCTACCGTAAATGTGCACAGTGGCCCAGAATTGACGGTCTTCACCGCTCATGGGTCCTTGGTACACAACATATTCTGGTGGCTCCTCTAACGCATAGGCACGACGGGTGAGGTTTGCGAGGATGGTCACAAAACCTCCAAGGTTGGTTGCTGTGGTTTCATTGTGCACGACAGGGCCAGGCATTGTAGCTTGGTTTGGGGGTAGAGGCTGTGCTGTGCTGTGTTGGGGCTAGCGTGCCCCTTTTTATAGGAAAAAGGGGACGGAGTCTTCCTTCGCACGCTTGCGAGAAAGGACTATTTAGGGGCCGGTCACTGGCGCATGAGTGACAGGTTAGGTTGATAGGTTGGGCACCGACTGCCAAAAGGTGTTGGGTCACTGTGTGGCTATCTTGCACGAGAAGCTTGGCTGGGGTTTGGTTATGGTTGGTGGGTTGGTTTGCCTAAGTTTTTCGACCTGGCTAAGATAGGATTAGCCAATGGTCAGCCTGGCTCTGATACCAAGTCTGTCACGACCGGTTTTCCGGGTAATAAATTTCCAAAAAAGACCGTCGTGCTCATCAGCCCCAGGATTACTGTTAGCTGATGAGGCTCCAACTTGATACAGAAATTCCAAGCAGAATACAACATATGTAGTACAAGACCATTCTGGCCTGTGAGTACAACAAATGGTTTCTAGTGGTTGATGGCGGAAGCGGGTTGTGAAACATCAGTGTCTATGGGACTCCATTTCCCACGGGAACAGCTGACCAGGTTAACTCCTATCTTCGCGAGGCTGCTATCTCCATTGTGTGGGTTCCGGGGCTGTCATCGCGTCGCTCCTCTTCGTGCAAGAAAATCTGGCCAAGACAATAGCCAGGGACAAGCCAGTGAGTACTTTGAATGTACTCGCAAACATTATGAACACAGGTATAATATAACAATGATGTGCTGAAAATATTTTATGCTCATGACGTCAGTCACAAAAGATAAATGAAACTCTGATGCGTGCAAGCAAGTTATTTATAAAAATGCAATAACATGGTAGTATTAAAATTTATGAAACAAATAACAAGCAATGCCACAGTCGGGCGTCTTAGCGACACCACATAAAGGGCTTTAAAAGAAATGCCACAGTCGGGCGTCTGAGCGACACCACAAAAAGGGCTTTAAAAGAAATGCCACAGTCGGGCGTCTGAGCGACACCACATAAAGGGCTTTAAAAGAAATGCCACAGTCGGGCGTCTGAGCGACACCACATAAAGGGCTTTAAAAGAAATGCCACAGTCGGGCGTCTGAGCGACACCACATAAAGGGCTTTAAAAGAAATGCCACAGTCGGGCGTCTGAGCGACACCACATAAAGGGCTTTAAAAGAAATGCCACAGTCGGGCGTCTGAGCGACACCACATAAAGGGCTTTAAAAGAAATGCCACAGTCGAGCGTCTGAGCGACACCACATAAAGGGCTTTAAAAGAAATGCCACAGTCGGGCGTCTGAGCGACACCACATAAAGGGCTTTAAAATAAACAATCATAGTGAATATCCCGGAGGTAGAACCATCCCAGAGATACTCGATAATAACAATAATATCACGGGTTAGTCAACAATAATAATAATCATAGTTATCACAAGTCACAAGTAGTAATTCCATTTCTGGTTAACAGTTTCACCTCCGAAGACCGACACTAAGACCGACACTTGACCCATCCCAGACTGTAATCCTTAACCATGGACACGGCTATTCGAATAGGTTTAATCTCTGCAGAGGGTGTACTCTTTACCCACGAGTAACGGATTTCTTTAGTCCATCGGGACTAATTCCGTCTACGGTCTTTTTGTTGAAAACACACCTAACTTGCACACACCAGCTTATCTCACACGTGTCTGGAATCACCCACGACACCTGTTAAGCAAACTCTAAGTGGGGAGGCTACAACCTCGCGTAGCATGGGATCAAATTTATATCGCGCGCTCTAAGGGGTGGCCTCCCCTCTCGGTCCCAACCGGAAACACCCATGCCCCCGGACCAGGTGGCCTGCCTACCAGCTACAACCGGTATCTTCCACCATGGCCTCTCTGTACGGTGTGTGCTAGAAAGAGGTTGACAACTTACTGAACCGTACTCTACTTGCTGTAGAGACGAGTGGTAGTACGAAACAAGTATGGGGGTTACTGGCACAAGACTCGATCTACGGTCGACTCAGGAGGTTTAAGTATTCCCTGCATGATTAGCATGACGAATATATTTCAACCAACAGAGTCACCGCTCATATCACCTTGCCATGCCATACCAGACATAACCGTCCCGACGGAGACCGGCGACAAACTCATGCCTACCCAAGGCAGAGGTTTTTCCCGGGTTCCTGCCGGTATGCATGCAAGGCACATGAGGGTGATTATCATCACAAGTGTGTCCATTTCCAACAGCATGGAAATCAATAACATGCACCCATGCATATGATCATATCACATGAAATAACAAGTTTCTCCAAAGTGAGGTGATGTTATGAACGTGTCATCGAACACACAAAAATATTATGCCGGGGTTCAGAATGCTTGCCTTCAATGTGTGGAAAGGCAGGGTGCACTCCAAAACTTGAAACATTTCTCCTCTCTTCAAAAATCCTATTTTAGCAATATAAAAGAATTAACACACAAAATAAAAACAGCACCAAAAGTTGTTCTGAAATTTTTTCAAATAAATCCTAAAATAAACTAGGTGAAATTTGAGAGAGGTAGGAAAAAGAATCATTTCATTTGGAGTTGTATTTAAAAAGTTATAGCCAGTCAAAGTTCTGGTCAAAATCTGTTATTTAAATAAAACAGAAAAAAAACATTTCGGAGGGGAATACGCTTTCGGAGCGGGGAAACGTACTGGGGGGATTACGCCTTCACTTAATCCCACATGGACAGGCACGCGGTCGCTGACAGTGGGTCCAGAGGGCCCACTGGTCAGGTTTGACCAGTCTATCCCTCCTCTTTCTCTGTCCCGAGCGGAGGCGAAACTCCGGCGACCGCCGCCGGCGATTGGCGGCTTTGTTCGAGAAACCGAAGCCATCCACGGGCTCAGGGGGTCGAGGCGGTCCCGCCGGTGGGTGTTACGGTCTCGGGGGTGGAAGGGTCGTCGGCGGTGAGGTTCGCGGCGGACGGAGAGCTTCGGGAGCAGAGTGTGATTGGGGTTATGGTGATTCCTGATCAAAATCGAGTAGTGGGAATGGTTCACGGGAAGATGAGGAAGCTCTTGGTGGAGAGAACGGAGAGTGGGAGGTCCTGGTGGTGCCGAATTGGCCGGGGCAGTGGCGGCGGCAGGAGTTGCCGGAGATGAGGAAGGAGGCCTCCCCGGGTCGATTGGCTGCCACGGGAGAACTAGGGGAGCATTCTAAGATTGCCTGTGTGCTTGAATGGGTTCGGGGTCCTCTTTTTATAGCTCGTCGAGGTCGGTTCCGCGGCGGCCGTGGATAAGCCCTCCGGCGAACCGCCTCTCTGTAGCCAGGGCGACGTCGCGGCGACGAGCGCTAGTGGACACACTCGCGGATGAGCACGCGCTGTTCCAGGGGCCAGGTGGCGAGCGGAGGAAGGTTCGGCGGCGCCGACATGGGCAGAGGCTGTCGGGCGGCGGCGGCGGCTAGCGCTTGGCCTGCCGGGCGCGGCGAGGGGCGGCTTGGCGCGTAGCTGTGAGAAGGGGAGCGCGTGGCGTGATGCCGCGGAGCGAGCCAAAACCGTGGGGCCAGCGTGTCGGCTCGGCGCACGGGTCGTGCAATACGCGCGCTCTGGGCGCGTCCCGTGCACGCACTGAGTGTGCTCGACGAAATGCCAGAGCATGCTAGAGGTCGCGGTTGAGGCTGGGGGTTAACAGGTCTAGGTTTGGGCTTGCAAGGAGATCAGTGGACAAGCTGGTTTGGTCAGGGGATCAGGTTCACAGTGCAAACCAAAAATTCATGCCAAAACAGATCCTGCCCATAAGGTGTTTGGCAAAATGCCAAGGGCACTTAGGCAAGTCTTGGAGTGGTCAAAAACTCCAGATGGAAGTCTCTTTAGATGTACAAGAGGGTGGTGAGGTTAGTTTGCCAAAAGCAGAAACTTGTTAGTGCAAGTTTTACAAAACTTCAATTCTGGACAGGAAATAAATAGCATTATTTCATGAACCAAAAATGATCCAAAGGGTACATGCTCCTGGACTTAAGGGTTTAACATGGAGGACTACAAGTAGGAGAAATAATCAAGGGTTAAAGTGCAAGCAAAAATATGGTTGCTGTACAAACCATCCAGTTGGTCCAGAATGAAGATGAGGTTGATTCACTCAAATTTTTCAAAGAACAGCACTAGGTTTTTGCATAAAGTTGAATCATATGCTACTAACAATATCCCATAATTTTGGTAGAGGCCAGGAAGAAATATTTAAATGGGTTGTAGTGCAAAATGCACTCTGGACCAGAGAAGGAAAAATTGATGCAGAGCTCAAAATATTTCATGAATAAAATATATTTTTGCATAAAAGTGATTTAAAAACATCACATGACATCTCCAAATTTTTGTGGGAATTTTAAGTGAATCTATCAAATGGTTGTAGTTCAAATATGGCCATTTAACTTTGAAAAACCATTTTCAAGAAAATAAAGATCAAGCAACTTAATTATTTAATTAGTTATATTAAATAAGGGAAAGTTTCTCTTGAGAGATTAAATATGTCCAAAGGCAAATTTGAAAAGTTTTCTCTTTGGGAAAAACTCATCATAACAGGGAAGGAAATGATCAAAATGGAGCTCAGATATTCAAAGTTTTAATTCCTGGCAAAATTTTTAATTCATTAAAACAAGGCCAAATTTTTGGGGTGTCACAGGGGTTTTGCTTGCCTGGCACTTCCAAAGATAATATAGCTCTTCATCAGTGTCATTGATCTGATCGTCGAAACCACGTCTATCGAGAGGGGACAAATACCGACAGCAGAGAAGAAACACAATCAATGCAATGCACAATATGATGCATGATCATAACATGGTAAAATGAGTGTGTTGGGCTAATGCAACTACAACCAGATGGGTTTGAGCTATTTTGAACCAAAGATTCAAAGTTCAAACACATTTGTGATCTTAAATAGTGCTTTATCATGTTTTGCACTAAACAGCAAGTTAACTTGTTTAAACATGCATGAAACTGCTACAAATGGATAGATTGGATTTTTCTGATCATTGTTCATATATAAATTATTTCATTTGGAGTTACGGTTGAATTACTATGAATTTTAGAAGTTAGCACTATTTTCTGGAATTTCCTGTAAAAGAATAAATCCAGAAAAGAGTTATTGCGTCAGCATGACATAGGTGTGACGTCAGCAGGTCAACTGGGTTGGCCAGTCATGGCGGACAGCGGCTTTGGGTGCTCGCGGGGCAGTGGCTACGGGGCGAAAACGAGGACGTGGTTAAGGGGGGAAAGGACCGGGAGCTCATAGTGAGGCCGACGACAGGCTTAGCTGGCTCGTGGGCGACCGGAAGGCGACGAATCCGTCGATGGAGTCCGACGGCCGTGCTCAGGGAAGATGACTTGTGGCGGTGATGTGGGGCTCCCGCAGTGGCGTGGCTCGGGGTGGAAGAAAGAGGGGGTCAAGGCGGAGCCTCGGGGCGCAACGACGAGGTGAGGCAGTGGTTGTGGCCATGGCGGTGCTCGTCGGTGGCAATGGACGCGTTCGGTCGCGCTCGGGAAAAGAATAGAGGGCGAGGGAGAGAGCAGAGAGCGAGGGAGAGGAGCGAGGGGCCACGGGGTGTCTCCGTGGCGTCGCTAGAGGGCCCGGGGAGGAAGCAGGAGGTGGCCAGGGGCGAGCGCGCGCGGCGACACGCCTCTGCCTACTGGCAGAGGTTGAGGACGACCGCTTCGGCCAGTGGGCTGGGCCACCAGCTGGGCCAGCCAGCTGCAGTGCTGGGCCGAACAGGTAAGTTAGCCAGGTAATTCTCTCTCTCTCTCTCTTTTATTTCCTGTTTTCTATTTTTCTGCAACTTTGTGACTTTATTAAAAATACTAAACCAAACCCAAAAATCATGAAATTGATCAATGCCACTGTTTGAAATATAACCAACAGCAAACATTTTAGTTTATGATTATTTGAGCATTTAAACTATTTATTAGCATTTAAATGCCCAAATGCAAATACTTTATGATTTAATTCAAGGATCCAGGAATAACCTAGAAATAGGTTCATCATTTTTGGCAGAGGTTTTCACCTTTATCAGAAATCATGAACATTTTCAAAGGCATTTTGGGTTCATTGAAAATGATTTTATTTGAGCCTATTTGCATTCATTTGGTTCTAGGGTTTAAACAATCCCCATTTCAAGTTTCATAAAATTTAAACATGATGCATGGATGCTTATGCAAAGACACGCAAGGTCTAAGCTAGGGCTGTGACAACTCACCCCCACTAAACAAGAATCTCGTCCCAAGATTCAAGATGCGAGGTAAGAAGACAAAGGGGACACTAAGTAACACAAACTTCATGATCCAACTATCTTCTCGAGGGTGCTGATTTAGTGCTCCAATTGATCTTGACGTTTTTGGTTTTGAGATCTTCATCCAACATGAGGACAGAGACACTCTACAAGGATGGGTCATCTTAATGATCACAAGATCAACTCACGGAATGAGATGTAGAACATCTCTTGAGCTGAGATACGAAGCATTCATCCAAATGGATGGAGTGGAACAGATGTCGAAGATTCACTCGGTAGACAACAATTCCGTACTTAAGAAGGTGGTAATCGGTTGTCAACGCCGCGAGGAGTTGAGTTGCCATGATACCACAACAAGACACCTTAGGGATGGTGGCTCGTAGATATATCCCCTTAAGTGGCAAAAAGAATTACCTTTGATTCAGAGATCATTGAAACTCTTTATACCAGCCTAAGGCAATTCACAATCGATCATTTGAAGGAGTCCGAAAGAATGACATTCTCGGGCCAGAATGGATGATGTGGATTACCTTGTTGAAGACAACACAAGGGATGATTTTGCTTATCATCGGAAATGGATGGGACTCAAGATAGGATGGCACAATGACGGTGCAAGCTGGGAACAAAACACAAATGCTGGGAATGATTCTAGTAACTGGGGAGAAACCCAACAACAGAAAGTGATTCCACTATTGGAATGGTTATAGCATAACCGGGGAAACTGAGAACAATCCCAGTTAGTAATTATGATAGCACCTAATGCTTGTGCGTGCTTACAAGAACTTGAGCATCTCCATAATCATCAAGGTTTTACCAACATCCGTGTCAAGGGTGCTGACAACACAACATACTACCATGATGAATAGCGATGGACGATGCAGATGCAAAGGAAGATAACACTTTCTCAGATTTCACCTTAGCGAGACCAAGGGGACAAAATCTGTATGATCGACCGAGAGACATTTAGAACTCCGCTTCTAATGTTCTCGTTGACGTGCTAGTGCAACCCATTAATTAAAATGGTTTGGTACCCAGAACATCAGGTAAAAGGTCGGACTTCGGGAGCTCAAGAATCCATAAGGAACAACTACTAGAATAAATTCTACGGGAGGTGGCCAACTTCAATCAAGATACTACAATAATAGGTATTCCGGCGGGGTGTGTTGGCCACGACATCCACTTTACCGGTTATCGCGAGACCAATATTATAGTTCTTGGGAGATGTTCCAACCATCATATCTGCCTGAGATTCAGATCTGGTTGGTGCTAGAATATTCCAGACTCATCAAGTCCAGAAGGAAAAATGAAAGTTTGCAACACAAACCGACGAGATGACATCGGGAGATTTTCGGGAAATGGACTACGGTAGTAAGCTCCAAAACATGAGCCGGTTCTGCTACAAACATGTGAACACGTTGTCCCAGACAAACATGGCCACATAGTAGTCTTATAATAAAACACTACCGAGTTCAGGTGGGGAATCATCATCGAGGATATCAAAGTCCTTGCATAAGCCATGCTCTTAAGAAGGAACTTCTTCTCCTTGAACAAGTCAATCAGTGGCTTGGTGTGCTAGGAAACACATATAGAATGGAGGCGGCCAACCTATCAAACCATAGAGTACTTCGCACATGCGTGACTAACTTGGGACGATTTCAGAGGAAGCAAAACTAACTTTCTCGAATCCACGGCGGCAGCTCGCATCAAATGCACATGAGTTAGAGAAAGTCACTTCTTTCATCCGAACATATGCTTCATGAACGGGACATGAAGACATTGCGTAAAAAGTTTCCAACACTAGCTTAATGTTCAACAAAATCATGGAGGAGATAAGGATGTTTTCAATGGGCTCAACAACAATTCATCCAGGTTCCCATGGAGATGGAATTCCATAACTATGTGAACAAGGTGATAGTATTGGTCAGACCCAAAAGACATAATGGTGTATGCTCGAGGAAAATCCACGAGTAAGACAACATTACGAACATCGTTGGTTCTGATTTGATTTGAGAATAGCCCATACTCAAATCAAAGTTTTGGCAAGACAATAGCTCCAACAACTGGTCACAAGGATCAATCGATGAAGATACCATCTTTCTTCAACACACACACAAAAACATCCCTTTGGGATGAGCTAAGTCGGACAAGCTTTTATCTTCCAACTCTCCAAGTTGTTGTTTAGCTTAACCAACTACCTCAGGGGTATCCAACACGAATTCTTGGAGAAAGGGTGGTTTACAGGAATAAACCATCTTGATCACGAACTCAACATAGCGATCAGGTGACAACCTGGTAATACTTCCGAGAAGATATCCGGAAAATCACGAACCACCGATATGTTACTAAACTCGAGAAAAATCTTGCTTTTTAGGGCAAGATGATATGATCAAAAGAGCGAGGGTTTGACAAGATCCTAACTCATCAATCGAAGTGTGCACCAGGAAAATGGGCTAGGTGGCACGATCAACCTTAGGGTGATGATTCAATAATCAACACGCTAAGAATGAGAATATTGTCCATTAAACTACCAAGCAATGGAGTTGCTAGCAGTATTGATTTCACACACCACAATTCAGTTGTCGGCATTCCGGTTACAATAACACGGAAACTGAGGAATGAACAATCATGGCAAGAAGTATCACTGTACCAAGAGTTCATAGGATGGTGTGCAATTCCTATAATAATCCCAATATAAAATATGGTAATACTCCAAGGTAGAACAGAACAAAAGCTGGGTTGGCATTTTGATCTGCGAGATACAACTACTTTGACCCAATCCTAGATATGGATGAGGTACTGGAGTTTGTTTCTCCTAGTCATTCAGGAATAGAATGGCTTGCCGGACAACAAGAGTAATAGGCATCGATGAGCTCGAATGCACAACTACTCTTGACTATCAATTGATAGACGAGGGTGAGAGGACAACTAAGAGGGACAACTCAAAAGAACATATGATTTCCTGAGTTGTGGATGCATGGATTAGGATGTCGAACGAGTTCAACATATTTCTTCCAGACAATTCATGCAGAGAGGTAGGACTGGCAGAGTATCAGCATAGAATCAAGAACTCGTCATGAGCACTCTGGTTGTGATCCTTCGGTTCAGCGAGGAACTTCTGCCATAAACAGTTCATAGTATTTGGAAGAAGGAAATACCACGGACCTCGAGGACTATCGCAAAATTACTTATATCCTAAAGGAACTAGCAAACACTATCAACAGGAGGTAAGTAGGGTGAATCTTGGGTTCAAGAACCCAGGAATAGAATTCCTACTAGCTAAATTGCATCACGGGATGCTTTCGAGAATGTTGGCCAGAATGATCACACTAGGAACACAAAACATTGCTAGATTACTAGGTGACTCCCTAAAACACCTCAACGCACCGGTTAGTGTGCTTATTCTGACCATAAAGGACATCGGGAACGGAAAGAAAGGATTTGCATGTGCATCAGATTGTTTAGAAATCTGGGATGACTCGGACAGCATAACGGCTGTAAATGCTCAAAAGTTTGGAGACATACTACAAAACTGGTGGCATATCCACTCAGAAGCACAATATCAAGGTTTCGAGATCAACAGTTAACATACGGAAGTAATAGGAACTAAAACGAGGCTTAAATACAACAATCCTATAAGTCTACGGATTAGCAACACGTGATCCTGATAGATAGATGAGAAGGCCTAGTTCTTAATCCCCATAGAAGAGAAGAGGATGACTCGGATCAGAAGGCCATGAGGTATAAGGAGTAAAAAGAGCCTTATGTTCCCTCCCACAATCAATTCCCTTACATAACTAAAGCATTTCTAGACTCAACTTCGACCAGTTTGGCTTGGTAATCCTACAGGCAGTCAGGCTTTAATACCAAAGCTGTCAGGACCCCGACTCAATGCCATATCGATCTAGCATGTAACACCTCATATCACTTTGTGGCCTCACGCACTGTATTCCCACGGGTGTCGCCTTACCTTTGCCCGGGACCGTTTGCGCCTTTTGGCACACGTATATGATAGTGTCGCTAGCATCCATATGATAAGGAGCCCGGGCTGACATGGCTAGTCGTAAACCCAAAGTGGCACAAACATACAAGGACATGCATCCATGACCCAGCATCGAACGTGTCGGTCATCAGCGAGTGAATCCAGGATGTAGCACTGGGCTAACAGGACTCCGGTGAACCGGGCTGTAGTGGGCTAACAGGACTCCGGTATTCATCGCGTGACATTTCCCCGAAGGGACAGACACAGGAACGAAGAAGGACACATGCCGGCCAGCCTAAGTGTTCCGGAGTAGTAGCAAGCTACCATGGCTCAGTGGAAGCACTAGGAGACATTTCCCGGTAAGAGAGGCTACTAAGGATAAACAACTAGATAGTTAGATCCCACACATACCAAGCATTTCAATAACATAGACACAATATGCTCGATATGCGCAAATACAACATGGCATCACAACATGACTCTACGACTCAAGTATTTTATTCAATAGGCTCTGAGGAGCGAGATATTACAAACATAGGTCTGATGACCCAACATTCAGAGCATACAAGTCAAAGCACAAACGGAAGCTTAACATGTCTGAGTACAAACATCTACAAATGAAAAAGGCTGAGAAGCCTGACTATCTACCAGATCCTGTCGAGGGCACAAGATCGTAGCTGAGGTAACAAGCTAAACGTCGAAGTCCACACGGAACTACTAGCGAGACCGAAGTCTCTCTGCAAAAACATAAAATAGGCAAACGTGAGTACAAATGTACCCAGCAAGACTTACATCAGAACTAACTACATATGCATCATTATCAACAAAGGGGTTGGTGGCATTTAACTGCAGCAAGCCAGCTTTGACTCGGTGGCTATCCTAAACTACGACTGCAAGTAACTCTTTTGAGGTGGCGCACACGAGTCCACATATTCACCATATCAATACACCACTATGGATCCGCTCCCGTCTCCCTACGAGAATGCCATCCATAGCACTCATGCTTATCTTGCGCATTTTAGAGTATCCACTTTCACTTGTCTATGAACTGTTATAGGCAACCTAGAAGTCGTTTACCGCGGACACGGCTATTCGAATAGATGATGTTAACCCTGCAGGGGTGTACTTCTTCATACATGTTTCCACCACTTAGCGTCTGCACACGACATGTGCCCGGCGGACTTCAAGCGAAAGCCGACGTGGGTGTAGACCACGACCTACCTGAACACTCAAGTCTCTAGTCCAGGTTTATCGCCTATTCGGGTTCCATCTGCGAGGAGATCCGTCCGGAGTTTCGCTCACAGCCCCAAACGATGTGTGCAGGGTTCCCGAGACACCAAACGGGCGCCCGGTACACCGTGCCACGTGCCTACCGCAACACAGCCCACCCCTCCGGTCAGCGCTGCGCACGGCCTCCAGCATACTACAAACACTAGAAACTACTTGCAACTCCTGGACAGAGGACAAGGGTGATTAAGAAGTCGAGCGGGGTCATATTTCAGGGCCCAATGCATGATCGTAGCTGAATCATGGATCACAAACACAGAACTCAGTTCCTAAGGACGGCTTCAATGAGACAACCCACCATGTACTCCTACATGGCCTCTCACCGCTACCTTTACCAAATCGTGTTCACACACTTAGCTCGCACACAATAGGACATGTTCACACACCTCTGATTCATCCCCGATGAATCAGACCTGACACAACTCTAAGCAATAGCAGGCATGACAAACAAGCAAGAATGATTAGGCACATCAAGGCTCAAACAACTCCTACTCATGCTAGTGGGTTTCATCTATTTACTGTGGCAATGACAGGTCATGCAGAGGATAAAGGGGTTCAACTACCGCAGCAAGTAACAGTTGAATCGATGTTGTCCTAATGCAGTAAAAGAGAGCAGGAGCGAGAGAGTGGGATTGTATCAGAATGAACAAGGGGGTTTTGCTTGCCTGGCACTTCCGAAGATAATATAGCTCTTCATCAGTGTCATCGATCTCATCGTCGAAACCACGTCTATCGAGAGGGGACAAATACCGACAACAGAGAAGAAACACAATCAATGCAATGCATAATATGATGCATGATCATGACATGGTAAAATGAGTGTGTTGGGCTAATGCAACTACAACCAGATGGGTTTGAGCTATTTTGAACCAAAGATTCAAAGTTCAAACACATTTGTGATCTTAAATAGTGCTTTATCATGTTTTGCACTAAACAACAAGTTAACTTGTTTTAACATGCATGAAACTGGTACAGATGGATAGATTGGATTTTTCTGATCATTTTTCATATATAAATTATTTCATTTGGAGTTACAGTTGAATTACTATGAATTTTAGAAGTTAGCACTATTTTCTGGAATTTCCTGTAAAAGAATAAATCCAGAAAAGAGTTATTGCGTCAGCATGACATAGGTGTGACGTAAGCAGGTCAACTGGGTCGGCCAGGTCAAACCTAACCTGGGGGACCCACGTGTTAGTGGTTAGTTAACTAACTAAACAGAGTTAGTTAGTGTTAGGTTAAGCACTAATCTACGTTAATTAGCATACACTAACCTAACTGATAATTAGCCAGGGTGGCCCACACGTCAGTGACCCAGGGTCAAACTGGGCCCACCCAGTCAACGGTCAGCGGGGTCAAACCACCGGCGACTCGACGCCGGTGAGGCCCGAGACGGTGGCGCGGCTCGGAATTTGCCCATAGTCGACCAAATCGACCGCGGTTTGGTCCTACGCGTAGCTGGGGCTCGTGCGCATCTGGTAGGCCAAGCGGGAGGAGCTGGGGTAGTCTGAGTTGGCGGCGGCGAGCACGAATGCGGCGGCCGGAGTTCGGGCATCGGCGGGTTAGGCGCTGCGGCTTGCGGGCGAGCGAGCGAGGTGGATGGGCGGCACCTAATGGGCATCAGGAGCACGCTGGAGCAACTAGTAGGAGCGGAGGGGCTCGGGGGTACGCAGCTCGCCGGCCATGGCGGACGGCGGCTTCAGGTGCTCGTGGGGCAGCGGCTACGGGGCGAAAACGAGGACGTGGTTAAGGGGGGAAAGGACCGGGAGCTCACAGTGAGGCCGACGACAGGCTCAGCTGGCTCGTGGGCGACCGGAAGGCGACGAATCCGTCGATGGAGTCCGGCGGCCGTGCTCGGGGAAGACGACTCGTGGCGGCGATGTGGGGCTCTCGCAGTGGCGTGGCTCGGGGTGGAAGAAAGAGGGGGTCGAGGCGGAGCCTCGGGGCGCAACGACGAGGCGAGGCAGTGGCTGTGGCCACGGCGGTGCTCGTCAACGGCAACGGACGCGTTCGGTCACGCTCGGGAAAAGAATAGAGGGCGAGGGAGAGAGCAGAGAGTGAGGGAGAGGAGCGAGGGGCCACGGGGCGTCTCCGTGGCGTCGCTAGAGGGCCCGGGGAAGAAGCAAGAGGTGGCCAGGGGCGAGCGCGCGCGCGGCGACACGCCTCTGCCTACTGGCAGAGGTTGAGGACGACCGCTTCGGCCAGTGGGCTGGGCCACCAGCTGGGCCAGCCAGCTATAGTGCTGGGCCGAACAGGTAAGTTAGCCAGGTAATTCTCTCTCTCTCTTTTATTTCCTGTTTTCTATTTTTCTGCAACTTTGTGACTTTATTAAAAATACTAGACCAAACCCAAAAATCATGAAACTATCAATGCCACTGTTTGAAATATAACCAACAGCAAACATTTTAGTTTATGATTATTTGAGCATTTAAACTATTTATTAGCATTTAAATGCCCAAATGCAAATACTTTATGATTTAATTCAAGGATCCAGGAATAACCTAGAAATAGGTTCATCATTTTTGGCAGAGGTTTTAACCTTTATCAGAAATCATGAACATTTTCAAAGGCATTTTGGGTTCATTGACAATGATTTTATTTGAGCCTATTTGCATTCATTTGGTGCTAGGGTTTAAACAATCCCCATTTCAAGTTTCATAAAATTTAAACATGATGCATGGATGCTTATGCAAAGACAGGCAAGGTCTAAGCTAGGGCTGTGACATCTTTCTCGGTAGCAAATCCTCTAACCAAATACTAGTAGCTTATATTGGCAGTTTTCTAGGGAGTACTCTTTTCTGAAATAAGCACCAATCTATTTTTCTTTATTTGTACATTGCGTCACAACTTTGACCCAAAGGTCCAAAGCTATTTTAGGGTGATTGGCGTAGTACTCGGGGACTGATGGTAAGCATGATTTTCATTAGCTGTCACACTGATTGTAAGCATGAGCCGGTGGAAGATTAGGTTAGTGCGAAGCTTACCTTAAACCCTACCGCCGCCGTTGAAACAAGGCGAGCATCAAGGGAACCATGGAGAATGGCGGGGAAGCGACGTCGCGCCATCCGACCTCCTCTTGCGGTGGGAGAATGAAAACTTCCGTGGCTCCGGCTGGCTCTGCACCCTCATGAACGGCACCCCATACTCGATCGATTCGTTATCCTCTGGGTGCTTGACCTTCGACCTGTACGCCCACCACACCTCCCCTAACTGTCACCTCGGGCGAATCTGTCTGCTCCATCGCCCAGAGGAGATACTCGATGAACTCAGAGGACTGCGGCATGACTGCCGCCGAGGAGTACATTTACATCGCGGCCCTCATCGCCGACGTCTCGCTCTTTCGCATACATTGCCACATGGCCCTGACCATCCTCGAAATCTCCCACTCATTGTCAAACCAAGTAAGGATCTCCTTCAACCTGGCTAACTTTGCCTGGCCGCCGCCGGTGATCTGCCTGATTCACTGCCGCATCCTCTCCATAGATGTCCTTCTGAGTGGTCCGGTGCTATCTTTGGAAGATGGGAGGAGAGACGGTGGTCTTGCAATAGAGAAGAGGGAGAGGCGAGACGGTGGTTTTGGAATGGAGATGATGGAGAGGAGAGGAGGTGGTTTTGCAATGGAGAAGAGGGAGAGGCGAGACGGTGGTTTTGGAATGGAGATGATGGAGAGGCAAGGAGGTGGTTTTGCAATGGAGAAGAGGGAGAGGAGCGTGCGGCAGTGATTTGGGATTGGACGAGAGGGCCGATGCGCTGTGAGTGGATCAAAATCATAATCAATTTACCCTTCAATTAAGAAAGCGACCCCACATTAACTAGTCTCCCTTTTATTCTGGGTCATAATTGACCATGATTTTTGCAAATAAAATATATGTTATACGTTGCATAAATAATATAATTTGAAAGTACATTCAGATACCATCCAAATGATACAATTTCTGGTGAAATGCATTCACATTTTGCTTGTGGAATACAGTACGTGGTCAAACTTTGACCCAAGATACGCAAAACAAAAAAATACTTCCAAGACCAGCGCCGCTCTTCCGCTCTTCTCCTCTTAAACCACCACCGCTCCTCTCCTGTTCCAATCTAAATCCAGCGCCGCTCCTCTCCTCTTCCATTTCAAAACCACCACCCCTCCTCTCCTATTCCAATCCGAAACCAGCGTCGCTCCTCTCCCGTTCTAATCCAAAACCAGCGCTTCTCCTCTCCTCTTCCATTCAAAAACCACCGCTGGTGAGTGAAGGTGCTGTGGAGAAGTAGATCGATGGAGGAGTACAACCGATACATGAGGATCCCAGACGGCGACCCTGTGAAGCTAGCTAGGATGTTGGAGATATATTCTTGGTTTGACAACAAGGACCAACTAGCGGCGACGGCGACATCCATGGCCAAATATCTGCAACAGAGCGAAAAGGCGGCGATAATCCCAGAGGGAGTCGCGCAGGAGTACATAGAGTTGCTCCTCTGGGCCATGGAGCAAACAGATTCATCGAATCCGACCGTGAGGGAGCGGTGGTGGGAGTACCGACCCAGATGGAGCATCCACCAGAGATTGAAGGATCGAGCATCTACAGGGTGCTGTTTGTGAGGGTGTCGTGCCAGAGTGAGCAGGTGGAGTCTTCATCGACCGAACCCAACTGCAAGAGGAGAAAAGCAGTTGGCCCGATGATGCTTCCCCTCCATCCTCTCCCTCGCCGTTCACATCGTCTCACGGGGCGGCTATCTGCCGTCGAGGAATAGGAGGGGACAGCCCCCCCCCCCAGCCCAATAGTCGGGCAGGTTGTGAATTGTCAGGAGGAGCTTAGGGTTGTCAGTATTTGCAGGTTCTGAATTGTGGTTTGTGTTGTGTATTTTGAGAGTACTTTCAGATATGAATGCCTTTTGAATTTCTGATTTGCAGTATTGAGCATATGAAGTATTTTATGAATTCTAGAGATCTATTTTTAGCACTTAAAAATATGTAGTTTTATAGGAGTATAAAAGTGCAGACAATGTGATTCTCAGAGAAGAAACTGCTAGTTTCAGTTTCAGATAAGAAATTGCAACTTCAGTTTCAGATAATTAACTGCAACTTTCAGAGGCAGAGCATTTATATTAACACAGCCTTTTCAAACAGGGTTAACATCATGTTGGAAGTTTTATTCATGGTCGAAAATGGAACTACCAGCCAGTTAACATCATGCTGATCAACATTCATGCATATCACATCTTCATATGATGCACAGTCAAAAAGATATGCTATTTTCAAAATGCCCACACAATGTCGAGTGTGCGAAACACAGAGAAAACGATGGACGAAGTTCTGGCAAGTGTTGGGCATGGTGTGCGTAGATGACAATGGGGACCCACATGTTAATAAAGGCAGAGGCAAAATATTTGGAGATATTTTCCCTGCACAGGTGGAATCGAACCCGGGCGGAACAGCTGTCGGGTAGTGTCACTTGGCCACTAGGCTAGTTCAGTAGTTTCGTTACTAATAAGGCACTTCCGCAGGTGGTCGGACCCCGCCTGCGCCTTTGTGCGCTTGTCGCGGCGCTGCTGTCTGCCGTTGTGAACATGCTAAACAAACAAGAGGAATCTGGAGAGGACTGTACGTGGACAGGCAGACAGTCGGGACCCACCAGGTCTATGGCCGTACGCAAGCAAGTGCCTCATTGAAAAAACACTTCCTCCTAATGCTATACTGACGTTGGGGCCCACGAGTTTGTCAACATAGTTACATTTTTTTAGGTGCTTCAAAGTAGTTACTATAGGAGATAAATTCACAACAAAGCCGGGGAGCTGGCAGGTATCATTTATTATCACTGGGGCAGCAAGTACCAGCTGGGTTTTGGGCTGCTCCGTCTAGCCTTTCTTTTTTAACATGCGCAGCCCACGACCTCGGATTGGAGGTCCATAGGCCTATTTGTATTTTCTTGAGGGCCGTCATGTATCGACCGGCCTATGGACCTCCCATCCGAGGTTTTATTGTTCCTCAAACATCGGCAGCCCAATTTATGTATTTTTTTTAAGAAAACGCGGAGGTCTGTTCTATTTTTCTATATAAAAATAGGAACGCCTGGTCCTACTTATGTTTCCCTTCTAACTATATTATATATAATTAAATCAGACGGTCTATTCTGCTAATATTAGCAGAATAACTATTCTGCACACCACTTCGGCATTGCACGCTCAACAGAAGCGCACTGCATCATTTTGACGACGAGCACTGCAATAGAGACTAGTGAACTTCTCGTCGGAAAAAACTGCATGTGTTATTTTTTCGGTACTGTTTTCGCTCTAATTTTTTAACCGATTATCGGAATGAGGCGTGTAATATACCGTTGAAAAGATATGGATTAGGCGCAACTTCGACATGTTAAACACTTTTCGAGATTCCACACGGTTTAAAAGCAGTTTTGAAAATAGTGCGGCAGATGACGAGTGGCAGCGAGCGTTTTTTCGCGTTTTTTTCTAAACCGCTTGTCGGAACGAAGCAAACGATACGCCGTTGGATAGATATCATCGAGGCGCATCTTTTTCATATATAAATCTTTCTCTAATTCATTACGGTTTAAGAGCAGTTTCAAATTTACTAAATCGCGGAACTCAGTTTTTCAAATTTTTTGAAATTTTCGGTACTGTTTTTGCTCCAGTTTTCTAACCGTTTGTCGAAACAAGACATATGATACGCCGTTGGAAATCTATGAACGAGGCGCAACTTTCATATGTTGAAATGGTTTTGAAATTCCTTACGATTTTAAATTAATTTTGAAAACGGTGCGGCTGCCGGCGAGTGACAGCGAACATATTTTCGTAAATTTGTTCAAACCGTTCATCGGAATGATGCAAATGATATGCCGTTGGAAAGATATCGATGAGGCGCAACTTTTTCATGTAGAACACTCTCTCTAATTCTTGACGGTTTAAGAGGAATTTCAAATTTACCAAAATGCGGACACTCTGTTTTTTCGTGACCCAAAATCGTCGGATGTACTGCATCAGACAGAAAACCGCACTGCTTTCAGACCAAAAGACCGCACTTCATCATACCGACAAGTGCACTGCATGATTTTCTTTTTTGTGGGACGTAAATTTTCCCAAACAAGGTACCAAACCGCACTTCTTTAGACCAAAACCTGCACTTCATCAAACGGACAAGTGCACTGCATTTCTTTTTTGTGGGACGTAAATTTTCGCGAACGAGGTGGAGTGCACTTCATGTCGAGCGATGGTAAACCGCAATACTATGAAAAGTGAACCTCGAGACTACCGTAAACAGGCCGCGACGCTACCGAAAGTGAACGGCGTGAGTTTTTTCCAAACTCAATATTTTTTTTATGTGCGTAGACCGCGCGAGTGGACCGCGGGGGACTGAGCGAGTGAACTACATATAATGAAAAATGAACTTCATTGAGATATTTTTACCAAGCGAACCGTGGAGGAGTTTTATAGCAAACTGCATGAGACAACAAAGTGAGCTTCAAACTTTACTTATAAAAAAACGGGCAACCACACTGCAATGGCGACACAGGGAACTTCACACGACGACGAAGTGCACTGCCGCGCCACTACTCGCATCGAGCGCATGGACGACAACAAAAATAGTAACCTGCTCAACACACACACACACACACAGACACACACCAATACAAAACAATATCCTTTGCACTGGCAGCACCCAGCTGAACGTGCCACAGGTAGAGAATTACATCCCTGGACGCCGTCCACTTTTGTATGTTCCCCATCCTAAGAAAACAAAAAAAATGAACCAAAGAGAATAGTTAGTGGACTGCGTGTCTGAATAACAAATTATAATGAGGTACCATTTTTATAGATAGCTAGTGTCCTGCATGATGAACTTTGAATTACTAAAAAATGATGCCGCCGGCCACCCTGTGGCGAAAGCAAGGAGTGGAGGAGAGAGCTGCATCCTGCAGGTGAGCGTCATGGCTCGCATGCTCGGGTGAGCTGCACGCCGCACTCCTTCGCACTGCAATACTTGTCGTCCCAACAGTGGACTGCATGCACTAGCCATGCGTAATGTAAGACAATCGCCGACGAACTGCACAACCCAAATCATCTCATCTTTCCAGCGGCATACTTGGTTTGCCAAGTTGATGCCTTGTTCATCATTTCCCTTCCGGAGCACGCATATGCATTGCATATCACATCTCGCATATCATGTCATGTTTTGCATATGTTGCTTGTGCATTGCACCATGATTTATTGTGGTTCTTTTGGTTGTGTTCTTGCTTTGGGTAGAGCGAGGAGACGAGTACGTGAACGAGGAACCTGTTGAGAACGCTTACGAGGATCAAGCCTTCGACAACTCTGAGAACTTTGCAGGCAAGATGACGATACCTTCGATATCACTTCTATCTTTGCTTTGCTAGTTGCTCGCTCTTTCACTATGTTAGCCCTACCTGCCATTGTTTACCATGCCTCCCCATTGCCATGTCAAACTTCTAACCATCCTGTCCTAGCAAACCGTTGATTGGCTATGTCACCGCTTTTGCTCAGCCCCTCTTATAGCGTTGCTAGTTGCAGGTGAAGATGAAGTCTGTTCCAGGTTGGAACATGGATATTTTGGGATATCACAATATCTCCTGTTTAATTAATACACCTTATATACTTGGTAAAGGGTGGAAGGCTCGGCATTATGCCTGGTGACTTGTTCCACTCTTGCCACCCTAGTTTCCGTCATACCGGTGTTATGTTCCTTGATTTTGTGTTCCTTACGCGGTTGGGTGATTTATGGGACCCCCTTGACAGTTCGCTTTGAATAAAACTCCTCCAGCAAGGCCCAAACTTGGTTTTACCATTTGCCACCTAAGCCTTTTTCCCTTGGGTTTTCGCGAGCCCGAGGGTCATCTTTATTTTAACCCCCCCCCCCCTCGGGCCAGTGCTCCTTCGAGTGTTGGTCCGAACTGAGCTGCCTGCGGGGCCACCTCGGGGCAACTTGAGGGTTGGTTTTACTCGTAGCTAGTCTCATCCGGATGTGCCCTGAGAATGAGATATGTGCAGCTCCTATCGGGATTTGTCGGCACAATCGGGCGGCTTTGCTGGTCTTGTTTTACCATTGTCGAAATGTCTTGCGAACCGGGATTCCGAGACTGATCGGGTCTTCCCGGGAGAAGGTTTATCCTTCGTTGACCGTGAAAGCTTATGATGGGCTAAGTTGGGACACCCCTGCAGGGTATATAATCTTTCGAAAGTCATGCCCGCGGTTATGAGGCAGATGGGAATTTGTTAATGTCCGGTTGTAGATAACTTGACACTTGACTTCATTAAAATGCATTAACCGCGTGCGTAGCCGTGAGGGTCTCTTCTCGGCGGAGTCCGGGAAGTGAACACGGTTTGAGTTATGTTTGACGCAAGTAGTTTCAGGATCACTTCTTGATCGCTTCTAGCTTCTCGACCGATGCGTTGCTTCTCTTCTCGCTCTCACTTGCGTATGTTAGCCACCATATATGCTTAGTGCTTGTCGCAGCTCCACCATATTGCCTTTTCCTACCTTTGAGCTTAAATAGTCTTGATCTCGCGGGTGTGAGATTGCTGAGTCCCCGTGGCTCACAGATTCTACCAAAACAGATGCAGGTGCCGAGGATACCAGCGCAGATGGCGCAACCGAGCTCAAGTGGGAATTTGATGAGGCCCTTGGTCGTTACTATGTTTCGTTTCCAGATGATCAGTAGAGGTGCCCAGTCGGGACGATCGGGGATCTGTGTAGCATTTGGGGTAGTCTTCTTTTATTTTGGTTCCATAGTCGGACCTTGAGTGTAATCTGAATGATGGATGTTTATTTATGTATTGTGTGAAGTGGCGACTCTAAGCCAACTATGTATATTTTCCCTTATGTATTACATGGGTTGTGCGAAGATTACCTCACTTGCGACATTGCTTTCAATGCGGTTATGCCTCTAAGTCGTGCTTCGACACGTGGGAGATATAGCCGCATCGAGGGCGTTACAAGTTGGTAATCAGAGCCATCCCTGTCTTAGGAGCCCCCTGCTTGATTGTTTGCTGGCGATGTTGAGTCTAGAACAAAAATGTTTTGTGTCTTAGGATTATATATATCGGAGAGTAGGATTCTTTTTACTCCTCAGTCCCTTTGTCGCTCTGGTGAGGTCTCCTGACGTAGATGTTTTGACTTTCCTCTCCTCAAATTTCACTAAAACAATTTTTTTAGGATGACGCGGGTATCTTGGAATCATTCCGATGGTTTTGTGACGAGAACATTGTTCTTGGTGCCTCCTGACATTTAGGGGTTGTGGCAGTGTCCCAGGGAGTTGAGCTCCGAGGTGTTGTCGTCACAATTTTATCATTGCAGTTCTGGAATACCTGAGTTTTGCCGACATCGAAAATCTCTTTTGTACAGTTGTTGGTGAGATAACCCTGATAACCCAGTACTGGGGCGAGCTCGGGAGTGTTGCCATGACTCGTATAACGGATGCTTTTTGAAGGTTGAGGTACATGATTTCCGAAGGTTTCTTGGTTATGTGTTGAAAGATGGATACAGCTGGATGTAGGGATTGTTAGTTTGGGTGAGATATATTGCTTCCCCTGTATCCCCAACACCTGATTGCATAACCGGAAAGTTTCAGGAGTTTATAGGTGGGATTCAAGTAGCTCTAGCATTTCTTCCCGCAGATATTTGGTTTGTGATTGGGTAATCCTTACCACTTATTTGTTCCATCTGTACCTTGCCTTTTATTTTTCTTTCATCAATATCTTATCAAGTGGCTTCTCACCTTAATGGACGTGATGTTTACTCTGGAATTCATTCGTTCATCCTTGTTCGAATGTTTATTATGAAGACTATATGTTGCAATTTCTATCCGTTGATTCAACTTGTCTATCTGTCTATCAAGATGCTAACGGATGTCACCCTCTTCAGGATGGCTCCACCAACGCGTCAGAATCCAGAACGCAATGATGGCAGTCAGGCGAACCCTCCACCTCCACCTCCGCCTCTGGAGGCATGGCAAGCTTTTATGGCAGCCTCAAACGCCCATGCCCAGATGATGATTCAGCTCATGCAAGAGCGCAACCAAGGCCAAGGAAACCAAGGGAATCAAGGTCAAGGGCAGTTCAATCATCAGCCTCAGTTTCCTACCCTCAACCAATTCCTTGCAAATCAGCCGAAGTCTTTCAGCTACTGTGCCGAGGCCACAGACGCTGATGATTGGCTCGTGGATATCAACAAGCATTTTGAATGCAGCAATGTCAGGCCTAAGGACTATGTTAAGTTCGCTTATTTTCAGCTCAACGATCAAGCAGCTAATTGGTTCCAGCAATTCAAGGATTCCAGAGGTGGTTGAGTGATTACTTGGACTGATTTCTGTCGGGACTTTAAAGCTCACCATATTCCTACCAGTGTTGTTGAGAGCAAGCGTGAGGAGTTCCGCAATCTCAAGCAAGGCAACATGTCAGTGTACGAATACAACAAGCAGTTTCAAAAACTTGCTTGCTTCGCTAAACAAGACGTTCCTGATGAAAAGAGTATGATCTATCAATTTAGAGGTGGCCTTAGAGAGGATCTGCAGTTAGCTCTTGTTCTTGTTGAGCCTACTCAGTTTGATCAATTCTACAATATGGAACTCAAGCAAGAAGGTGCTCAGCTCAAGTGTGAGGCATCTAAGAAGAGAATCAGGGATGCAGTTCAGTCTTCTTCTTCCTCTCAAGTGGCAGCTAAGCAGCAAAAGTTCTACCTTCCTCCTCCTCCGTTTCATCAGCCTTACCAACAGAAGAACTCAGGTGGTCGTGGATCTTCCCACCCACCCAACCCAGACTATCAGAACAAGTCTCAGCCTCAAGCGCCAAGGTCAAATGCTCCTTATCACCGTCCGCTCTCAGAAGTGACTTGCAACAAGTGCCAGCAGAAAGGTCACTATGCGAAAAAATGCTTCAACCAAAGGCGCCTTCCTCCTCCTCCTCCTGTGAGATCTTCAAGCAATGCAGTGGTCAAGCATAATCCCAAGTCTGCTAAGGTGAACATGATGAATGCAGCGCAAGCAGAGGATTCTTCCGATGTGATAATTGGTAATCTTCCGGTTAATGATATTCCTGCAAAAGTCTTATTTGATACCGGTGCATCGCATTCTTTCATGTCATATCCTTTTGCATCGAAGCACAATTTTGACACAGAGGAATTATCTAAAGCTATGCAAGTTATTTCTCCGGCTAAGCGTTTGAGCTCTAGCATGATGGTTCCGAATGTCAGTATCAAGATGGGCGACTATAGATTTCTGTCTTCTCCAATTGTTCTTGGTGACTCGGATATTGATCTAATTCTTGGGATGGTCTGGCGTTCTAAGCACAAGGCTCAGCTTGATTGTGCTGCTAGGGAAATTCAATTGACACACCCTTCTGAGGATGTTATCATCTATGCCGCTCGTGATGAAACCATTCGGTTGTTTTCTCTCAATGAGAAGGGCGAGTTGGATGCTATTTCTCAAATTCCAGTCGTTTGTGAGTACCAAGATGTCTTTCCAGAAGAGCTTCCGGGTATGCCTCCTCATCGGCCAGTCGAGTTCGTTATCGATCTTGAGCCTAGAACTGAACCCGTTTGCAAGCGTCCATACAAGCTTGGACCCAAGGAGCTGAAGGAATTGAAGAAACAACTCGATGAACAAGAGCATCTGGGTTTGATCAGACCGAGTTCATCTCCATGGGGTTGTGGAGTTCTTTTTGTCCAGAAGAAGGATGGCACGGACCGACTTTGCGTCGATTACCGTCCATTGAACAAGAAGACAATCAAGAACAAGTATCCACTTCCCAACATCAATGAGCTTTTCGAGCAACTCAAAGGTGCTAAAGTATTCTCCAAGCTTGACCTTCGTATGGGTTATCATCAGATTCGCATTCGTGAACAAGATATCCCCAAGACAGCATTCAGAACAAGCTATGGTTCTTATGAATATACTGTCATGTCTTTCGGCCTTGTCAATGCTCCTCCAACTTTCTCTCGCATGATGAACTTTATCTTCAACCCCTACACAAATGAATTCGTCTTGGTGTATCTCGATGATATTTTGGTCTTCTCCAAGAATAAGTCGGATCATGCCAAACATTTGCGATTGGTGCTCGACAAGCTCAGAGAGCATCAATTCTATGCGAAGTTTTCCAAATGTGAGTTCTGGCTTGATGAAGTTCTTTATCTTGGTCATATCATCTCCGCCAAGGGAATTGCTGTTAATCCGGCGAAGGTTTCTGCAGTTGTGAATTGGGAACCTCCTCAGAATGTCAAGCAGCTCCGCAGTTTTCTTGGTCTTGCAAGCTATTGCCGAAGATTCGTTGAGAACTTCTCTAAGATTGCAAAGCCTCTTTCCAACCTCCTCCAGAAGCATGTCAAGTATGTCTGGACGCCTGAGTGTGACGTCGCTTTCAACACCCTCAAAGAGAAGCTAGTCACAGCTCCTGTCTTGACTCCTCCTGATGAATCCAAGCCATTCGAAGTGTTCTGCGATGCTTCTCTTCAAGGTCTCGGTGCTGTGTTAATGCAAGAGAAGAAAGTTGTGGCCTATACCTCTCGCCAGTTGAAGCCCAACGAAAAGAACTACCCCACTCACGATCTTGAGTTGGCGGCAGTTGTCCATGCATTGATAACATGGAGACATCTCTTATTGGGAAGGCAAGTGGACATTTTCACCGATCACAAGAGCCTCAAGTATATCTTCACTCAACCAAACCTCAACCTCAGGCAAACTCGATGGGTCGAAATGATTCAAGAGTACAATCCAAGTATTGAATATACTCCTGGCAAGGCGAATGTGATTGCAGATGCTCTGAGCAGAAAGGCTTATTGCAACAGTCTAATTCTCAAGCCATTTCAACCGGATCTTTGTGAAGCTTTCCGCAAGCTGAATCTTCAAGTTGTTCCTCAAGGCTTTCTTGCCAACCTCATAGTCTCTCCTACTTTGGAAGATCAAATTCGTGAGGCACAACTCCTGGATACCATGGTGAAGAAGGTGAAACGTGGTATTGACAAGGGCATTTCCAAATACAAGTGCTATCGCTTGGATGACAAAGATACTCTTTTCTTCGAGGATCGAATTGTGGTTCCTAAAGGCGATTTGAGAAAAGTCATCATGAATGAGGCACACAATTCCCTCCTATCCATTCATCCTGGAAGTACGAAGATGTACCATGACCTCAAGCAGTCATATTGGTGGACTCGAATGAAGCGAGAAATTGCTCAATTCGTGAATGAATGTGATGTCTGCAGAAGGGTGAAAGCAGAACACCAAAGACCAGCTGGTCTCCTCCAACCTCTTGCTATTCCGGAATGGAAGTTTGATCACATCGAGATGGACTTTGTGACTAGTTTTCCTAAGTCCAAGCGTGGAAATGATGCTATCTTCGTTGTCATTGACAAGCTTACTAAAGTGGCTCATTTTCTTCCTATCAAAGAATCTATCACAGCAGCTCAGCTGGCAGAGCTATACACCTCCAGAATTGTCTCCTTGCACGGCATTCCTCAATTGATCTCTTCAGACCGTGGAAGCATCTTCACTTCTAAGTTCTGGGACTCCTTTCAGAAGGCCATGGGCACCAACATTCGTTTCAGCATAGCTTTCCATCCTCAAACAAGTGGCCAAGTCGAGCGAGTCAATCAAATCCTTGAAGATATGCTCAGGGCTTGTGTCATTTCCTTTGGCATGAAGTGGGAAGATTGTCTTCCATATGCCGAGTTCTCCTACAACAACAGCTTCCAAGCGAGTTCGGGCAAGGCCCCATTCGAAATTCTCTATGGCAGAAAGTGCCGTACTCCTCTCAATTGGTCTGAGACAGGTGAACGCCAACTTCTTGGCAACGACTTGATCACAGAAGCCGAAGAAATGTGCAAAGTCATTCGTGAGAATCTCAAAGCCGCGCAATCGCGCCAAAAGAGTTACTATGATAGCAAGCACCGTGACTTGGCTTTTGAAATCGAAGACCATGTCTACCTCCGCGTCTCTCCAATGAAAGGCACTCGTCGCTTCGGTATCAAAGGGAAGCTTGCCCCTAGATACGTGGGTCCTTTCAAGATCATTGGCAAAAGAGGCGATCTCGCCTATCAACTCGAGCTTCCAACTAACTTTGCAAACGTGCACGATGTGTTTCACGTGTCACAGCTTCGCAAGTGCTTCAAAACTCCTGAGCGCACTATCAACTTTGAAGAAATTGACCTCCAAGAAGACCTCTCTTATCATGAGAACCCCGTTGCTATTCTTGAAGAAACCGAGCGCAAGACTCGCAACAAGTCAATCAAATTCCTGAAAGTGAAGTGATCACACCATTCCGACCGAGAAGCCACCTGGGAGCGCGAGGATCACCTCCGTTCCGAATATCCGGAGTTCTTTCAGTCCTAGATCTCGGGACGAGATCCTCTTGTAGTGGTGGAGTGTTGTAACACCCTGGATGTAACTTTCCATCTTTGTAACTCCAACTCTTGCCATTTTCGGCTACGTGCTATGATATTCCCTCCGTGGTTGGGTTTTGTTTTTCGTTTTGCATTTTTCATGTCATGCATCTCATATCATGTCATCATGTGCATCTCATTTGCATACGTGTTCGTCTCATGCATCCGAGCATTTTCCCCGTTGTCCGTTTTGCATTCCGACACTCCCATATGCACCGGCGCACCCCTCTTGTTTTATTTTCGTGTGCGGGTGTTAAACGTTCTCAGAATGGACCGAGCCTTGCCAAGTGGCCCTGGTATAACACCGGTAGACCACCTGTCAAGTTTCGGGTCATTTGGAGCTCGTTTGGTACTCCAACGGTTAACCGCACTCTCGCAAAGGCCTCTTTTAAGGTGCAGCCCAACACCCCTCCAAAACAGCCAAATAACCCATCTAAGTCACTTCCATGCTCTCCGTCGTCGGATCACGATCGTGTGGGCGAAAACCGCACCTCATTTGGACACTCCTAGCTCCCTCTACCTATAAATATAGATCCCTTCCCCGAAATCCGGACGAAACCCTAGTCTCCCCGCTCCCCTCGCGCCGCCGGACGAAATCCGGACGGCCGGACACGTCCGCCCGCGCCGCTAGACGAACCAGGGGCTGCCACGTGGCGAGCCCGCGCCCACATCGCCGCCGGCCGCGCCAGGCCCATGAGGCCCGTCCACGGCCCCCGCGGACCGCGCCTCAGCCTCCGCCGCCCGCCGCCTCGGCCTCCGCCGCCAGCCGCCTCTGCCCCCGCCGCGCCGCCGCCGGCCGCGCCCGCCGACCCGCGCCTCCGTGCGCGCCCCGTGGCCGCACAGCCGCTCCCGCGACCCGGCCGGCCGCCGGAGCCCGCCGCCTCGGCCCCCGACTCCGGCCGCCTCCTCCTCCGCCCTCGGCTCCTCTCGGGCCAGCGAACCTCGAGCCGCGCGCCCCGGATCGGATCTGCTAGGGTTGACCTCATTCTCCCCCCCCGTTTTTTTCAGTCATTTTCTGCCAGAAAATTGTTGCATCTTCATTGCATCACATCTTTGCACCCGTGGCTCCGTTTTGGGCGTGTAGCATACCAAATTGTTCGACTCGAAGAGTACATCATTTCATTCCATTGCACCATTTACATTTGAGCTCATCTTGATGCCCGAAATGCTGTTGGAAGAGGGCTATATGATGTTAGTTTCTGTTTCTTAACAAAACTTGCACTTTTGTCATTTTTGCCATGATTAATGTGTGCACCTTATGAACTTGAGCCCTACATATGTTTTGATCTATGCCATGCCAGCTTTACAGGGGTGTATGCCATGTATTTTTGTGATCAATGTGGTGACTAGCACAAGCATGCAAACTAGGCTTCGTGATATTGCTAATTTTAGTCCCTGTTCTGCTGTTATTGTGATGCCATGTAAACATGTTGCTACAGAGAGATCCATGCATATTTAGAGATACTTCAGTAAGGATGTTTTGAACATATGGTTATGATCTATCCATTCATGCCCTTGTTGGAAATAATGGAGTAGTGTAGCATGTCATTTTCGTGCTCTACTTTTGCTACAAAATGTTTCCTGACAGATTGTTTGCATGAGATTTAATTTTTACGAGGTTGTTGTAGTTGATCCGTGTATGCTATGATGTTGTTCTTGCCATGTATAGCTTCTATGCCATGTCTTATTGATGTATGTATGCTTAGTTTATCATGAGGTGCCCTGTAGTGAGTGCATCGAGCTCACGAAGGTGCCTTCGTAAATCTGTCAATGCCATGCCCAGTTTGCTGAATCTGTTAATGAAACTTGCTATGTTTACATGCAAGCCATCATTCCTTCTGGTACTTTTTGGCTTATAGGTCAGTAAGGGACTTTCGATCTATGCTTTGAGTAGATTCATGAAATGTCTTGCTTTGCTATTATAAGTTTATGTAGCATGTTGATAACTTGCTCTGAACATTGCTTCCTGATGCTGTTTATGCCATGTCCAGCCTGATATTTTTTGCACTTTCACCATGCTTGTTTGGACCTGTTATGATCTGATTTAGCCATAGCTCAGTGTTCCTCTTTTGTTAAACATCTCCTGTAGATCACTTGCATATGCTTTGTTTGTACGTTGGGGTGTTGTAGCATAGTTTCTTGTTGCATGCTAAGTAGCATCATGTTGTTAATCGCAGATTTGTGCCCTTATTGTTTTGCTTGCCATTTGCAAACCGTGCATCCGTTTCCGGTGATCTTCATATCGATTTCAACCGAAATCATATCATCTTTCCAGCGGCATACTTGGTTTGCCAAGTTGATGCCTTGTTCATCATTTCCCTTCCGGAGCACACATATGCATTGCATATCACATCTCGCATATCATGTCATGTTTTGCATCATGTTGCTTGTGCATTGCACCGTGATTTATTGTGGTTCCTTTGCTTGTGTTCTTGCTTTGGGTAGAGCCGGGAGACGAGTACGTGAACGAGGAACCTGTTGAGAACGCTTACGAGGATCAAGCCTTCGACAACTCTGAGAACTTTGCAGGCAAGATGACCATACCTTCGATATCACTTCTATCTTTGCTTTGCTAGTTGCTCGCTCTTTCGCTATGTTAGCCCTACCTGCCATTGTTTATCATGCCTCCCTATTGCCATGTCAAACCTCTAACCATCCTGTCCTAGCAAACCGTTGATTGGCTATGTCACCGCTTTTGCTCAGCCCCTCTTATAGCGTTGCTAGTTGCAGGTGAAGATGAAGTTTGTTCCTGGTCGGAACATGGATATTTTGGGATATCACAATATCTCCTGTTTAATTAATGCACCTTATATACTTGGTAAAGGGTGGAAGGCTCGGCCTTATGCCTGGTGACTTGTTCCACTCTTGCCGCCCTAGTTTCCGTCATACCGGTGTTATGTTCCTTGATTTTGCGTTCCTTACGCGGTTGGGTGATTTATGGGACCCCCTTGACAGTTCGCTTTGAATAAAACTCCTCCAGCAAGGCCCAAACTTGGTTTTACCATTTGCCACCTAAGCCTTTTTCCCTTGGGTTTTCGCGAGCCCGAGGGTCATCTTTATTTTAACCCCCCCCCCCGGGCCAGTGCTCCTTCGAGTGTTGGTCCGAACTGAGCAGCCTGCGGGGCCACCTCGGGGAAACTTGAGGGTTGGTTTTACTCGTAGCTAGTCTCATCCGGATGTGCCCTGAGAACGAGATATGTGCAGCTCCTATCGGGATTTGTCGGCACAATCGGGCGGCTTTGCTGGTCTTGTTTTACCATTGTCGAAATGTCTTGCGAACCGGGATTCCGAGACTGATCGGGTCTTCCCGGGAGAAGGTTTATCCTTCGTTGACCGTGAGAGCTTATGATGGGCTAAGTTGGGACACCCCTGCAGGGTATATAATCTTTCGAAAGCCGTGCCCGCGGTTATGAGGCAGATGGGAATTTGTTAATGTCCGGTTGTAGATAACTTGACACTTGACTTCATTAAAATGCATCAACCGTGTGTGTAGCCGTGATGGTCTCTTCTCGGCGGAGTCCGGGAAGTGAACACGGTTTGAGTTATGCTTGACGTAAGTAGTTTCAGGATCACTTCTTGATCGCTTCTAGCTTCTCGACCGATGCGTTGCTTCTCTTCTCGCTCTCACTTGCGTATGTTAGCCACCATATATGCTTAGTGCTTGCCGCAGCTCCACCATGTTGCCTTTTCCTACCTTTGAGCTTAAATAGTCTTGATCTCGCGGGTGTGAGATTGCTGAGTTCTCGTGGCTCACAGATTCTACCAAAACAGATGCAGGTGCCGAGGATACCAGCACAGATGGCACAACCGAGCTCAAGTGGGAATTTGATGAGGCCCTTGGTCGTTACTATGTTTCGTTTCCAGATGATCAGTAGAGGTGCCCAGTTGGGACGATCGGGGATCTGTGTAGCATTTGGGGTAGTCTTCTTTTATTTTGGTTCCGTAGTCGGACCTTGAGTGTAATCTGGATGATGGATGTTTATTTATGTATTGTGTGAAGTGGCGACTGTAAGCCAACTATGTATCTTTTCCCTTATGTATTACATGGGTTGTGCGAAGATTACCTCACTTGCGACATTGCTTTCAATGCGGTTATGCCTCTAAGTCGTGCTTCGACACGTGGGAGATATAGCCGCATCGAGGGCGTTACAGCTGATCACAGCCGGCTGAAGACGCTGGAGCAGACGCTGAAGGCAAAGAGGGTTGAGCTGGATGCCAAGGCGAAATACTTGGCCGAGGATCACGCGGCCTTCACGGACTATGAGGTGAGATCTCGCAAGGCGCTGAAGACGCTTTATGAAGATGGCCTGGAGAAGCCGCTGGCCGGAGCCACGGAAGGCCTCGCCAAGCTGCTGCCCTTCCTGGTCGAGGCGCTTGAGGAGGTCATGACCGGCATCGGCCCCATGGCCAAGGTTGAAGCTCGCGTCCTTTCCTCCGCAGCGCTGACGCGGATCCTCAGCCACGTCTACCTCCACAACCCCGGCGCCAACCTTGACGACCTGCTGGAGCCTATGGATGCCGAGCACTCCGCCACTGCTGCTGAGGCCGTGAAGGGCCGAGCGGAGGCCTTGCTGGTGAAGTTCCGCGCCTTCACCACTGCGCCCAAGAGAGGTGCTGCTGGCTCCGCGGCCTCGGGGTGGGGGGGGGGGGTGGAGCTGACAAGAGCGACTCCACCACGAGCGACGGCGCTGCCCAAGGGTGATCTTCTCATGGCTTCTTTCCTGCTCCATCTCCTGCAACATGTAGCGTACCTCGTGGAGGCGTTTAAACTTGTGTTTGGTATCGTGAGGACAATTTATGGTCTGTAATATTTGCTTCTGAATTTCCGAGATTTTGTGATTTCCTTCTTATTTGCTTTGTGTTCTATGTCGGCAGGGCCCGACCCCGCGCATACCTTAGCCGCCGTTAGCCCCGACTGGATCACCAGGACGGGACTAAGGAGTGGGGCTATGTGGCAAGTTAGGCTCCCCCTTGACGCGCGAACAGCAAATAGGGAGGGGGTGTAGGACTGGATCTGTTGTTCTACGTCGGCAGGGCCCGGCCCCGCGCATACCTCAACCACCGTTAGCCTTTCGGAACTAAGGAGTGAGGGGCTATGTCAGATTTCGGGTTCCGGCAGACCCTTAAGGTTCGAACATTGGGGTGCACGCGAAGATCACACCCTCAGCCTACCCATGTTTCACTGCCTCGCTAGGATCTAAACTACACGAAGAACAACACTAGGGACACAAGATTTATACTGGTTCAGGTCACCATTGTGGTGTAATACCCTACTCCAGTTTGTGGTGTGTGGATTGCCTCCGGGCTGATGAGGAACAATACAAGGGAAGAACAACCTCGCGAGGGTCTGTTTTTGGTTGGTGCGATGAACTGCTAGGGGGGTTCAGTCGCCTCTCTCTCTCTTTGTGTCTTGGGTGCGGATCCGATCAGATCTCCCTCCTACCCTGTGGGTGGCTAGTCCTATTTATAGGCGAAGGCCCCGGGCCTCTTCCCAAATATTGAGCGGGAAGGGCGCCAACAATTGGCCATTTTGAAGGGGAACATCTAGTACACTTATCCTGACTAAATTTGGTCCTCGCCTGCCAAAATCCCTGATGATGACTCTGGCTTGGGCTCCACGTTGACCTCCGTTCTGCCGTCCTGCTGGTCTTGGTCTTGTTGCACCGAAATGGTTGCCTTTGCTTGATACTCTTGCCTGCGCTTGCCCCCTTTGCACCAAAGAGGAAACAAGGACTCTGCGCAGGCCTGCGCCCGCCTGGCGCCCGCCTGGCCTTGGTCGTCATGGCTTGCGTCACGGGCACCTCATGAGGTACCCCACCTTGATCTCTCCGCCTCCTCGCGAGCCAGCCTGACGAGGCCGTGCCTGAGGAAGCCTCCTGTCGTCCGTCCCGTGAGGCTTGGCCCCTCGCGAGGGTCTTGAGCATGTGTTGATGAAGATGGGCCGTACTGGGCCACTCCTGGAGCCACGCCGCAGGCCGCAGGCAGGCAAGTCTGGGTACCCCCGTTCCCACAACGCCGACAGTAGCCCCGGGGCCCAAGGCGCGCTTGGACTTGGCTTAGCAGAGAAGCGAAGAGGCAAGTGCGAAGCGCCGCGGGCCCCAATAGCCTGCGGCCTTGGGCGCCGCGTGGTGGTTGATTGGACGTGGGCATCCCTGTTCCCCACGCCTCCTTATTTTGCGCCCCAACTAGGCGGACCCGCCATTATACACAATCTTCCCTCTTCTCGCTGCTCGCGCGCCTTCTGCTCTTCCTTCTCTCGAGCTCCATCCTCTGCTTCCAATCCAATCTCGCATCCTCCCCCTTCCTGTCGTCATGGCCCCGACGAAGAACGGGAAAGGGCCAAAGCCTGTCCTCTCGCCCCGCCCGTCGCCGTCGGTGGCTCCCGCTGTTGACCGGTTGATCATACTCAACCGGGAAGGCTCGAACAAGGTCAATTCCGCTATCGCCACCATCTTCAACGAGTGCGGGAGGACGACGGTCTGGCCCGCGTCTCACTTATCCATTGACAGAACAGTCACCGAGGTCCGGTACTTTGCCGATGCTCTATGGGCGGGTCTGGTTCCCCCCTTTTCCGATTTCTTCAACACTGTGCTTTCTCATTACCAAATCCACATGATGCATTTGGGTCCCGAATCCATTACTCTTCTTGCCGTTTTCGCTTTTGTCTGTGAGGCGATGATGGGCATCCCTCCTTGAGTTGCCTTGCCGCGCCACTTCTTCTCTCTGCGTCTCAGCGACCCTACCCAATGCTTGGGGTGTGTGAGCTTCCTTGCCGCACTAGAAACAGCGGCTTCGGGAATTGATTTCAGCCTTCCTCCGCCCACAACCGGGTTTCCTGAGCAGTGGTTGTACGTGGACGCTGGGGTGCCCAGCCCCCTGCTTTCGGAGCCAACCGTGCCCGCTATCCCCAACTCGGGCTGGGGCCTGAAGACGCTCACGAGCCCCCGGCTCGTCTTCGTTTGGCATCGCTTCACGTACTTGAGGTCGCTCGGTGTGACGGCACCCAAGGTGGTGAAGGAGTTCCTCCTGTGCTGCATTGCCCCTCTCCAGTGTCATTCCCGGTGGATGTGGGCCTTCGAGGGACGTGAAGACCGCATGAGGCTCCAAGAGGAGGATCTGACGCCCGAAGTGCTGAGGAAGGTTCTCATGATCCTGACTGGGGACCCTTCTCCCGGCAGCATCCGGCATGGTGGCACCCTGCTGTACCTTTGCTCAAACAGGGGTGATTTCATGAAGCAGATGCCCAGTTTCGATGAATGAGGTCTGCGTCCTACAGGCCTTAGGGGACCCCGCGAGAACCCAGTTGTGGTGGTTGCCCTTCCGGTTGCCCACGACGGTCCTTCCTGGAGTGGTGGAGCTGGGAGGCAAGGGGCGCCGGGGGCTGAGGGGGCCGCCTTCGAGATGATGACGCCACGCGGTATTCCTGAGGTGATAGCTCCTGAGGCCCGCCCTGCGGCGGCTGAAGGTACCGAGCCACGGCCTGCGGCTCCCATGGCAGAGGCCCCCGAGGCCCCGGCCACCCTCCTTGGCATGGCGTCTAGCGACGTGTCTCTGGGCGAGACTCCCGACGTCGGGCACCTTGGCGCTTCTTCCTCGCCGCAGGCTGACCCTTGCGCCGAGCTTTTGGGTCGCTTCCGTGTGGACTTCGAGGCTCTCAGAAAGAGAAGGGAGGCCTTGGGTGATGATTACCCTTGCTACCTATTGAAGCGCAGGAAGTACTTCGCCACCGATGAGTAAGCCTTTCCCTTCCCCTGTTCCTTACTCTCCTGCTGCTTCAGCTGATCATTACCCTGCATGGCCCTTCCTGCCGATTTCACGGAGGTGGCTGAGGAGCCATCCCTCCAGGCCTCGCCCTCTTCACCTCCCCCAAGCGTCACGGGCTCCAGCACTGCCCTTGCGGTGAGGCCGGTTGGAGAGGCGGGCCATCCTGTGGTGCGTCTTGGTTCTGTACCCCTCTCGACCATCCTTCGCAAGCCCTCCCGAGGCATAGCCAGCCTGCCCTAGGCTCTTCGACTGGTTGCGGACGGCGATTGGCTGAGGTCGGCCTTGCAATCTCCCTTGGAGGGCGAATTGGCTCTGGGCCAGGCTTCTAGCGAGGTGCGTCCGACCATCGCGAGGGCGCCAGCCCCCAGCCCCCTGCCCAGCGGGGGAGTGCTGATCCGTGGCCCTCCTCGCGCGTCCGAGGCAGAAGGAGATGCGGAAGACGTGCTTGAGCGCGCTCGGGAGCGCCGTGCCCTCCGCCAAGGGTTCCTCCGGAGGGCGGCAGACGCGGTGAGCCAGCTTGGTGCAGAGCTCGCTGACGAGGACGCGCGCCTTGAGGCCGAGGGCCTGCGCCTAGCTGAGGAGAGGCGCAAGCTGAAGGTGGTCGCTGCCCTTGCACGCCACCAGCGTGACCTCAACAACAAGAAGGCCGAGGTGTCGCTAGCAGCTTCTCGGTAGGCCTGCTCCCGGGCCGTCGAGGAGGCTCAAGAGGCCAACCAGCGGCGCAGGGCCGCAGAAGAGCGGGTGTGGGAGCTCCGGGCCCAAAGCAGCTCCCTGGAGCAACAGGTGGAGTTGCATGAGGCGGCCCTTGCGTCGATGGAGGGGGGCTCGGTTGATCGGACAGAGCTTCAGAAACGTGAGGAGGCACTGAGGCTGGAGGCCACCGAGCACGCCCTGGAACTTGAGCGATTAGAGACAAGGGAGCGCATGGTGGCACAGGCGGAGGATGATGTCGCCGCGAGGGAAGCCCGAGCCTCAGAAGAAGTTGATCGCCGGGTGGCGGCGGCTCGCTCGAACCTCGAGCGTGAGTTCGCGGAAAGGCTAGAGCTGATCCAGGTCGAAGCAGAGGGCAGGACCGCCGCCCTGAAGGGCAAGCTGGATGAAGTGACGCGGCGTGCGGACGCTACCGGAGAAGCCCTTGGCGCGGCACAAGCGAAACTGGCTTCCTCCCGTGCCGAGGTGCTTCTTCTCCACCAAAGGGTGGATGCGGCCGAGGCCGTTGCGCGGTAGAACAAGGACGATATATGCCAGCGGCAGACCTTGGAGCACGTGCACAGCCCCATGCTCCGCGAGCTCTGGGAAAGAGCCAACACGGCCTTGGGTATCATCTGTGAGGCAGCCGTTGGGGAACCTCATGTGGTCAACTATGCTGGTAACCTTTAGTTCTTCACCGACGTGGTGATGCAGCTGGAGGCCCGTTCGGGTAGAGCCGACAGGTTGGTGGAGGAGAGGAGCCATGCCCTACTTGGGTGTGCTTTCTCTCGCGTCTTCAGTCACCTTCAGAACATGGATCCCCACTTCGACTTCGATGCCGCCATCGCACCGGTGCCCTTGGCTGTCCGGGACAATCTGGCGAGCTGGGTGGAAGACAACGTGGACGCCCTGCTTCGAGCCTTCACCACTGACGATGGTGTGGTCGTAGCCGCCAACGAGGGCGGAGTGGTGAATGGCCCGGGCGCTGGTGAGGGCGGAGTGATGAATGACCCAGGTGCTGTTGGCGGCGACGTAGGAGGCGATGGCGAGGCCAGCAACGCCAGCGGCGGCTCCGGAGATGTCCCAGGGGATACATTAGGGAATTTATCCGATTGACCGTGTGCTGTTCCTATTTTTACCCTGCGCAGAAAGAGTTCGGGCTTGGCCCAGGAGGTTGTAAGAGCATTTTGGGAGGGGGAGCCCCTCGTGTAAAAACTTGCAGTTAGCGTATTTGTAGACATGATATCACCCGTGTGCCTGCATTGTGCGACTGGTTTATGGCGAGCCGACTGGCTTGTTTACCTTTGACCCGTGTGGGCCCTGAGCTAGCCTGTGGAGGGTCGCGGTGTCCTGAGCGTCTCCTGAACGAGCCTGTTGAACCTGCAAGTAGATCCTCCTGAGAGGGCATGCCGATGGCAGTCTGGGCTGTGTTAATGCTGGGCCTGGCCCGGCTCATGAGGGGCTCACGAGGGGAGGCAGCTAAAGCTCGGACAGACGCAAAGCGGCAACCAGAACACAAGAGATTGCTCGAACAAGACTAAACACCCCTTCCCCGGACACACGCAAGTTTTAAGCTCAAATCCAACTTAAATCCAAATAGGGAAAAGCAACAACCAAGGGGAAAAGCAGGAAAAGCAAAAAAAGCCGTGTCCGGCACCTAGTCTAGTCTTTGACGTCTTCTCACCAGCGCGGAGCTAAGTGCTGCCACTGGGCGTGGGTGGGAGCCCCCGAGGCCCGAGGGCGGCTCTCCGGAGACTCCGGGGTGTGTACAGCCCCACTCATTATTACGTGAGAGTGTCACGGGGCGGCGAGCTTCACAGGTACCGGCCTTGCTTCATATTGCCAGACGAGGGGCCCGCCTTGCACCACTCTCTATTGCCACCGACGACGGCCGGAGACCGAGGACGCCGCCGATGGGATAGAGCGGTCGCCAGCGGTTCCCCCGACGACCACGGGTCCTCTGCCGGGGGTAGGCCCTGGGGCACCTCCTCGGCAGAGGGCCTACCTCCTGAGGACGCCTTGCTCCGAGCGCCGTGTGGGCGAGGCCAGATCTCGGCCCCTCTCCTGCAGCCCCCGGTGCCCTCCTCCTGAGGGGTGGGGAGCTGCTGGATTGGGGCAGCCACCCACTGCGACGACCTGTACCTCCTGCGATCCATGGTTAGCGTATGCCTGTTCCTGAGGAATTAGCGGTACCCGATAGTCACTGCCTCCGGCGCGGTCGAGGGGGCCTTCCCTTGGCTCCTGAAAGAGCTCAGCCTCGGGTGCTTCTTCTCCCCAGCCAGGGCCGAGGAACTAGCCATGGTCTTCCTCCTGCGCGTGTCCTTGATCCATCATGTGTGGCACATACGCCTCCGGGGCCGCCGCCCCGAATGCCTCGCCGTAGTGCCCCATGTGCCACATGGTTCTGCTCACGATGCCAACCTGGGAGTGGTAGCGTGGCGGTTCACCGGGACCGTGGGCTGTAGTGGATCCCCCTTCGAAGGTCGCAGGCGGAGGCGGCGCCGTTGGTGGCCAGGCGCTGAGGGCCAGGTTGGCGTTGGAGTGGCCCTGGAATCCGCTGGGAGCTGTGCGGGCGCGTGTGGGGCCTCCGTGCGGTCCACCTTGGGCCTGAGGCGACAGTTGGGTGCAGAAGGGGGGTGCCTCCGAGGCGGCGGAGCCCAGGAGCACCCGCTCTAGTAGTACATCACGGCCGCCCTCTAGCAGCCTGCATTGCAGTAGTTCCCAAGCTACCATGAGCGCGGCCCTTGAGTTCGCCTGCTCTCGCCGTGAGTACGGCGCCGTGGCTGCGGCGTGGCTCGAGGCCCTCGCTGCCGACCGCACCTGCCGCGGTGTGAGGGCTGGTGTCGCTTGACCGCGTCGCCCGCGGCCCGCAGCGCCTTGCAGACCGCGGGCTGCCTGGGGCACGGGGTTGAGGTCGCCCTGGGCAAGCTGCTCTGCGTGGGCGGGCCAGGCCGCCCAGGGATCTGGGTTGCCCGTGGGGTCACCGGACATGATGATGATGAGGCGACGGGTGGCGAAACACGAGGCGAAGGAGAGCAGACTCCGGCACACCCCTACCTGGCGCACCAAATGTCAGATTTCGGGTCCTAGTAGACCCTTGAGGTTCGAACACTGGGGTGCACGCGGAGATCACACCCTCAGCCTACCCATGTTTCACCACCTCGCTAGGATCTAAACTACACGAAGAACAACACTAGGGACGCAAGATTTATACTGGTTCAGGCCACCATTGTGGTGTAATACCCTACTCCAGTTTGTGGTGTGTGGATTGCCTCCGGGCTGATGAGGAACAGTACAAGGGAAGAACAGCCTCGCGAGGGTCTGTTCTTGGTTGGTGCGATGAACTGCTAGGGGGGTTCAGTCGCCTCTCTCTCTGTGTGTGTGTGTCTTGGGTGCGGATCCGATCAGATCTCCCTCCTACCCTGTGGGTGGCTAGTCCTATTTATAGGCGAAGGCCCCGGGCCTCTTCCCAAATATTGAGCGGGAAGGGCGCCAACAATTGGCCATTTTGAAGGGGAACATCTAGTACACTTATCCTGACTAAAGTTGGTCCTCGCCTGCCAAAAGCCCTGATGATGACGCTGGCTTGGGCTCCACGATGACCTCCTTTCTGCCGTCCTGCTGGTCTTGGTCTTGTTGCACCGAAATGGTTGCCTTTGCTTGATACTCTTGCCTGCACTTGGCCCCTTTGCATCAAAGGGGAAACAAGGACTCTGCGCAGGCCGACGCCCACCTGGCGCCCGCCTGGCCTTGGTCGTCATGGCTTGCATCATGGGCACCTCATGAGGGACCCCGCCTTGATCTCTCCGCCTCCTCGCGAGCCAGCCTGACGAGGCCGTGCCTGAGGAAGCCTCCTGTTGTCTGCCCCGCGAGGCTTGGCCCCTCGTGAGGGTCTTGAGCATGTGTCGATGAAGATGGGCCATACTCGGCCACTTCTTGAGCCATGCTGTAGGCCGCAGGTAGGCAAGTCTGTCCACCCCTGTTCCCAGAACGCCGACAGGCTACGTGACCATTTAGGCTCCTGAGTCGCGATGCTCAGGATTCCCCCTTGACGCTCAAACGGTCTTCATACCTTGGCTCCGCTCGGGGAGGGGCGCGCGACGACCAGGTCTGAGAGACCTGGCTGGGTGGCATTGCGATGAGGCCAGACACCAAGCTCTGGGCTCCTTGAGGTTGATACAGCCGTGGGCTGCCCTCAGTTGTTTACCACCAGTGCGGAGCATAGCGCTTCCGTATGTGTACGGGCATAGCCGCTCCTCGGCAGTGTTGTTAGCCAGCGTGGAGCATGGTGCTTCCACTGGTACGTGGGAGGGGGCCCCCTCCGGGAGGAGCCCCCGGGGCGTGTACAGCCCCGCCCTGACACGTGGCCAGCATGGTAGGGCTAGACGAGGTGTATCTGGGCACTCGTGAGCCAGCGCGGGACTCACGAGGCCCTACCTCAAGGAGGGTTGCGCCTGATCTTGAGCCTTGGGCGCCTGAATGTTCCTGCATGGTGGTTAGATGCAAATGCTCTACGTTCTTAGGTGCCGACCCTTGAGCAAGCTCAGCCGCCGCTGGTATGCCAGGTCGTGATGCCATGGACAAGGCCAGGGGGTGAGGGCTGGAGATCCAGTAAGAGCTCCTGAGTCAGAATGCTCAGGCGCCCCCCTTTTAACGTGCAAGCGGTTTGCATGAGGGAGAAAAAGGGGCCGCGATGGGCGAGAGACGATAATCATAAGCAGGTTAACCGCAAAGAGCAAATCATCTTAGATAGATGCAGGAAAATACACGCCACTGGGTCAGGGCCGAGCGGCTTGGGGATGATGCAGCCCGAGGGGCGCCCCCAACAAGGTAAACTGAAGACATAAGCAAAACGTATACATGCCGCAGGGACAGACCCACGCAACCTGGTAATGATGCAGCCCTGAGGGTGCTCCAGTTGAAATGAAACTCGAAAGATGTCACCTGGTATCATTGCAGAGCGAGTGTTGGAGTAGCTGACGATGCACGGCGAAGAAGCCGGTCCTCACGAGCCTTCGGAGCCCTGAGCCTCGGGAGGCTCTGGAGGTCTGGGCGGCTCCTCAAGGTCCATCTCCATCTCCTCCAGGAACGCGTGGTGCCTGGACACCTGAGCTTACCGAATGTTCCTCATCAAGCGCTGGTGAGCAGCAGCCGTGTTCGGCAGGCCGAAAGGCATGCGAACATAGCTGTGAGGTGGACCCTCGCAGCGTCCCACGCGCGAAGGCCAGAAACACTCCTGAGACGCGACTCAGTTGAGCCCTGGGTAGTCGATGCAGACACACAGCCCGCCATCCTTGCCTGGATGGGGAGCTACACCGGGTAGGCGGCGATAACCGCGCATGACTCTCGATTCCTGCAGCTCCTGAGTGACCTTGGTGATGAACTCCTGAGGGTTGGGCCCTCCTTGCCTCATGCCTTCCTGAGGGAAATGTGCCATGAAGCACGCCTCCAAGTGGTGCCCAAGCGCCTCCCTCGTGATCTTGGCGAAGTCAGTGGCCCTCCAGGAGAGAGCCCCCAAGCCTTGCCCGAGGAGGGTGCCTGGCGCGCCTTCCTATGCGACGGAGGGAGGCACCCCTTGGACGGGCGCAGATCCCGGCGTGGTGCCATCGGAGGTGCCTGCCTCCTGAGGCCTTGAGCTGGGCGATGTCTTCTTCTTCTTGGGAGCTGCCTCGGGAAGGTTCCTACTCTTGCTGTCGGGGTCCTCAATTGATGCGGCTTGGAAGGCACGCTCGAGCGAGCACACCGCATCCTTCTCTTTGCAAGGGACTGTGATGACTCCGCCCTTCCCGGCATCTTGAGGACATTGTAACCATGGTGAGTCACTGCCATGAACTTGGCCAGGGCTGGATACCCGAGGATGGCATTGTATGGCAGGCGAATGTGGGCAATGTCGAAGTCGATGAGCTCGGTACAGTAGTCCTTGCGTTGTCCAATGGTGACAGGGAGGCGAACCTGCCCTATCGTGGTGGTGGAGCCGTTAGTGACTCCCGAGAAAGGCTTGGTCGGCTGAAGCTGGTCATATGGCACTTGGAGATTGTTGAACGTCTCGACGGACAGAATGTTGAGTCTTGCGCCGCCATCGATGAGGGTCCTGGTAACTTGCACATTGCTGATGACTGGGGAACAGAGCATTGAGAGGACACTGGTTGTTGCGGCACACTTGAGCTGATCCTCTGAGCCGAATGTGATGGCGCACGTGGACCACCTGAGAGGGCCCATGGCCTCGAGCTTGGGGAGGACTGCATTCACCTCGCGAGCAAACTGCTTGAAGATGCGCTGAGAGTCTGGGCCCTAGGCACCGCCCAAGATGCAAGTGATAGCGCGCGGCTCCTGGAAGCCCCCAGCCCCCTCGTCCTGATGATGGTCGTCATTCCTTCTTGGTGCTGGTGGCAGAGGAGGAAGGCCTGCGTTGCCTTGCGGGCGATCCTCACCAGGCTGATCCCTCCAAGCCCCCTCGCGAGGCTGGTCCTGCCATCGGTCCTCGCGAGGTCGGTCACGCCACCCTTGGCGAGGGCCACGGTCATCCCATCGTCCTCCACCTCTTCCTCCTCCTCGGCCATAGCCCCGATCGTTGCGCTCGGGGCATCGACCGACACGTCCTTCTCGCACGGCCTTGAGCTCTTGGCATTCGTTGGTGTTGTGGGTGTGGAGGACATGGTACACGCAGTACCGGCTACCCTTGGACGACTCCGGCTGGTCCCTGCCGCGCTTCATGTCTGGCTCTGCAGCGAGTACGGCTGCTCCTTTGCGCTTCACGTCCTTGGCCTTGGCTTTCTTCTCTTCTGGGTCAGCAGCTGGGAGCTCGAGAAGGGAGAGGCATCCCTCCTCAGCCCTAGCGCACTTGGTCGCCAGGTTGAACAGCTCCAGAGATGTGCATAGATCTTCATGGATAGCCAGCTCCTCCTTCATCGTGACATCGCGGACGCCGTCAGAGAACGCTGAGATGATGGCCTCCTCGGTCACCTTGGGAATCTTGAGGCGAGTGCTATTGAAGCACTGGATGTACTTCTGCGGGGTCCCTCCAGGTTGCTGCTTGATGCGGCGCAAGTCTCCCATGACTGGAGGACGATCGCTAATGCCATGGAAGTTGGCGATGAAGTGGGTGCGCATCTCATCCCAGGAGGAGAACGTGCCAGGAGGCAGGTTCAGGAGCCAGGTGCGGGCACCGTCTTTGAGCGCCATGGGAAACCAGTTTGCCATGACCTTGTCATCTCCGTTGGCCGCTTCGATGCCCAACTTGTAGAGCTGCAAGAACTCCGCAGGGTCGACTGTGCCGTCGTAGCGAGGAGGCAGATCCGGCTTGAACTTGCCTGGCCAGGCGATACTACGCAGCTCGGTGGTGAAGGCGCGGCAGCCTGCTGTGGGCACCGGAGCCCTTTGTAGAAGCGGGGCTTGCTCCTGGGGATTCCCGCGCGCCGTCGCCAGGGGCAGTGCGGGGTCTTGACGTGGTGGCACAGGGATGCGTTCATGGCATGCTGGTGTAGGGAACATGCGAGCACCTTCTTGGGGACAAGGGATTTCTTGGCAGCTCCTTTCTTGTCGCGCGAGCACTAGACGTGGTGGGTCTCGTCCAGCGGCCGCGCGCCTTGGAGCCAGGGCGCCTTCTTGGGGAGGAGGTGGCGGAGGCACCTCCTGAGCTACATCACCCGCATAGGACGGAGGGCGAGGCAGCGAGAGGGACAGTGCTGGGGAGCCCCCTGCGGTGCTGACGAGCTCGGTGATGTGAGCGAGCCACTCCTCGTAGAGGTCGTCGACGGGATGGTAGTGCGGGAGCTCACGTGCCAGGAGCAATGCGGCATGTGCATCCGTGGGAGCATGACGGGCGTGCGACAACGAACCAGCTGGAGTCAATGACGGGGTGGCGGTGCGGCCTTCCCGCCGCACCGAGGGATGCAGCGACGACGCCTGCTGCTCGTTCCCCGCTAAGCCGATGGCTGCGTGGGCGGCAGGCGACAGGGAAAGACGGGGAGGCCCACCGACGGGAGCCGTCTGGGCGACATGGGCGGCGAGAGCAGCCCAACGCTCAGCGCGAGCTCGGCGAGCGTTAGCCATGGATGCGGCGAATGATTGAACGCAGAACATCGGAAGAAAGATTCCGGCCCACCCCTACCTAGCGCGCCAAATGTCGGATATCTGGTTCCGTCAATACCCTTAAGGTTCGAACTCTGGGGTGCACGCGGAGATCTTCCCCCTACCGATCCACGTCCCAACGCCTCGCTGAGAATCTAGGCTAAACGATGAATAACACAAGGGAAACAAGATTTATATTGGTTCGGGCCACCATTGTGGTGTAATACCCTACTCCAGTGTGTGGTGTGGTGGATTGCCTCAGGGGCTGATGATGAACAGTACAAGGGAAGAACAGCCTCGCGAGAGGTGTTCTTGTGGTGGTAGTTTTCTTGAGAAGGATTCGATCCCCTCCTACTGTGGTGGCTATCTCTATATATAGAGGCCCTGGTCCTCTTCCCAAATATTGAGCGGGAAGGGCGCCAACAACGACCATTTTGAAGGGGATAATCTAGTACAAGTTATCCTGACTAAAGTTGGTCTTCGGCTGCCAAAGGCACTGGCGATGACGCCGTCTTGGGCTCCACGGTGACCTTCGTCCTACCGCTCTGCTCGTCTTGGTCTTGTTGCACCGAAATGGTAAACTTTGCTTGATGCCTCGGTACTCCACGCCTGTGCTTGCCCCCTTTGCACCAAAGAGGAAACAAGGACACTGCACAGGCCGGCGCCCGCCTGGTCTCGGTCGTCATGGCTTGCGTCACGAGCACCTCGCGAGGTACCCTTGCCTTGATCTCTCCGCCTCCTCGCGAGCCGTCCTGGCGAGGCCGTTCCTGAGGAAGCCTTTTGTCGTCTGCCCCGCGAGGCTTGGCCCCTCGCGAGGGTCTTGAGCTTGACTTGATGAAGATGGGACCTAATGGGCCACCACTTGAGCCACGCCACAGGCCGTAGTTAGGCAAGTCTGGGGACCCCCGTTCCTAGAACGCCGACAAGGCCATCCCTCCACCCCTCCACACCTCCTGTTCTTCTCCAGCGACTACCAAACCACACCGCACCAGAACCAGTTAACCCTCGTACACCTCTCCGTCTGCGACTATACTCCCGCATCTTCCCATCTCCGGCTCGTTGCTGTCCGGGGCCTCGCCGTCGTCCACCACCTTGGATGCGCTCGGCACGGCATGGCCAACGTGGTCAACGAACGAGACCATCGGAAGTAGACTATGCGTGGAGAGGCTCACAGCTGGGTCTACAGCCGCACGCAAAGAAATCCCTCCTTATTACGCGCAAAATTATGATTCCTCCACCTGACAGCTGGGACCCACCGGAAGGGCTGTCGGATATCGGGTTCCGGCAAAACCCTTAAGGTTCGAACTCTGGGGTGCGCGCGAAGATCTACTTCCTACCGATCCACGTCCCAACGCCTCGCCGTGAATCTAAGCTACACGATGAACAACAAGAGGGACACAAGGTTTATACTAGTTCGGGCCACCGTTGTGGTGTAACACCCTACTCTAGTGTGTGGTGTGGTGGATTCCCTCTGGGGCTGATGATGAACAGTACAAAGGAAGAACAGCCTCGCGAGAGGTGTTATTGAGCTGGTGCGTTGTTCTACTTGGGACAGATTCGATCGTCCCTAGATAAGATCGGTGAGAACTCGATCCCCTTTCTACGGTGGTGGCTATCTCTATTTATAGAGGCCCTGGTCCTCTTCCCAAATATTGAGCGGGAAGGGTGCCAACAACAGCCATTTCAAAGGGGAACATCTAGTACAAGTATCCTGACTAAAGTTGGTCTTCGGCTGCCAAAGGCACTGGCGATGACGCCGTCTTGTGCTCCACGGTGACCTCCGTCCCGCCGCTTTGCTGGAGGGACGGAGGTCACCTTTGGCAGGCAAGTCTGGGGACCCCCGTTCCCAGAACGCCGACAAGGGCCTCTCTATTTTGCAAAAAAATGTTCCCCCCGCTGACATGTCGGACCCACTAGCTATATCTTTGCATGCAAGGAAGTGCCTCCTTATTACGCACAAAAAAATGAATACCCCCTGCTAGCTGGGACCCACCATAGTGGGAGGCTGACTTGGCCAACTAAGTTGATGGGGACGGAGGGCTTTATCAACTTAGTCAATATGAACGATTCAAGCTCCAGTGACCGTGCGATGTCCATCCAACGGCTGTAGTGATTCTTCAACCTCTGGTAGGGCTGGAAAAAAAGCTCGAAGCTCGCGAGCTAAATGAGTAGCTCGTGACTCGGCTCAAATCGACTCGAGCTCGAACAATAACGAGTCGAGCCAAGCTTTAGTTTAAGATCGTTTACTGGCCGAGTTAAACGTGCCGATCTCACGAGTACTCGTGTAACTCATTAGGCTCGGTAAAAAAATCAGCGTTTTTTAGGGGTAGTACATAACAGCCACTAACCAGCTAACGTCCCAGCACAAGGACGAGCTGCTCAATGCCCGACCTCCTAGGAGACTCTCAAGTACATGCCCATATATGTACATGTTAAGTTCCCAATTAATCTTTTTGTCATCTTTATAAGGTTTTATCTTCATATCTTTAACGAGCTTAACAAGCTAAACTAGCCAGCTCGCGAGTTATACGAGTCGAGCCAATCTTGGATTTGTGCTCATTATAGTAACGAGTCGAGTCGAGCTAGCTCGTTAATGAAACGAGCTTTAGCGAGTCGAGTCGAGCTGGCTCGACTCGGCTTGAGTTCCAGCCCTAACCTCTGGTCTTCTTGCTCCAGCCACCCAAACCAGCGCCGGTTGTGTCGCGTGCTCCTACCTCCCATGGCTGGCTGTGATGTCGCGGAGGCCTCACTGCCCCCTACTACTCCCACCGCTGGCCAGGCCATCCCTCTATTCACCCCCACCCCATTTTATTCTATGGCGACGGCAGTCTCACACCACAGCCGAACCAGTGAACCCTCATACTCCTCTACGCGTGGGCATCCACTACTGCGTCTTCCAGGGCTCTGCGTCATCCCCTTCCTAGGCCTTGCCGTCGTCCACCAGCCTGGTTCTCTCGGTGCAGTGTGGTCAAGGAACGACTTCCATCGTAAGAGTATTGTACGTTGATAGGCTGACAGATGGATCCAGGGCAGCCGCAAGGAATTGGCTCCTTATTACACGCAAAATAAGTATTCCTCCACCTGACAGCGGGGACACACTGGACGGGCAACCGTATTTTGCGGAAAAACGTTCCCCCCTGACTGCTGGGACCCACCAGCTACATCTTCGCACGCAAGGAAGTGCGTTCGGGCAAAAAAATGATTCACCCCCTGACTGCTGGGACCCACCAGCTACATCTTCGCGCGCAAGGAAGTTCCTGACAGTAGGGACCCACCTTGTCGAAGCGTACGTAGTGTTGTCATTCTGGCCGCGAACGTGTACATACATACTGGTCGATGTAGAGGCACGCATGTGTCGTAGTAGAGGCGCACACGTAGCATGTACATGTACGTACAGCGGCCAATGTGCAAGAAATAAAATACGGCCACGTACGTACATACGGGCGGGGTCTCAAATGCCTACTCGCGCATACGTATGGCCAGGGCTCGTGTACATGGCTGGGTCGGAATGGAGAAAATGCATCGACGTTGTGTTCATGGGGAGGCATCGGAACGCGTCATATTCATCGGGAGGTAACAAACGCATTGGAGCCAACCGGCTTGGATGGAATAGCCGATGGAAACAAGGTCTGGCGTACCGCAGAACGGAGGAAACAACCTTGTGTTCGACCGGCCACGTTTGAAACAGGATCCTGTTCATCGAGAGGGGTCTGGCATACCGCAAAACGGGGGAAACGGACTTGTGTTGGGCCTCCTACGGTCGAAACAGGGTCCTTTTGATCGGGAGGGGTGTGGCGTACTGCAAAACGGAGGAAACGGACTTGTGTTGGAGCGCTACAGTCGAAATGGGGGTCCTGTTCATCGGGAGGGGTGTGGCGTACCGCAAAACGGGACTCCACGGGATACTGTTCATCTCCACCGTCGACCTTCTCCAGCCTCCACGGGCTACTGTTCATCCACCGTCGACCTCCTGCAGCCTCCACCTGCGACTATTCATCCACGAGCTCCTGTTCATCCAGCCTCCACCGCGCGCTACTCCACCGACTACTATTCAACCACCCCTCTCCACGGGCTCCTGTTCAACCAACCCTCCACGGGCTACTATTCATCCATCCCTCCAACATCTACTGTTCATCAAGCCCTCCATGGGGTCGTCCTGTTCATCCAGCCCTCCACGGGATCCTGTTCATCCAGCCCCAACCGGCTCGATCGATCGGGGTCCTGTTCATCCAGAGGCAACACCACGGGGTCCTGTTCATCCACCCCCACCAGGAACTGTTCATCCAAACCCCCCAGCAACGCTCACTGTTCATCAAGGGAAGGAGGCAGCAGGGTTCGATCGGCTTCAGTTAGCAGCAGTAGCGAAGGAATCACTCGGGTTCAGTAACATATCTAGTGCAATCGCTCGGGTTCAGTTAGAGCCCAACGCCTCGCTCGGGTTCAGTTAGAGCCCAATGCCTCACACACACGCGCGTACGTGTACGAGAGAAACGCGCATCGCTCAGCCCCCGACCACCCACCGTAACCGGGAACTTGCCGAAAGTTTCCTTGCCCTAGCTTCTACCACAGTTTTTTCCATCATGGATGGCCCAAAGAATGTCATGCAACTGCGTCTCTAGCCTGCCCAGGACGAAAAGCCCATTTTCTGTCATGATTTTTTGTCATAGAAGTAGGAGCCCACCACATATATGATGATACCGGGTTTTGTCACAATTATCGTCATAGAAGTGTCATAAGTATGACAGAAAAAAATTTCGTTCGGCCCAAAATGTCACGGATGTGTCTTTTTTTTGTAGTGCAGATGAGTTGTAGCAGTGGTGACGGTGAAGGGGATCTCCGGCGACGGCGGAGTCGGGCAAGGTTGGTGTAGTGCCTCCGGGGCGAACGAGCGCTCGGGGCTCGGTCTGCTCGATGGAGAGGAGGACGGCGGAGCTGCTGGACACGGCGAGGCGGCGCAGAGTCGATGGTAGCCACGTCTAAAACGGTGAGGCGGTTGCGGCTGCGTCAGCCGTGGAGGAAGGGAGCGAGGGAGAGGCATTGGGGGAAAATGGAGGTGTCCAGCGGGTCGAGGGGGCGACGTGGAGGTCGACGAGGCATCCAGGCGTGCGGGCGGCAAGCAAGTGGCGCTGTGGCGAGCTCGCGCATGCTGGTGTCACCCCCTGCCTGCCTGGCGGGGATGAAGCAGCTGGCTGGCACGGTCCAACATAGTGCTGGCCGCCAGGTGGGCTGGGAGATGGAGTCGGCCAGGTAAGATCCTTTTTCTTTTATTTCTGTTTTCTTTTCTTTCTGTAGGTTTGTGGCATTTCTAAAAATACTTAGACACTTTCAAAAATCACCAAACTGCACATGCCAACTGTATAGAATATATCCTACAGTAAACATTTTAGTTTGGGATTATTTGGACATTTAAAATATTTCATAGTATTTAAATGCCCAAATTCAAATAACATATGATTTAATCCAGTGACCTTAGGATGTCCTAGAAATTTGTGCAGCATTTTTTTCAGAGGTTTAAGACCAAGGCAAAGATGATGAACATTTTAGAAGGGCATTTCTGGTTCATTGAAAATAATTTTAGTAAACCCTAGTTGATTAAGAGGGGTGCTGGGGGTTCTGCCATCCCCATTTCCAAGTTTCTGATAAAGGTAAACATGATGCCATCACTCTAATGCATGAACTAGCTAGGGTGTGACAACTCACGTCCCACTTAGAAAAATCTCGTCCCGAGATTTAGGATCCTTCGGGAAGAAGGTTGGGTATTGAAGTCGAAGACAATCCTCCCTTTCCCAAGTGGCTTCTTTCTCGGAATGGTGTGACTATTGAACCTTGAGAAACTTGATGTTATGGCGTCGACTGGTACGCTCGGCTTGATTGAGGATACGAACGGGGTATTCTCGATATGTGAGATTATCAAGGAGATCAAGCATTTCGTGGTCCACTCCACGGATAGGATCCGAAAAGCAACGCCTGAGTTGAGAAACGTGGAAGACATCGTGGACTCTGGAGAGCTGCGGAGGTAGTTCCAATTGGCAGGCAACTTCTCCTCGTTTGGCAAGAATGTGGAAGGGTCCAATGTAGCGAGGGTCCAATTTGTCTTTGATACCAAAGCGATGGGTCCCCTTCAGAGGAGTAACCCAAAGGTAAGCCTTCTCGTCAACTTCAAAAGTCATAGCCTTATGTTTATGATCATACTGGCTTGGGCTGTTTTCAACTTTTCACGAACAATGTGGACTTGCTCTTCTGCTTCATGGATCATATCCGGGCCAAAGAATTTTCATTCCCCGGTTTCTGACCAGTTAAGAGGCGTTTGACACCTTCGTCCATAGAGAACTCCAAAAGGAGCTTTGCCCAAGCTAGATTGATAGCTATTGTTATAAGCAAATTTGGCAAATGGAAGGCATTTCTCCCAATTCATTCCGAAAGAGATAACAGAAGCTCGAAGCATGTCTTCTAGAATTTGATTTACGCTTTCTACTTGACCAGTTGATTGAGGGTGGAAGGCGGTGCTAAAGAAGAGACGAGTTCCCATAGCATTTTGGAAACTTTCCTAAAATTGAGAGGTGAAGAGACTTCCACGATCCGAGTTAATTTCCAATGGAACACCATGGAGAGACACTATTCGGGAGATATATAGATCTGCTAGCTGACTATTGGTTATACTCTCACGAACAGGCAAGAAATGGGCTACTTTGGAAAGGCGATCGATGACAACGAAGATAGCATTATTCCCTCTCTTGGTCCTAGGAAAACTGGTAATCAAATCCATATTTTATCCCATTTCCATTCAGGAATAGCTAGAGGTTGAAGTGTGCTAGCAGCCTGTTGATGCTCTTCTTTAATACAACGATAGACGTCGCAATTAGCAACAAATTGAGCAATGCCACTTTTCATCCTAGTCCACCAGAACCTCTGGCGTAGGTCCTGATACATCTTAGTACTACCGGGATGAATGGTGAGCGGAGATTCATGAGCCTCCTTAAGGATAAACTGCCGTAGATGCTGGTTCTTGGGAACCACTAGACGGTTCTCAAAGAAGACAACACCTTGATCATTTATAGAGAAACATTTAGCATCTCCGCTAACAATGTTCTCCTTTATTCGGGATATCCATTTATCTCGCTTTTGGGCAGCTATGATTTGATCCGTAAGAGTAGATTTCACCACCAAGGTGGAAAGGAATCCTTGAGGAACAATGTGAAGGTTAAGCTTCTGAAATTCCTCATGGAGAAGTGGTTGACTTTGTTATAATATCAGATTGTTACAATAAGATTTACGACTTAGTGCATCAGCCATGACATTGGCCTTTCCTGGGGTGTAAGTTATCCCTAAGTCGAAATCTGTGATCAACTCGACCCAACATCTTTGCCTGAGATTCAAATCCGGTTGGGTGAATATATATTTCAGACTTTGGTGATCGGTGAAGATTTCGCAACGATTACCGAGGAGGTAATGTCGCCAAGTTTTGAGTGCATGGACTATAGCTGCAAGCTCTATATTGTGTAGGATAATTTTTCTCATGTGGATGTAATTGCCATGAAGCATACGCAATTACATGACGATCTTGCATGAGTATGCAGCCTAGTCTTTGTCGCGAGGCATCGCAATAGATAACAAAGTCCTTGGAAAAATATGGTGATAATAGTACGGGAGCAGATGTCAGGCATCTTTTCAGTTCCTGAAAATTGTGCTCACACTGTGGGGTCCACTCGAACTTTTTATCTTTCTTGAGGAGTTCAGTTAGAGGTTTAGCAACTTTGGAGAAGTTCTCAACAAAGCGGCAACAATAGCTTGCTAAGCCAAGGAAACTCCGAACTTGCTTGACCGATTTAGGTGGATTCTAGTTAAGAACGGCTTGAACTCGCTCGGGATTCACAGCAATACCCTTACCAGAGATTAAATGGCCTAGATAGGTCACTTCTAGCAACCAAAATTCACATTTAGAGAATTTGGCATAAAGGCGATGCTCTCAAAGTTTCATCAACACAAGCCTTAGATGCTCAGCATGTTCTTCCTCATTCTTGGAGTAGATGAGTATATCATCGAGATATACCACGACGAATTTATCCAAATACTCCATGAAGATTTAGTTCATTAACCGAGAGAAAGTGGCTGGGGCATTGGTTAAGCCGAAGGACATGACGGTGTACTCGTATTGGCCTTAACGAGTAACAAAAGCCATTTTCGGAATGTCCCCGTTCTTGATTTTGATTTGGTAGTAGCCCAACCTCAAATCCATCTTAGAGAAGACTGAGGATCCAGCGAGCTGATCATACAGATCATTGATCCTGGGGAGAGAATACTTGTTCTTTATTGTAACCAGGTTGATGGGTCGATAATCTACAACCATCTGATCTGTACCATCCTTCTTCTTGACGAAGAGGACGGGACAATCCCATGGAGAAGAACTAGGACGGATGAAACCCTTTTTCAAGGACTCATCGAGTTGTTTCTTAAGCTCAGCTAGTTCTAGTGGTGCCATCTTATAGGGTCTCCTAGAGATTGGGACAGTTCCTAGGATAAGATCTATCATGAACTCGACATACCTGTCAGGTGGAACACGTGGTAGTTCTTTGGGAAAGACATCGGGAAAGTCACGGACTATCGGAACGTCTTCGAGGTCTGGCAAAGGACTGGCATTAAGAGAGTAAAGTTGCCTCTTAGTTACTCGGGTCAAGACATTAACTACCTTCCCCGATGGATGTGTAAGTTGAACAGTCCTAGAGAAGCAATCAATCTTAGCATGATGGGTTGACATCCAGTCCATACCCAAGATTATATTAATGTCCGAGGATTTGAGAGCTATCAAAGATGCAAGGAAAGCAAGTCTATCGACATGAATTTCATTCCCATGGCTTACTTTAGAAGTTTGCCATCTAGAACCAGGGGTAGAAATTTCCATCGTAGAAGGCATGTCACAAAATGCGGTTTATGCAAACGAGCATAGCTCTCGGATATAAATGAATGAGATGCTCCAGTATCAAAAAGAACAGATGTCGGATGGCAGTTAACAAGGAGCGTACCAAGTACGACGTTGGGATCATCCTGAGCCTCTTCAGCTGAGACACAGTTCACATGGCCACGTGCAGCGGTGGCCGGCTTGGCGTAGTACACCTTCCCTGTTGGCTTGCCACGGCCAACAGGCTTTCCGGACTGGTTGGGGTTGGGGTTGTTCTAGGGACACTCTCGCATGTAGTGATCCGGTTCTCCACACTTGAAACATGTCACAGTGCTGGTGCATGGGGGAGCATTGTTGGTTGATCTACCATAAGACTTGGCCGGTGCATACTGCTAGGTTGGACGAGGCGCCTGATAGGATGGCCTCGGTGTGAACCTGGGTGGTAGAGCGGTGTTAGGCACCCACACCCGGCGCTTCTGAGAGCCAGAACCGGATGAGGAACCAGTGTCACGGCCATGCTTGCATGTAGCTTCGAAGTCACTCTGACCTATCTCAGCACTGATAGCCTTGTTCACTAGCTTCTGGAAGGAAGTGCACTCGTGTAGTCGGAGATCACGGCGAAGCTCGGGGTTAAGTCCCTTGCGGAACCTCGCCTGCTTCTTGGCATCGGTGGATACTTCTTCAGTTGCATAACATGCTAGGTTTCCAAACACTATACTGTATGCATCCACAGTGAGTCTACCCTGAGTGAAACTGCATAACTCCTCCCGCTTGCAATCCATAAGACCTTCCGGAATGTGATGCTCACAGAAAGCCTCGCTGAACTCTGCCCAAGTGGTAACCTAGCCAACTGGGCGCATGGCCTCATAGTTCTCCCACCAGAGACTGGCGGGGCCTTCAAGATGATAGACAGCGTAAGTGACCTTGTTAGCTTCGGCTACGTGTGAAGAGCGTAGCTTGTGGGTGATGCTACGGAGCCAATCATCCGTGCCGAGAGGCTCGACGGAATGATGGAAGGTGGGTGGGTGCAACTTGATGAGTCACCGAGAGACACCAAGTCGTTCCTCTGGTGCACTATTGTGTTCTGCTCAATGCGTTCCAGCAAACGGTTGGTCTCACGTTTGTTCCTCTCAGCCTCCAACATGACCTTAGCTAAGGAAGGAGGATGAGGCAGATTCACATCTCTAGCCCCACTGCCTTCAGCCTGCTCCGGGGCTGTAGGGTTGTTTCGGGTCTTGACCATCCTAGGAAAACAAAACAATGGTTTAGACAAGGATGAAAAATTTCTGACATAGAAGTGCAGAATGTAATGGATGACTCGGAATGCAAGACGTTCATCTATACGACATCGTAAAATAGAAACTGTCATCTTTATACCATCGGTCATACACACCATACATGGTTTAGTACAAGACCAAACCGAGTACAACTACGGTGAAAGGAAGATTACATCTCATCGGAGGCATCCCAAGCTCCTATACATTACTTTTCTACACCTCCGGAAACTAGTACACACTAAGTCATATTCCACAAGACGCGCAGGACTATGGACATTCAACTACTACAAACTACTAGTGTCGAGATCTAGCTCAGTCATCTCTAGCTCCGTAGTAGTCCTCATAGAGATCCCCCGCATAGCCTGGAAGCGGAACGTGTGGATCCAGAAATTCATGATCACGTCGGGCCTATGGACCGTATGGACTCGAATGACGCCTCGGCCCGACCAATGGTGGAAGACGGCGCCAACGCGGAGGCGTGATACCTCTGAGATGTGGGTAATCCATGTGAGTTGGAAGACGTGTGCGGACAGGGTACAAGTCTCGCATATCCTGGTCTGCACGGCTGGTGCGAGCCGTGTCAAGGTAGCCCAGTGGTCTTGGCGGGTGTTGTACAACTCCATGCGTAAGGCACGGTTCTCTCGGTCTCTCTCCTCCAACATCTCAATGGTGGTGCGGAGACATGGCTCCTCGTGAGAAGCATCGGCATATAGCCCAGTCTAATAGCCCTCTTGGCCAGTGTGTGCCGCCGGCAGATAGCGGAACTCAGTATCATTCAGCGATGCATACCCGGCTTGAATGATGGAGATCATAGAGTAGGCAGCATCTTGAACGGACATCTTCAGGGTGATACCAAGCCCATAGGACCAGTGCATAGGCTCGGTAGATCCCGGATAAGATGGAAAGATCCTCACAGTGCAAATAAACTGACTCTGATTGAAGTCGCGAAACTGCTCCTCGACGGTATATTCAAGATACCATCTATAGCCTATCTCAGTCATCACTTGAACTAACATGGCCATATGCCCGGGCACGTCAATGCACCGGGTCAATCGTACCACCTGGTGAGTAGTGCGAGACGACATCTGAAACATCAAATAATGCAAAGGCATTAGAATTTCTGGCAGAAATTGGACAGCATAACGGCTGTAAATGCTCAAAAAGATTTTGAGACACTTGCAAGGGATTGCATAGACACTCAACAACATCATATCAAGGTTCTGGGTCCAACTTAACAACACACCAAAGTAGTAGAACTGAACTGGGGCTTGTAACATCAATCCTATAAGTTACTATGGATTAGTAACATGTGAACCTGATAGAGAGAAGAGATCCTAGTCCTTAACCCCCGGTGGAAAGAATGGACTGACTCGGATCAGAATGCCATGAGGTAAAGGAGTAAAAAGAGCATTTCTAGAGTCAATATCAACCAGTTTGGCTTGAAGAACCTACAGGCAGTCCGACTCTGATGCCAACACTGTCAAGACCCCGATTCTATGCCACACCAATCTAGCATGTAACACCTCATATCACTTTGCGGCCTCACACACGGTATTCCCACGGGTGTCGCCTTACCAAGCCCGGGACCGTTTGCGCCTTTTGGGACGCATATATGACAATGTCGCTAGCATCCATATGACAAAGAACCCGGGCTGACATGGCTAGTCGTGAACCCAAAGTGGCACTAACTTACAGGGACAGGCAAACATTGGCCAGCAACAAACGTATCGATCAACAGCAAGTGAATCCCAAGTCGTAGCAAGCTACAAGGACTTAAAGGATCACCATGTGACATTTCCCCAAATGGACAGACATAGGAACAAAGAAGGACACGTGCCGGCCAGCCTAAATGTTCCAGAGCAGTAGCAAGCTACCATGGCTCAGTGGAAGCACTAGGAGACATTTCCCGGTAAGAGAGGCTACCAAGGATAAACAACTAGATAGTCAGATCCAACACATACCAAGCATTTCAATCATATACACAATATGCTCGATATGTGCAAATACAACATGGCATCACAACAAAACTCTACAACTCAAGTACTTTATTTAAAGGCTCCAGAGAGCCATACATATCATTCACACAGATAGGGTCGCACGACCCAGCATTCAAGTCATACAAACATACAAGCCATAAGCGGAAGCAACATGTCTGGGTACAAACATCTAGAAAGTAAAAAGGCTTGAGGAAGCCTAACTATCCTACAAGGGTCCACCATGTGCTCTGGATCACCACCTGGGCCTCAGGCTACTCGCTGACATCAAGGTCTACATAGAACCTGTCGGCATTCTGGGAATGGGGGTCCCCAGACTTGCCTGCCTACGGCCTGCGGCGTGGCTCAAGCGGAGGCCCAGTGCAGCCCAGCTTCATCAGCTCAAGCTCAAGACCCTCGCGAGGGGCCAAGCCTCGCGGGGTAGACGACAGGAAGCTTCCTCAGGAGCAGCCTCATCAGGTGGGCTCGCGAGGAGGCGGAGAGATCAAGGCAGGGTACCTCGCGAGGTGCCCGTGACGCAAGCCATGACGATCAAGACCAGACGGGCGCCAGCCTGCGCAGTGTCCTTGTTTCCCCTTCGGTGCAAAGGGGGCAAGCACAGGCCAAGGCATCAGGAAAAGGTTACCATTTCGGTGCAACAAGACCAAGACCAGCGGAGCGGCAGGATGGAGGTCACCGTGGAGCCCAGGACGGCGTCACCGTCAGAGTCTTTAGCAGACGAAGACCAACTTTAGTCAGGATAAGTGTACTAGTGTTGCCCTTCAAAATGGCCAATTGTTGGCGCCCTTCCCGCTCATTATTTGGGAAGAGGCCTAGGGCCTCCCTCTATAAATAGAGCTAGCCACCACAGGATAGAGAGAGGAGATTTTGGGTAGACTAGAGAGAGAGGCGATTGAACTCACCCAAGAAGTTCATCGCACCAGCTCAAGAACAGCCCCTCGCGAGGCTGTTCTCCCTTTGTATTGTTCATCATCAGCCCCTGAGGCAATCCACCACACCACACCCTGGAGTAGGGTATTACACCACAATGGTGGCCTGAACTAGTATAAACCTCGTGTCCCTTGCGTGTTCTTCTTTCTAGCCTAGATTCCTTGCGAGGCTTCGAGACGTGAGTTGGTAGGGGAAAGATCTCCGTGCGCACCCCAGAGTTCGAACCTCAAGGGTCTGCCGGAACCCGAAATCCTACATTTGGCGCGCCAGGTAGGGGTGCGTCGGAATCCTTCTTCCACCGCCTCGCGTTTCGTCGCCTCGCCGTTCTGATGTCAAGCGACCCGACTGCCAACACCGACTGCTTGGCGGTGTGGCCCGCCCATGCCATGCCGCCGGCCCAGGGCGACCTCAACCTTGCGCCTCAGGCAGCTCAAGCTCCGCAGGGCGCTGCGGGGCGTGGACGACGCGGCCAAACACCGCATGCCCTCACACCGCGGCAGGTGCAGTCAGCAGCAAGAGCCTCAAGCCACGCCGCGGCCACAACGCTGCACACCCGACGGGAGCAGGCGAACTCAAGGGGCGCGCTCACAATAGCCCGAGAGCTGCTACGGTGCAGGCTACTGGAGGGCGGCCGCGACGTGTTGTTAGAGCGAGTGGCCGAGCTCCTGGATGCTGCCGCCTCGGGAGCACCTCCTTTCTGCGTCCAGCTGCCACCCCAGATCCAGGGCGGGCCGTATGGCATCCCCATACGTGCCCACGCAACTCCGAGCAGACTCCAGGGCCTACTCAACGCCAACCCGGCCGGCAGCACCGGGCGACAAGTCGCGCCGGCCCCATCTTCAGCCTGTGAAGGAGTGCACGCCGCGGCCTTCGGCCTCAGTGGGCCACCACGCCACCACCCCTAAGACAGCGCTCCAAGCTGGACTGCATGGCGTATGTGGCACTACGGCGAGGCCCACGGGGCGGTGGCCCCAGAAGCTTATGTGTCCCACATGGTGAATCAAGAGTGCGCACTGGAAGAAGACCATGGCTCGTTCCTCCGACCAGGCTGGGGCGAGGAGGCACCAGAAGCTGAGCTCTTTCAGGAACCCCAAGAGAGCCTCGACAACCGCACTGGTGGCAGCAACTATCGGGTACCGCTAATTCCTCAGGAACAAGCTTATGCTAACCATGGGTCGCAGGAGGTACAGGTCGCCGCAGCAGATGGTTGCCCCAATGCTGCAGCCTCCTGCCCCTCAGGAGGACGGCACCAGGGGCTACAAGAGAGGGGCCGAGATCCGGGTTCGCCCCCACGGCGCTCGGAGCAAGGCGTTCTCAGGAGGTAGGCCCTCTACCGGGGAGGTGCCTCAGGGCCTGCCCCCGGCAGAGGACTCGTGGTCATCGAGGGAACCGCTAGCGACCGCTCTATCCCATTGGCGTCGTCCTTGGTCTCCGGTCGCCGTCAATGGCGGTAGAGTGTGGCGCAAGGCGGGGCCCTCGTCTGGCGATATGAAGCAAGGCCGGTACCTGTGAAGAAGGCCCAGTGCCTGTGAAGCTCGCCGCCCGTGACACTCACGTAATAATGAGTGGGGCTGTACATGCCCCGGAGTCTCCGGAGAGCCACCCTCGGGCCTCGGGGGCTGCCACCCACGCCTAGTGGCAGCACTTAGCTCTGCGCTGGTGAGAAGACGTCAAAGACTAGACTAGGTGTCGGACGCGGCTTTTTTCCTTTTGCCTTTTCCTCTATTGTCAAGGTTCTTTGATTCGAATTTAAGTTGGATTTGAGCTTGAGACTTGCGTGTGTTTGTGGAAGGGGTGTTTAGTCTCGTTCGAGCAATCACTCGTGTTCTGGTTTCGGCTTTGCGTCCAAAGTTAGCGTCAGCTGCCTCCCCTCGCGAGCCCCTCGCGAGCCGGGCCGGGCCAAGCACGTCTACAATCCGGACCGCTGTCGCCGCACCCTCTCCGGAGGTTCTCATCGCAGGATCAATGGGTTCACCTAGAAGATGCTTTAGGCGATGCGGCTCCCACAGGCCCGCTCGGGACCCGTCAGGGTCAAAAGGTAAACAAGTCAGCTGACCCATCGCCGAGCCAGTAGCCCGGCGTAAGCTCACATGCGGCTTTATGCTTACAAGGATACTAATCGCAAACCTTTACATGAGGGGCTCCACCTCCCAAAATGCTCTCACAATCTTCAAGGGCGAGCCTGAACCTTCTTCATGCAGGGTAAACAGCGGCGACATGTGATCAGTCCGACATATCACTCACCGTGTCTTCTGGGGCGCCTCCGGAGGCGTCGCTAGTGTCACTAGCATCATCACCGCCACCTCCATCACCTCCGTCAATGCCAGGCTCGTCCACAATGCCACCTTCATCGGCGGCCATGATCACGCTGTCGTCATCAGATGCGAAGGCCCTGACGAGGGCATCCACGTTGTCTTCCACCCATTGCGCCAGATCGCCCCGAATGGCTACGGGCACCGGTGCGATGCCGGCGTTGAAATCGAAGTGGGGATCTCTGTCCTGCAGACAGTTGAAGACACGGGAGAAGGCACGCCGAAGCAAGGCTCGGCTCCTCTCCTCGACAAGCCAACGGACCCTGTCAGAGTGGGTCTCTAGCTGTGTGCTACCTCTTGAGCACTGCGTTGGATTTCCCCGAAGTGGAGAGGATGATGCAGTAAAGTAGCATAAGTATTTCCCTCAGTTTTTGAGAACCGAGGTATCAATCCAGTAGGAGACCACGCACAAGTCCCTCGTACCTACACAAAACGATAGCAACCCACAACCAACGCTTAGGGGTTGTCAATCCCTTCACGGTCACTTACGAGAGTGAGATCTGATAGAGATATTATTTTTGGTATTTTTGATAGATAGATGCAAAGTAAAAAGTAAAGGCAAAGTAAAAACAAAGCAAGTAAATAAAGTGATATAGATTGATATGATGAGAATATACCTGGGGGCCATAGGTTTCACTAGTGGCTTCTCTCAAGAGCATAAGTATTCTACGGTGGGTGAATGAATTACTGTTAAGCAATTGACAGAATTGAGCATAGTTATGAGTATATCTAGGCAATGATCATGTATATAGGCATCACGTCCAAAACAAGTAGATCAAAACGATTCTGCATCTACTACTATTACTCCACTCATCGACCGCTATCTAGCATGCATCTAGAGTATTAAGTAAAAAACAGAGTAACGCCATAAGCAAGATGACATGATGTAGAGGGATAAATTCATGCAATATGATAAAAACCCCATCTTGTTATCCTCGATGGCAACAATACAATACGTGCCTTGCAACTCTTTCTGTCACTGAGTAAGGACACCGCAATATTGAACCCAAAGCTAAGCACTTCTCCCATTGCAAGAACTACCAATCTAGTTGGCCAAACCAAAAATATAATTCAAAGAGACTTGCAAAGATAACTCAACCATACATAAAAGAATTCAGAGAAGAATCAAATATTTTCCATAGATAATACTGGATCATAAACCCACAATTCATCGGTCTCAACAAACACACTGCAAAAAGAAGATTACATCGAATAGATCTCCACGAGAGAGGGGGAGAACATTGTATTGAGATCCAAAAAGAGAGAAGAAGCCATCTAGCTACTAGCTATGGACCCGAAGGTCTGAAGTAAACTACTCACACTTCATCGGAGGGGCTGTGGTGATGATGTAGAAGCCCTCCGTGGTGGATGCCCCCTCCGGCGGAGCTCCAGAACAGGCCCCAAGATGGGATCTCATGGATACAGAAGGTTGCGGCGGTGGAATTAGGTTTTTGGCTCCAGTTCTGATCGTTCGGGGATACGTAGGTATATATAGGAGGAAGGAGTACGTCGGTGGAGCTCCGAGGGGCCCACGAGGTAGGGGGCGCGCCCTCCACCCTCGTGGCCTCCTCGGAGACTTCTTGGAGTAGGGTCCATGTCTCCTGCATCACGTTCGGTTGGAAAATCACGATCCCGAAGGTTTCATTCTGTTTGGACTCAGTTTGATATTCTGTTTCTTCGAAATACTGAAAAAGGCAAAAAACAGCATTTCTAGGCTGGGCCTCCCATTAATAGGTTAGTCCCAAAAGTAATATAAAAGTGGAAAATAAAGCCCAATATAGTCCAAAAGAGTAGATAAAGTAGCATGGAGCAATCAAAAATTATAGATACGTTGGAGACGTATCAGGCATCCCCAAGCTTAATTCCTGCTCGTCCTCGAGTAGGTAAATGATAAAAAAGAATTTTTTTATGCGGAGTGATACTTTGGCATAATTTCAATGTAAATCTTCTTAATTGTGATATGAATATTCAGATCCGAAAGATTCAAGACAAAAGTTCATATTGACACAAAAAAAATACTTCAAGCATACTAATCAAAGCAATCATGTCTTCTCAAAATAACATGGCAAAAGAAAGTTATCCCTACAAATTCATATAGTCTGGTTATGCTCCATCTTCCCGACACAAAATATTTAAATCATGCACAACCCCGATGACAAGCCAAGCAATGTTTCATACTTATGACATTCTCAAAACTTTTTTAATCTTCACGCAATACATGAGCGTGAGCCATGGATATAGCACTATAGGTGGAATAGAAGGATGGTTGTGGAGAAGACAAAAAGAGGGAAGATAGTCTCACATCAACTAGGCGTATCAACGGGCTATGGAGATGCCCATCAATAGATATCAATGTGAGTGAGTAGGGATTGCCATGCAACGGATGCACTAGAGCTATAAGTATATGAAAGCTCTATAAAAGAAACTAAGTGGGTGTGCATCAACTTTCTTGCTCATGAAGACCTAGGGCATTTTGAGGAAGCCCATCATTGGAATATACAAGCCAAGTTCTATAATGAAAAATTCCCACTAGTATATGAAAGTGGCAAAATGAGAGACTCTCTATCATGAAGATCTTGGTGCTACTTTGAAGCACAAGTGTGGTAAAAGGATAGTAGCATTGTCCCTTCTCTCTTTTTCTCTCATTTTTTATTTTTTTATTTGGGCCTTTCTCTCTCTCTTTTTTTATGGCCTCTTCTTTTTGTAAAGTCCGGAGTCTCATCCCGACTTATGGGGGAATCATAGTCTCCATCATCCTTTCCTCACTTGGGACAATGCTCTAATAATGATGATCATCACACTTTTATTTTTCTTACAACTCAAGAATTACAACTCGATACTTAGAACAAAGTATGAATCTATATGAATGCCTCCGGCGGTGTACCGAGATATGCAACGAATCATGAGTGACATGTATGAAAGAATTATGAACGGTGGCTTTGCCACAAATACAATGTCAACTACATGATGATGCTGGCAATATGACAATGATGGTGCGTGTCATAATAACGGAACGGTGGAAAGTTGCATGGCAATATATCTCGGAATGGCTATGGAAATGCCATGATAGGTAGGTATTGTGGCTGTTTTGAGGAAGGTATATGGTGGGTGTATGATACCGGCGAAAAGTGCGCGGTATTAGAGAGGCTAGCAAAGGTGGAAGGATGGGAAAAAGTGCGTATAATCCATGGACTCAACATTAGTCATAAAGAACTCATATACTTATTGCAAAAATCTAGAAGTTATCAAAGCAAAGCATTACGCACATGCTCCTAGGGGGATAGATTGGTAGGAAAAGACCATCGCTCATCCCCGACCACCACTCATAAGGAAGACAATCAATAAATAAATCATGCTCCGAGTTCATCACATAACGGTTCACCATATGTGCATGCTACGGGAATCACAAACTTCAACGCAAGTATTCTTTGAATTCACAACTACTTTAACTAGCATGACTCTAATATCACCATCTTCATATCTCAAAACAATTATCAAGCATCAAACTTATCTTAGTATTCAACGCACTCAAAAGAAAGTTTCACATATCTTGAACACCAAGTATATTAACATTAAGCGAATTACCATGCTATTAAAGACTCTCAAAATAATCTAAGTAAAGCATGAGAGATCAAATAGTTTCTTTAAAACAAATCCACCACCGTTCTCTAAAAGATCTAAGTGAAGTAATAGAGCAAAAAATATCACGCTCAAAAGATATAAGTGAAGCACTATGAGCAAAAACTATCAAGCTCAAAAGATATAAGTGAAGCACATAGAGTATTCTAACAAATTCTAATTCATATATGGCTCTCTCAAAATATGTGTACAGCAAGGATGATTGTGGTAGACTAACAAGCAAAGACACAAATAATACAAGACGCTCCAAGCAAAACACATATCATGTTGGTGAATAAAAATATAGCTCCAAGTAAATTACCGATGGAAGTGGACGAAAGAGGGGATGCCTTCCGGGGCATCCCCAAGATTTGACTTTTTGGTGTCCTTGCAATATCTTGGGGGTTCCATGGGCATCCCCAAGCTTAGGCTCTTGCCACTCCTTATTCCATAATCCATCAAAAGAATTCACCCAAAACTTGAAAACTTCACAACACAAAACTCAACAGAAATCTCGTGAGCTCCGTTAGAGAAAGAAAACAAAAGACTACTTCAAGGTACTGTAATGAACTCATTCTTTATTTATAATGGTGTTAAACCTACTGTATTCCAACTTCCTTATGGTTCATAGACTGAATTACTAGCCATAGATGCATTGAAATAAGCAAACAACACACGAAAAACAGAATCTGTTAAAAACAGAACAGTCTATAGCAATCTGTAACTAACGCAAACTTCTGGAACTCTAAAAATTCTACCAAAATAGGAAGTCCTGGAAAATTTGTTTATTGATCAGCATCAAAAAGAATCAATGCAAAATCACGTTCCTGTGATTTATCATAACTAAATTCGTGCGTGCAAAGTTTCTGTTTTTCAGCAGAATCAAATCAACCATCATCGTAGGTTATCCTATAGGTTCTACTTGGCAAAAACACTAAATAAAACATAAAACCACATCCAAACAGAAGTTATATGGATTATTTATTCCTAAACAGAAGAAAAAACAAAAAACATAAAATAAAATTGGGTTGCCTCCCAACAAGCGCTATCGTTTAACGCCCCAAGCTAGGCATTGAGATTTCAATGATGCTCACAAGAAAGACAAGAATTGAGGCACAAAGAGAGCATCATAAAACATGTGACGAACACACTTAAGTCTAACATACTTCCTATGCATAGGCATATTATAGGCAAACAAATTATCAAGGCAAGCAAAAACTAGCATATGCAAGGAAGAACAAAGAGATGATAGCAATCTCAACATGAAGAGAGGCAATTTAGTAACATGAAAACTTCTACAAGCATATTTTCCTCTCTCATAATAATTACATGTAGGATCATAAGAAAATTCAACAATATAGCTATCACAAAACATATTCTTAACATGATCCACATGTATGCAAAGTTGACACTCTTCCAAAATAGTGGGATTAACATTAACTAAAGTCATGACCTCTCCAAACCCACTTTTATGAAAAACTTCATAAGATTGAACATTATCCAAATATGTGGGATCTAAAGTTGACACTCTTCCAAACCCACTTTCAATATTATTGCAAACACTATTATCAATCTCATATTCATCATGGGGATCAAATAAATTTTCAAGGTTATAAGAAAAATCACCCCAATCGTGATCATTGCAACAAATAGTAGACATAGCAAAACTAGCATCCCCAAGCTTAGGGTTTTGCATATTTTTAGCACAATTGACATTAAGAGAATTTATAATAAAATTATTGCAATCATGCTTTTCATCAAAGGAACTATCAAGTATGGGTGCAATAGCAATGATCTCATGTTTAACATAAGGAACTATAGCAAATTCATCTTCATAAATATTGGCATCATGGCCACAAGAATAGCAAGCATCATGTTCATCAAGGGATATTTCAACCAAATCATCAGAATCATCATTACCTATAGATTCATGCATATCATTATTTTCTTCCAAAGCAACGGTCATTCTTTCAATAAATTCTTGGACATAGAAATTATGAGCAAGGTTTTCATTGCAATATTTTAAGTATGACAGAATTTTCAGATTTGTTGAGAGTAAAATCATACTTTTCAATCAAAGAAGCAACTTCATGAGCACCCTTAAAAATGACAAATTCTTCAATTTGTTCGATATCATAGTAACTATAAACACCCTTTGCATAAGAAGATAAGATTTCATTATCATTGAACTCACATAGGTAGGGAAGGTGTTTTTTAGGGTTCTTAGAGGAACAAGTAAAATCATACATTTCACAAAGATTGAAAGCATAGCATAACAAACTATTTATATGATACCGTAAGAGTCTCCCTTTTTCAGATAAATGATAACGCACAAAATGAGCATGCTCATCTAAAGATTTCCCATCAACTAGGCTAGTTGGGGTTTCAGCACGAGCGCATAAGGATCGAAGATGATCCAAACAGAACACTTTGAGTGGATCCATAACAATAGATTTTTAGCAAGCAAAGATGCAAGCACATAGAAGGCACATGGCAACACAACCAAACAGAAAAGGCAAGCAAAAGAGAGAAGAGGAGATTGGGAAAGAGAGGGCGAATGAAACGGCAAGGGTGAAGTGGGGGAGAGGAAAACGAGAGGCAAATGGCAAATAATGTAATGCGGGAGATAGGGATTGCGATGGGTACTTGGTATGGTTGACTTGCTTGCGTGAGCCTCCCCGGCAACGGCGCCAGAAATTGTTCTTGCTACCTCTTGAGCACTGCGTTCGATTTCCCAGAAGTGGAGAGGATGATGCAGTAAAGTAGCGTAAGTATTTCCCTCAGTTTTTGAGAACCAAGGTATCAATCCAGTAGGAGACCATGCACAAGTCCCTTGTACCTACACAAAACGATAGCAACCCACAACCAACGCTTAGGGGTTGTCAATCCCTCCACGGTCACTTACGAGAGTGAGATCTGATAGAGATAATATTTTTGGTATTTTTGATAGATAGATGCAAAGTAAAAAGTAAAGGCAAAGTAAAAACAAAGCAAGTAAATAAAGTGATATAGATTGATATGATGAGAATAGACCCGGGGCCATAGATTTCACTAGTGGCTTCTCTCAAGAGCATAAGTATTCTACGGTGGGTGAACAAATTACTGTTGAGCAATTGACATAATTGAGCATAGTTATGAGTATATCTAGGCAATGATCATGTATATAGGCATCACGTCCAAAACAAGTAGATCAAAACGATTCTGCATCTACTACTATTACTCCACTCATCGACCGCTATCCAGCATGCATCTAGAGTATTAAGTAAAAATAGAGTAACGTTGTAAGCAAGATGACATGATGTAGAGGGATAAATTCATTCAATATGATAAAAACCCCATCTTGTTATCCTTGATGGCAACAATACAATACGTGCCTTGCAACTCTTTCTGTCACTGAGTAAGGACACTGCAAGATTGAACCCAAAGCTAAGCACTTCTCCCATTGCAAGAACTACCAATCTAGTTGGCCAAACCAAAAAGATAATTCCAAGAGACTTGCAAAGATAACTCAATCATACATAAAAGAATTCAGAGAAGAATCAAATATTTTCCATAGATAATACTGGATCATAAACCCACAATTCATCGATCTCAACAAACACACTGCAAAAAGAAGATTACATCTAATAGATCTCCATGAGAGAGGGGGAGAACATTGTATTGAGATCCAAAAAGAGAGACGAAGCCATCTAGCTACTAGCTATGGACCCGAAGGTCTGAAGTAAACTACTCACACTTCATCGGAGGGGCTATGGTGATGATGTAAAATCCCTCCATGGTGGATGCCCCCTTCGGCGGAGCTCCGGAACAGGCCCCAAGATGGGATCTCGTGGATACAGAAGGTTGCGGCGGTGGAATTAGGTTTTTGGCTCCTGTTCTGATCGTTTGGGGATACGCAGGTATATATAGGACGAAGGAGTACGTTAGTGGAGCTCCGAGGGGCCCACGAGGTAGGGGGCGCGCCCTCCACCCTCGTGGCCTCCTCGGAGACTTCTTGGAGTAGGGTCCAAGTCTCCTGGATCACGTTCGGTTGGAAAATCACGATCCCGAAGGTTTCCTTCCGTTTGGACTCCGTTTGATATTCTGTTTCTTCAAAATATTGAAAAAGGCAAAAAAATAGCAATTCTGGGCTGGGCCTCCGGTTAATAGGTTAGTCCCAAAAGTAATATAAAAGTGGAAAATAAAGCCCAATATAGTCCAAAAGAGTAGATAAAGTAGGATGGAGCAATCAAAAATTATAGATACGTTGGAGACGTATCACTGTGTCACCACATCCGTGAAGAACCGGAGGTTGCCAGCATAGTTGATCACGCGAGGCTCAGCAACAGCCGCCTCGCAAATGTTTCCCAGGGCTGCATTGGCCCTTTCCCTAAGCGTCCGGAGCATGGGGGCATGCACATGCTCTAGAGTCTGCCGCTGACGGATCTCGTCCTTATTCCGCCGCGCGACAGCCTCGGCGCCATCAACCCTCTGTTGAAGAAGAAGCAGCTCAGTGCGGGAAGAGGCCAACTCCGCCTGCGCTGCGCGTGGCTACGGAGGTGTCCGCACTCCGCATCACTTCAGCCCGCTTGGCCCTGAGGGCCGCAGTCCTACCCTCAGCTTCGGCCCTGATCAGCTCCAACCTCACTTCGTATTCACTCTCAAGATCCGAGCGAGCTCCCGCCACACGGCGGTCGACCTCTTCTTGGACTCGGGCTTCCCGTGCGGCGACGTCATCCTCCCCCTGAGTCACCAGGCGCTCCCCCGTCTCCAACCGTTCAAGGTCAATGTTGTGCTTGGCGGCTTCCAGTGTCAGCGCCTCCTCGCGCTTCAGGAGCTTCAGCTGGTCGATGGAAGCCCCCTTCAGCGACACAAGGGCTGCCTGGCGCAGTTCCACTTGCTGCTCCAGAGAGTTGCTCCAGGCTTGGAGCTCCCACGCGCGCTCCTCCGCATCCTTGCGCTTCAGGTGCCAGATCCTCCTCCTGGAGCCACATGCGGTCTTTGTGCCCCGCAAAGGCCCACATCCGATGGGAGTGGCGCTGGAGAGGAGCAATGCGGCGTTGGAGGAACTCCTTCACCACCTTGGGCGCCGTCACGTCGAGCACCCTCAAACTCTGGAAGCGGCGCCACACGAAGGCGAGCCGGGGGCTCGCGAGTGTTTCATGATCCCAGTTTGAGTTGGGAACAGCGGGCGAGGTCGGGTGCGAGAGCAGGGGGCTGGGCACTCCGACATCCACATACATCCACCGCTCTCTGAACCTGGCCTCAGGAGGAGGAAGGCCGAAATTGATCCCCGAGGCAGCCATCTCTGGCACGGCAAGGAAGCTCACACACCCCGAGCATTGAGTGGGGTCGCTCAGGCGCAAAGAGAAGAAGTGGCGCAGGAGGGCAACGGAAGGAGGGATGTCCACCATTGCCTTGCAAACAAAGGAGAAAACAGCCAGGAGGGTAATGGACTCAGGCTCCAAGTGCATCATGTGGATCTGATAATGGGAGAGCACCGCATTAAAGAAAGCGGAAAAGGGGGGAACCAGACCTGCCCACAGGGCATCGGCAAAGAACCGGACCTCCATGACGACCCTATTGAAGGAGGCATGGGACGCAGGCAAAACCGTGGTCCTGCCGCACTCGTTGAAGATGGAGGCAAGAGCAGAGCGGACCTTGCCCAAGGCTTCGGGGTTGAGTACGATTGACCGATCAACGGCGGGGGCCACCGCCAGAGACGAGCGGGGCGAAGGCGCGGGCTTCTTCCCCCTTTCCTTCTTCGATGGCGCCATGGCGATGAAAAGGGGGGAGAGTTCGAGTTGGATTGGAGGCGGAGGTTGGAGCCCGAGGAAGAAGGAAGGGCAGGAAGCGCGCGAGCAGCGAAAGGGGAACAACTGTGTGAAACCACGGGTCTGTCTAGCCAGGCGCGTAATGAGGCATCATGGGGAAGCGGAGACGCCCACGTCCAATCAATCGCCACGCGGCGCCCAAGGCTGCAGGCTATTGGGGCCCGTGACGCTTCGCACTTGCCCCTTCGCTTCTCTGCTAAGCCAAGTCCGGGCGTGCCTTGGGCCCGGGGGCTACTCTCGGCGTTTTGGGAACGGGGGTCCCTAGACTTGCCTGCCTGCGGCCTGCGGCGTGGCTCAAGCGGAGGCCCAGTGCAGCCCAGCTTCATTAGCTCAAGCTCAAGACCCTCGCGAGGGGCCAAGCCTCGCGGGGCAGATGATAGGAAGCTTCCTCAGGAGCAGCCTCATCAGGCGGGCTCGCGAGGAGGCGGAGAGATCAAGGCAGGGTACCTCACGAGGTGCCCGTGACGCAGGCCATGACGATCGAGACCAGGCGGGCGCTGGCCTGCGCAGTGTCCTTGTTTCCCCTTCGGTGCAAAGGGGGCAAGCATAGGCCAAGGAATCATGCAAAGGTTACCGTTTCGGTGCAACAAGACCAAGACTAGCGGAGCGGCAGGATGGAGGTCACCGTGGAGCCCAGGACGGCGTCACCGTCAGAGTCTTTGGCAGTCGAAGACCAACTTTAGTCAGGATAAGTGTACTAGATGTTCCCCTTCAAAATGGCCAATTGTTGGCGCCCTTCCCGCTCATTATTTGGGAAGAGGTCCAGGGCCTTCCTCTATAAATAGAGCTAGCCACCACAGGATAGAGAGAGGAGATTTTGGGTAGACTAGAGAGAGAGTGGCGACTGAACTCACCCAAGCAGTTCATCGCACCAGCTCAAGAACAACCCCTCGCAAGGCTGTTCTCCCTTTGTATTGTTCATCATCAGCCCCTGAGGCAATCCACCACACCACACACTGGAGTAGGGTATTACACCACAATGGTGGCCTGAACCAGTATAAACCTCGTGTCCCTTGCATGTTCTTCTTTCTAGCCTAGATTCCTTGCGAGGCTTCGAGACGTGAGTTGGTAGGGGAAAGATCTTCGTGCGCACCCCAGAGTTCAAACCTCAAGGGTCTGCCAGAACCCGAAATCCGACAGAACCCATCAGAAGGGGTTGCAGCATCTTCTGAAAACGTAAATAAACAAACATGAGTACAAAGGCACTCAGCAAGGCTTACATCAGAACCTACAAACATGCACATTATCAAGAAGGGATGGTGGGGTTATTGCAGCAAGCCAGCTTGACTCTTGGCTAAGCTATCTTATGAGACTCGAACTTGTAATTGTTTTGCGCACTTGAGTCCACTACACACCACATCAATACACTATCGGGGATCCACTCCCGTCATCCTACAGAAGAGCCATCCACGACACTCACACTTGTCTTGAGGATTTTAGCAGTTTCTATTTACTTGTCTATGAACTGTATAGGCAACCAAGTAGTCCTTTACTGTGGACGCGGCTATTCCAATAGATGATGTTAACCCTGTAGGGGTGTACTTCTTCATACATGTTTCCACCACTTAGTGTCTGCACACGACATGTGCTCGGTAGACTTCAAGCGAAAGCCGACGTGGGTGTTGACCACAACCTACCTAAACACTTAAGTCTCTAGTCCAGGTTTATCACCTATTCGGGTTCCATCCGCAGGGTGTCCGGCCGAGGTTTCCACATACAGCCCCGAACAATGTGTACAGGGTTCCAAGGCACCTAACGGGTGCCCGACATGCCCGGTCATGTACCTACTGCATCACAGCCCACCCCGAGGGTCAGCGCTGCCCACGGCCTCCAGTATGGTACAAACACCAGAAACTAGTTGCAACTCCTGGACAGAGGACTAGCGTGGTTAAGAAGTCGAGCGGGGTCATATTTCAGGGCCCAATGCCTGGTAGTAGCTGAATCTTAAATCACACATACAGATCTCAGTGCTTAAGGACGGTTCCAATGAAACAACCCACCATGTACTCTTACATGGCCTCTCATCGATACCTTTACCAAAACATGTTCAACACTCCACTCTCATTACCGACAAGATCATTTCACTCTAGCCCATCACCCAGATGAACCAGACCTGACATGACTCTAAGCATAGTAGGCATAGCAAGGTAGGAAACACATACATGGCTCAATCAACTCCTACACATGCTAGTGGGTTTCATATAGTTACTGTGGCAATGACAGGTCATTTAGAGGAAATGGGTTCAACTACCATAGCACACAGCAGTTTGAAACGTGGTTGTCTTAATGCAGTAAATGAGAGCAGGAGTGAGAACATGGGATTTTATCGATATGATCAAATAAGTTGTTGCTTGCCTGGCAGGTCCGTAGTCTGATACTGCTCTTCGTTTGGATACTCGCGGTATGCTTCCGGGGCAGAACCTAGCGCAGAGAGCACCGACAACACAATCAACATCAAACAATATGCAACATTATGATGCATGCATGAGACATGGCAAAATGAGTGTGTTGGGCTAATGCAGCTATGACCAGATGTGTTTGAGCCATTTTGAACCAAAGATTCAAATTCAAAACTCATATGTGATCTTAAATAGTGCTTTATTATGTTATGCACTAAACAGCAAGTTAACTTGTTTAAACATGCATGAAACCAGTACATATGGATAGATTGGATTTTTCTGATCATTTTGCATATATAACACTTTGCATTTGGAGTTACAGATTAATTTCTATGAATTTTTGAAGTTAGCACTATTTTCTGAAATTTCCTGAATAAGAATAAATCCAGAAAAGTGAATTACTGCGTCAGCATGGCGTCAACAGGTCAACTAGCACGGTCCAGGTCAAACCTGACCAGTCGGACCCACTGGTCAGTGTCTCTGTTAATTAACTAAGTTAATTAGGATTAGTTTAACACTAACCTAGGTTTGACCAAAGGGCAGGGCCCACATGTCAGTGACCCAGGGGAGTCAAATCCTTGGTCAAACTACGCTGACTCGCCGGCGTTTAGCCGCCGGCAACGTCCAGACGCGGCAGAGGGGCGGGTTTCACCCTCCGGCGACCAAATGGATGGCAGAGGCCATCTATGAGTAGCTGCAAGCGAGCCGCGTCGAGAGGTGGTGGTGGTTGAGCTCCAGGTCGCCGAAAACGTCGCCGGCGACGAGCTGTGCGGCTGCCGGAGTTCGGGCGAGGACGAACTCATCACTTTGGTGGTCTTGGAGGCTCGAGGCCAGCTCCTACGTGGCCTAGGAGGTGTTGTGAAGTTAGTGGACACGGTGGTGTGGCCGTTGGGTGGCAGGAGCTATGTCGGCAATGAGCTCAGGCGGCGGCGCGTGCGGTGAAGCTCGTTGCAGTCGATGTGGTGGACGGCAGCGAGAAAAGAGAGGATGGGGAGAGGCAGAAGCTCACGGTGGTCACGATGAGCTAGACGGCGTAGTCGGGGACGAGCTGTAGCAGTGGTGACTGTGAAGGGGATCTCCAGCAACGGCGGAGTCGGGCAAGGTCGATCGGTGCAGTGGCTCCAGGGCGAACGAGTGCCCGGGGCTCGATCTGCTCGATGGAGAGGAGGACGATGGAGCTGCTGGACACGGCGAGGCAGCACAGAGTCGACGGTGGCCGCGTCTACAACGGCGAGGCGGTTGCGGTTGCGTCGGCCATGGTGGAAGGTAGCAAGGGAGAGGCGTTGGGGGCGAATGGAGGTGTCTAGGGGGTCAAGGGGGCGACGTGGAGGTCGACCAGGCGTCCTAGGGCACGGGCAGCAAGCAGGTGGCGCTGTGGTGAGCTCGCGCACGCCGGTGTCACCTCCCTGCCTGCCTGGTGGGGACGAAGCAGCTGGCTGGCATGGTCCACCACAATGCTAGGCCGCCAGGTGGGCTGGGTGATGGATTTAGCCAGGTAAGATCCTTTTTCTTTTATTTCCGTTTTCTTTTCTTTCTATAGGTTTGTGGCATTTCTAAAAATACTTAGACACTTTCAAAACTCACCAAACTGCACATGCCCACATTATAGAATATATCCTACCGTAAACATTTTAGTTTGGGATTATTTTGACATTTAAAATATTTATAGTATTTAAATGCCCAAATTCAAATAACATATGATTTAATCCAGTGACCTTAGGATGTCCTAGAAATTTGTGCACCATTTTTGTTAGAGGTTTAAGACCACGACAAAGATGATGAACATTTTAGAAGGGCATTTCAGGTTCATTGAAAATAATTTTAGTAATCCCTAGATGATTCAGAAGGGTGCTGGGGGTTCCGTCGTCCCCATTTCCAAGTTTCTGATAAAGGTAAACATGATGCCATCACTCTAATGCATGAAGTAGCTAGGGTGTGACATCCGTGTCTATATAAACCGGAGGGTTAGATCAAAGGCAGGAACACACCATTTCTAGGCTAGCCAAACTATGGTTAGCCAATATGATCTTGTGGTAGATCAACTCTTGTAACCCCTATACCCTTCGAATATAATCAAGAAGGAGTAGAGTTTTACCTCCATTAAGAGGGCCCAAACCTGGGTAAACACTGTGTCCTTTTGATCATAGTTACCATTGATCCTCAGACATATAGCTTTGGCCCCCTACCCAAGATCTGCCTGTTTTGACACCGACATCCGCGCCACCGCTAGGTGAAAGAGAATAGCGGTGCCGATGGTGGATTCCCTCCCTCGTCGACGGTGACGGCGTTAAGCCTCCTTGCCTTTCTCGGCGTGCGAAAGGCCAATGGAGTCTTGTTTTGATCTAGATAGGGTGAGAGAGTGTGTATAGAGCAACTACAAGCGCTGTGGCTCCAGCGTGTCTATATATAGTGGTGAGAGAGTGTGAAGAGAGCAAACCCTAGAAAACAAGCGATGAGGCTGCAGCGTATGTACTTGGAGTGGTTTTCTTTTTATTTCCATAAAAATCATTTTAAATTGTGCACGAAATGAAACTCTTTATTTAGCGTACTAGTGAAGAAAAATACTAGGGCAAAGCTAATAAGGGAAGAAAATTTAACGCTCGAAGGAGTCAACTCGCAATTAACGCTCCATGCCTCTCTCTCACACTTACTATTGTTCACGTGTGGTACACGGCCCTCCGAAGCAACAACTGAACCACACAGGGTCAAAATATCGGAAAGGTGGGCTGCACCATCCTCCAGTTTTAAATATTTTGGGCACTTGTATTTGGCCTGAGTCAGTGTGCTACCGTATGTACTAAGCGTTACAGCGGGTGCTAAGAAACTAGGGCGTATTGAGAGTAATTGCCATGCCGTTCGTTTGTAGGGTCATTTGCAAACTGTCAAACTCTATTATCCTCTTATTTAATGGATGATTCAAATCTTTTTCCTCCGTTTCGAAAAAGTGATAAATTCAATTTTAATTATTTTGTAATTACACTTTGGTCTCTTCCAATAATTTTGGGCACTTGTATTCAGCCTAAGTTAGTGTGCCACCGTATCTCATACTACTTCCTCCGTCTAGGTGTATAAGTCACGTTAGAAGGTGCAGCGGGACGAAGGTGCAAGCAGATTGGATGAGAAGGAGAAACTTGACTGGTCCTTCCTCCAATCAAAGCCCTGATTTCCCTCTCTAAATGCAACAATTAATCACAACAATTAAGAGATGCCGTTTTAGCTACCATGTAGGGCCACGTATTAACTCGCATGCAAGCTAGCTTGGATTCCTTGACTAATCAACGCGTAGTTGTGCTGCATGCATTGGGTCTCCGGGGGAGATAACAAGGCAGAGTAAGTAATGCTTGCTAGCAACAAGGCTAGGAGGGGACTGAGATGTGAAGTTAATGGATGACGCCTAAACATTTTGGGAATATCTGATTTCTATAAGATGACTTAACACCTAGACAGAGGGAGTACTACCTCAGTCCAGGTTTTTCCGCCACATCATATAATTTTTGTCAAAGTCTGACCAATTTTTTTCTTCTGGTTTATAGGGTATAAAGTTGAAATCTCATCAACCAAGGCAGATGATGAGTGGAGAAATGTAGTACTCCATCTCGTATTTACAAAATTACACAAACTTTAATCTGCATTAATTACAATATATTCATGGACGACCACTAAATGAGTAGGAATGGTTACATGCACTAGTTCTTTTATTCCTTGCATGCATCAATTTAATGCACCTTGGAATGTGAACATGTGGTGGAAAATAGTGAAAATAAGACTGTTAGGAAGAAAATGAGATTAGCCCAATAAACGAAGAAAAATGCAGAACCAACGTAATTAATATGGCCACCGGCCATATGCACACATTTATTTTCCAGCACATTTCTCTATTTCATCAACGACATTTGGATATAGGGAAGTACATTCACCAATTCTTTGCTAGGAGAGCAAGACCAAAGAAAACAAGAACCACAATTAGACATCTTAAAAGTCCAATTTCCATAACTGCTCCTACTAATTGTATTAATATCTTCTCTATGTATTCATTGTTGATCTGTGGCTTCTCAAGCTTGCACACTTCTTTCTTCTTTGATTCTAAAGAACTAGACGTTGCTTCACATCTAATATCATCTCTAGCTTCTATTCTAGCAAGGAGTGCACAAGCATTTACCACATTTCATGCTATTAATAGATTGATATATTCTTCTTCCCAAAACTAAAACTTGCATCCATCGTACACACAAGTTTGAGTATAAGCTGTCGAACATGCACCGAATAAGGGAGCACAGCCGAATCAAAAGAAGTACTACGCACCTTATCTTTTTATCACTTGATGAACACCCATCCGGGATGTTGTGGCGTGGTCGAAAGGAGGCGCAGGACCTGCCGCGGGCAGCCATCACACTTTAGCGGCAATGGTGAACCGACTAGCCGTTGGGCTAGGGCCGAGCCCGAATGGTGGTCGGCCGTGTCTTTGCGGCGATCCGTCGAGGGGATAGATCCGAGTGGCTAGAGGCGGATTCAGTACCTGCATGCAACGTGGAGGCATTTCCATTGTTGTGTGAACCGGTACCCGGACAATCCATGGCAAGGTGCAGTGCAGGTGGCCAGAATGCTCCAAATCCTGCACCCGCGTGCGTCAAATCCCACAACCGCAGACATAGCGGTTGACCGTCGGCGCCGGGACGAGAGAGACACAGGTCCGACCGTCGTGCTATGGTCGACTGGGCTATAGTGCGAGGCTCCGATAGACATGCGTGTACCTCTTCTCTTCTCGTACATACTCCATTTATCTCACTTCCTGTGGCTTCCCACTCCCACAATATTCCTATTCTATGAACCTGTGCATGCATGCATGTGTGTGTGTGTGTTTTAACAACGTGTGTGTGTGTTAGACAGAACGACACATCGACCTACTCCTACAAAGAGATGGTTGATACGTCCATTTTGCATCATGTTTTCCTACTGTTATTTCTGATGTTTTATTGTATAGTAATGCTTTTTGGAGTAATTATAATGCCTCTTCTCTCATAATATGCAAGGTATACACAAAGGGGGAGAATTTTGGCGGCTGGAAATCTGGACATGAAAAAGCTACGTCAAGCTACCTATTCTACACAACTCCAAATGAGCTGAAACTCCATGAGGATTTTTTATGGAATATTTAAGAATTATTTGAGCAGATAAGTGCTAGAGGGGGGCCACCAGGTGGGCACAACCCACCTGGGCATGCTAGGAGGCCTAGGCGCGCCCTGGTGGGTGCTGCCATCCTCGGCCCACCTTCGGTGCCCCTCTTCTGGTATATAAGTCATTTTGACCTAGAAAAAAATAAGGGGAGAACTTTCGGGACGAAGAGCCGCTGCCTCGAGGCGGAACTTGGGCAGGAGCACTTTTGCCCTCCGGCGGAGTGATTCTGTAGGGGGAACTTCCCTCCCAGAGTGGGAAATCAGCATCATTGTCATCACCAACAACTCTCCCATCTTGGGTAGGGCTATCTTCATCAACATCTTCAACATCACCAACTCCTCTCAAACCCTAGTTCATCTCTTGTGTTCAATCCTTGTACCAAAACTATAGATTGGTGCTTGTGGGTGACTAGTAGTGTTGATTACATCTTGTAGTTGATTACTATATGGTTTATTTGGTGGAATATTATATGTTCAGATCCATTATGCTATTTAATACCCCTCTGATCTTGAGCATTATTATCATTTGTGAGTAGTTTCTTTTGTTCTTGAGGTCACGAGAGAAATCATGGTGCAAGTAATCATGTGAACTTGATAGGTGTTCAATATTTTGATGATATGTATATCATCATTCTCTTAGTGGTGTCATGTGAACGTCGACTAAATGACACTTCACCATATTTGGGCCTAAGGGAATGCATTGTGGAGTAGTTATTAGATTGTGGGTTGCGAGAGTGATAGAAGCTTAAACTCCAGTTTATGCGCTATTCTGTAAGGGACCGATTGTATCCAAAAGTTTAATGCTATGGTTATAATTTATTATTAATAATTTTCTCGTAGTTGCGGATGCTTGCGAGAGGGTTAATCATAAGTAGGAGGTTTGTTCAAGTAAGAACAACACCTAAGCACCGGTTCACCCACATACCAAATTATCAAAGTAGCGAACACGAATTAAGACAACATGATGAAAGTGACTAGATGAAATTCCCGTGTACCCTCAAGAACACTTTGCTTATCATTAGAGACCGTTTTGGCCTGTCCTTTGCCTCAAAAGGATTGGGATACCTTGCAGCACTTTTGTTATTACTATTGTTACTTGCTTGTTACAAATTATCTTGCTATCAAACTACTCCAGTAGTTACAATTTTAGCAGTTGTAGACATTACCTTGCTGAAAACCATTTGTCATTTCCTTCTGCTCCTCATTGGGTTCGGCACCCTTACTTATACAAAAGGCTACAATTAACCCCATATACTTTTGGGTCATCAAGGCTATTTTCTGGCGCCTTTATCAGGGAGTGAAGCGCTCTTGGTAAGTGGAAATTGGTAAGGAAACATTATTACTACATGCTGAAATTTATTGTCACTTGCTACTGTGGAAAACAATCCTTTGAGGGGTTTGTTCGGGGTATCTTCACCTCGACCGGAACCACAATTAGTTGCCCCTCAATCTACTGCACCTACTGAAAATATTGAATATTAAATTCCTTCGGGTATGTTAGAACAACTGCTAGCTAATCCTTATGCAGGAGATGGAATCGAACATCATGATATGCACTTGATATATGTGGATGAAATTTCTGGATTGTTTAGTCTTGCAGGTTTGCCCGGAGATGAAGCTAAGAAGAAGGTTTTCCGTTTATATTTAAAGGGGAAATCATTGACATGGTATAGGCTATGCGATGATATTAGATCTTGGAATTGGAATCGGTTGAAATTGGAATATCATCAAAAAAATTATCCTATGCATCTAGTTCATCGTGATCGAAATTATATATATAATTTTTGGCCTCGTGAAGGATAATGTATCGCTCTAGCTTGGGGTAGGCTTAAGTCAATGTTATATTCATGCCCCAATCACGAGCTCTCAGGAGAAATTATTATTCAGAATTTTATGCTCGACTTTCTCGTAATGATCAATCCATGCTCAATACTTCTTGTACTGGTTCTTTTATGAAGAACACTATTGAATTCTGGTGGGATCTTTTAGAAAGAATTAAACACAACTCTGAAGATTGGGAACTCGAGGATGGTAAAGAGTCAGGTATTGAACCTAAGTTTGATTGTGTTAAATCTTTTATGAATACAGATGCTTTTCAAAAGTTTAACACTAAATATGGACTTAACTCTGAGATAGTAGCTTCCTTTGTGAATCTTTTGCTACTCATGTTGATCTCCCTAAGGAGAAGTGATTTAAATATCACCCACCTATTAAATAAGAAGTTAAAGAACCATTAAAAGATAAAGAAGAAACTATCGTTTACAATGTTGATCTAGTTGTTCCCACTGCTTATATTGAAAAACCACCATTCCCTATAAGGATGAAGGAACATGCTAAAGCTTCAACTGTGGTTAACAAAAGTTATGTTAGAACACCCAAACCATCTGAACAAATCAGAGTTGAACCTAGTGTTGCTATGGTTAAAGATCTCTTAGTCGATAATATTGATGGGCATGTTATTTACTTCTGTGATGAAGCTTCTAGAATTGCCAAACCAGAAGAAAAAGATAAACATAGATCAGTTTTTGGCATACCTGTTGTCTCAGTTAAGATAGGAGATCACTATTATCATGGGTTATGTGACCTAGGTGCTAGTGTGAGTGCTATACCTTTTTCCTTATATAAAGAAATTAAGAATGAAATAGCACCTTCTGAAATAGAAGGCATAGATGTCACTATTAAACTTGCCAATAGAGGTACTATATCACCAATTGGGATTCTTAGAGATGTTGAAGGCTTGTGTGGGAAAATAGAATACCCTACTCACTTTCTTGTTCTTAGCTCCCCATAAGATGACTTTTGTCCCATTATCTTTGGCAGACCTTTCTTGAACACCGTCAATGCCAAAATAGATTGCAAGAAAAAAACTGTCAGTGTTAGCTTTGGTGACGAATCTTGTGAATTTAATTTTTCCAAGTTTAGTAGAGAACCTCATAAGGCAGACTTTCCTAGTAAGGATGAAATTATTTCTCTTGCTTCTATTGATGTACCTCCTACTGATCCTTTGGAACAATACTTGCTAGACCATGAAAATGATTTGCATATGCATGAAATAAATGAAATAGATTGAATCTTTTTCGAACAACAACCTCTACTTAAACACAATTTGCCTATTGAAACTCTAGGAGGTCCTCCTCCACCTAAAGGTGATCCTGTGTTTGAATTAAAACAATTGCCAGACACTTTGAAATATGCTTATCTTGATGAGAAAAATATATATCCTGTTATTATTAGTGCTAACCTTTCAGAACATGAAGAAGAAAGATTATTGAAAGTTCTAAGGAAGCACAGAGCTGCTATTGGATATACTCTTGATGATCTTAAGGGCATTAGTCCCACTCTATGTCAGCACAAGATTAATATGGAACCTGATGCTAAACCCGTTGTTGATCACCAACGTCGGTTAAATCCGAAGATGAAAGAAGTGGTAAGAACGGAAATATTGAAACTTCTGGAAGCAGGTATAATCTATCCTATAGCTGATAGTAGATGGGTAAGTCCTGTTCATTGTGTCCCTAAGAAGGGAGGTATTACTGTTGTTCCTAATGATAAGAATGAGCTTATTCCACAAAGAATTGTCACAGGCTATAGGATGGTAATTGATTATAGAAAATTAAACAAAGCAACTAGAAAAGATCATTACCCTCTGCCTTTTATTGATCAAATGTTAGAAAGATTATCTAAGCACACACATTTTTGCTTCCTTGATGGATATTCTGGTTTTTCACAAATACCTGTTTCACAACCTGATCAAGAAAAGACCACTTTTACTTGTCCTTTTGGAACTTATGCTTATAGATGTATGCCTTTTGGTTTATGTAATGCACCTGCTACCTTTCAAAGATGTATGACTGCTATATTCTCTGATTTTTGTGAAAAGATTGTTGAGGTTTTCATGGATGACTTTTCTATTTATGGGAAGTCTTTTGATGACTGTTTAAGCAATCTTGATCGAGTTTTGCAGAGATGTGAACAAACAAATGTTGTCTTCAATTGGGCGAAGTGCCACTTTATGGTTAAAGAAGGTATTGTTTTGGGCCATAAAATTTCTGAAAGAGGCATTGAGGTGGACCAAGCCAAGGTTGATGCAATTGAGAAAATGCCATGTCCTAAAGATATCAAAGGTATTCGTAGTTTCCTATGCTGGTTTCTATAGGAGGTTTATCAAAGACTTTTCTAAAATTGCTAGGCCTCTTAAGAATCTTTTGGAAAAGTATATTCCCTTTGTGTTTGATGACGATTGTTTAGAAGCATTTGAAACACTAAAGAAAGCCTTAATTACTACACCTGTTGTTCAACCACCTGATTGGAACTTGCCTTTTGATATTATGTGTGATGCTAGTGATTATGCTATTGGTGTTGTTCTAGGACAAAGGATTGATAAAAAACTGAATGTTATTCATTATGCTAGTAAAACTCTAGACAGTGCTCAACGAAATTATGCTACTACTAAAAAAGAATTATTAGAAGTGGTGTTTGCTTGTGATAAATTCAGATCTTACATTGTTGGTTCTAAAGTGACTGTTCACACCAATCATGCTGCTATAGAATATCTTATGGAAAAGAAAGATGCTAAACCTAGACTCATCAGATGGGTTCTTTTGCCTACAAGAATTTTATTTGCATATTACTGATAGGAAAGGGGCAGAGAACCTCGTAGCTGATAATTTGTCTAGGCTTGAAAATATTCTTGATGACCCACAACCTATTAATGATAGCTTTCCTAATGAACAATTAGCTGCAATAAATGTTTCTAATAGTACACCTTGGCATGCTGACTATGCTAATTATATTGTTGCTAAATACATACCACCTAGCTTCACATACAAACAAAAGAAAAAAATTCTTCTATGATTTAAGACATTACTTTTGGGATGACCCACATCTTTATAAAAGGAGTAGATGGTATTATTAGACGTTGTGTACCTGAGCATGAACAGGAACAAATCCTACGGAAATGTCACTCTAAGCTTATGGAGGACATCACGCGGGAGATAGAACCGCTCATAAGGTATTGCAATCTGGTTTTTATTGGCCTACTCTCTTCAAGGATGCCCGTAAGTTTGTCTCGTCTTGTGATGAATGTCAAAGAATAGGTAATATCGGTAAGCGTCAAGAAATGCCTATGAATTATTCACTTGCTGTTGAACCATTTGATGTTTGGGGATTTGATTTCATGGGACCTTTTCCTTCCTCTAATGGGTATACACATATTTTGGTTGCTGTTGATTATGTTACTAAGTGGGTAGAAGCTATTCCAACCAGTAGTGCTGATCACAACACCTCTATTAAAATGCTTAAGGAAGTTATTTTCCCAAGGTTTGGAGTCCCTAGATATTTAATGACTGATGGTGGTTCACACTTTATTCATGGTGCTTTCCGTAAAATGCTTGCTAAGTATGATGTTAACCATAGAATTGCATCACCTTATCATCCTCAGTCTAGTGGTCAAGTTGAACTTAGCAATAGAGAAATAAAACTAATCTTACAAAAGACTGTCAATAGGTCCCGAAAGAATTGGTCTAAGAAATTAGATGATGCACGTTGTGCTTATAGAACATCTTATAAAAATCCTATGGGTATGTCTCCATATAAAATGGTTTATGGAAAAGCTTGTCATTTGCCTCTTGAGTTAGAACATAAAGCATATTGGGCAATTAAAGAACTCAATTATGATTTCTAACTTGCTGGTGGAAAGAGGTTATTTGATATTAGCTCATTAGATGAATGGAGAACCCAGGCTTATGAAAATGTAAAGGTATTCAAAGAAAAAGTTAAAAGATGGCATAACAAAAAGAATCCAGAAGCGTGAGTTCGAAGTTGGAGAGTATGTTCTTTTGTCAACTCTTGTTTCAGATTCTTTGCAGGAAAACTCCTCTCCAACTGGGAAGGACCCTATGTCATCGAGGAGGTCTATCAGTCCGGAGCTATCAAAATAAATAATGCCAAAGGTACTAACCCGAAGGTTGTCAATGGACAACGAATAAAATACTATATCTCAGGTATGCCCATTAATGTTGAAAGCAATATTATCCAAACTTTGACACCGGAAGAACACATAAAGGTAACCTTTTGGGGAAACTCCAGAATCATGAAAAAAGGGAGGTATGTGATACAGTAAGTGAACGGACTCCAAAAAATCTGCAAAAATATTTTTTGTCAGTTTTGGAATATTTAGAAAATTAGGAAAACAAGAAACTTCCAGGAAAGTGACCCTGGTGGGCACGATACACTGCCCACATCGGGTACTTTCCGGACTCCGTTTTTCTTCCGTTCTGCTTGTTCGCCAAGATAAAAAATCTTGGTATACCTCCCTAACCTGTTCACCTCCGTATCGCGGAGAAATCTCCTATTTTCTTTTCTTGTTGTTTTCTATCAGATCCAATCCATCATGGCCGCTTCAAGCTCCTCCAAGGACAAGTTCTTTGAGAATGTCATCAACCCATATCTGTGGGAGGTGATGCAGCACCATCAAGCTATCCAGATGCGCGATGAGGTGCTGCACATCCGTGATGTTCAAGGATCCAAGGGGACTGGATCCATGGAGGCCAGGCTTGAAGTTATGGAGCAGGACATCTTCAGGTGCAAGGGGATGGTGGAATGTGGACTTAATGCCAATCACCTCATGATCGCAGACTACACCCGTGATCTCAAGGTGGATGGCAAGTCCATAAAGGACATCATCTTCTCCCTCAACGAGAAAATCAACTTCCTCCATAGCCAGATCCACAACCTTCAAAGCCAAGTCTTTGAATATGAGGCAAGGTTTAAAGGTATGAGTTTGGCTGCCAGTTGCAGGATCTGGGAGACTCACTCCTCCTCTTATGATGGTGAGCCTCTGCCGTGGAAATCCGAGGACAAGAAACCTTCTACTTCATCACCACCACCTTCTTCTTCACCACCAAAAGTAAACTGAGTATCGGGTATGGGCAGTCCCCTTGGCTTTCACCAATCTTGGGGGAGGTGCCCCGATATCGTATCATATCCACTATCTTTTTCCTTTACTTTCTTAGTTTGCTCCATGGTTATCTTTTGCTATTAGATGAATAAAAGTTTAGTTCGATCCTTTCTTTTTGTGAGTTTCCTTAGTGATCAATCCTTGTAATAATGTGTGAGATATATAATAAAGTTTATTTTGAGTTTTGCCTTCTTTACTCTCTTGTTTCAATAAAAATAAAGGAAATAAAAGAAAATGATCATATGTTAATCTTATGGTAAGTGATGACATTACACAAGGAAAAGTATAAGTAGAAAATTTTATTGTAGATTGACAAACATAGCATTGGTCAATGATGCAACTCATGAAAGAATTAATAAGGGAAGAGAAGATTCACATATAAATATACTATCCTGGAAATCTTTTATGATTGTGAGCACCCATCAAAATATTATATGCCAAAATTGTTGACGTTGGACAAGGAAGACAACTTAATGATTTATGTTTGTTCATATTCACATAGAAGTTATATTGTCATAGATCCTTCAACATGTGGTGCTTGCCCCTATCTTTGCTAGCCAAAAACTCCGCACTAAGTAGAGATACTACTTGTGCATCCAAAACCCTTAAACCCAAATCTTGTTTGAGAGTCCACCATACCTACCTATGGATTGAGTAAGATCCTTCAAGTAAGTTGTCATCGGTGCAAAAAGGGCAATAAAAATTGCTTCTAAAAGTGTGAGATCATTTAGTGTAAGGGAAAATTGAGCATTGTACGAACTTGTGATGGTGAAGAATAAAAGCGACAGACTGCATAATAAAGGTTGCCATCACAAGGGGCAATATAACGTGACGTTCTCTTGCACTAAGGGGTTGAGCATACAAAAAAAAGTGCATGGCAACCTCTATTTCCCTCTGTGAAGGGCCTATCTTTTACTTTCATGTATTTACTTTCATGGAAGAGTCAAAGTTTTTCTCTCTATTCCTTTTATTCTTCTCCTTTGGCAAGCATCATGTGGTGAGGAAAGATCTAGGCACATATATTCAGTTGAATATGGGTAGCATGAGTTATTATTGTTGACATCACCCTTGAGGTGAGTGCATTGGGAGGGGAAACTATAAGCCCCTATCTTTCTATGTGTTCAGTTGAAATGTTTTGCTCATGTGTACGCGGTGAGTGTTAGAAGAATAAAAATGATGGTTGAGTATGTGGAATTGCCTAAAGGCTCCGATACGTGACCCTTCCTGAAAAGATGATGAATTGTAGTTGCAAAGTTGACTGAGAACATAGTTTGTTGGTTTCCAATAGAGTTTATGCTTTATACTTCGATGTTGTGATGAATCACTTGTTCATGAGAAGTCTATGATAAAAGTTCTATGATAAAAGTTTTATGTTAAAGTTTGTTGCTGTTATAATAAGTTACATGATGCTGCTATGTCCGTATTTTTGTTTTTATCGACACCTCTCTCTCTAAGCATGTGGACATGTTTTTCGATTTCGGTTTTCGCTTGAGGACAAGCGAGGTCTAAGCTTGGGGGAGTTGATACGTCCATTTTGCATCATGTTTTCCTACTGTTATTTATGTTGTTTTATTGTATAATAATGCTTTTTGGAGTAATTCTAATGCCTTTTCTCTCATAATATGCAAGGTATACACAAAGGGGGAGAATTCTGGCAGCTGGAAATCTGGACCTGAAAAAGCTACGTCATGCTACCTATTCTGCACAACTCCAAATGAGCTGAAACTCCACGAGGATTTTTTATGGAATATTTAAGAATTATTGGAGTAAATAAGTACCAGAGGGGGCCACCAGGTGGTCACAACCCACCTGGGCACCAGGAGGCCCAAGCGCGCCCTGGTGGGTGTTGCCTTCCTCGGCCCACCTCCGGTGCCCCTCTTCTGGTATATAAGTCATTCTGACCTAGAAAAAATAAGGGGAGGACTTTCGGGACGAAGCGCCGCTGCCTGGAGGCGGAACTTGGGCAGGAGCACTTTTGCCCTCCAGCGGCGCGATTCCGCCGAGGGAACTTCCCTTCCTGAGGGGGAAATCATCGTCATCATCATCACCAACAACTCTCCCATCTTGGGGAGGGCTATCTTCATCAACATCTTCAACAGTACCACCTCCTCTCAAACCCTAGTTCACCTCTTGTGTTCAATCTTTGTACCAAAACTATAGATTGGTGCTTGTGGGTGACTAGTAGTGTTGATTACATCTTGCAATTGATTACTATATGGTTTATTTGGTGGAAGATTATATGTTCAGATCCATTATGCTATTTAATACCCCTATGATCTTGAGAATGATTATCATTTGTGAGTAGTTACTTTCGTTCTTGAGGTCACGGGAGAAATCATGTTGCAAGTAATCATGTGAACTTGAGATGTGTTCGATATTTTGATGATATGTATGTTGTCATTCTCTTAGTGGTGTCATGTGAACGTCGACTACATGACACTTCACCATATTTGGGCCTAAGGGAATGCATTGTGGAGTAGTTATTAGATGATGGGTTGCGAGAGTGACAGAAGCTTAAACCCCAGTTTATGCGCTATTCCGTAAGGGACCGATTGGATCCAAAAGTTTAATGCTATGGTTAGAATTTATTCTTAATACTTTTCTCGTAGTTGCGGATGCTTGCGAGAGGGTTAATCATAAGTAGGAGGTTTGTTCAAGTAAGAACATCACCTAAGCACCGGTCCACCCACATACCAAATTATCAAAGTAGCGAACACGAATTAAGCCAACATGATGAAAGTGACTAGATGAAATTCCCGTGTACCCTCAAGAACACTTTGCTTATCATAAGAGATCGTTTTCGCCTGTCCTTTGCCTCAAAAGGATTGGTCTACCTTGCTGCACTTTTGTTATTACTATTGTTACTTGCTTGTTACAAATTATCTTGCTATCAAACTACTCCGCTACTTACAATTTTAGCACTTGCAGACATTACCTTGCTGAAAACCACTTGTCATTTCCTTCTACTCCTCGTTGGGTTCGACACTCTTACTTATCGAAAAGGCTACAATTGACCCCATATACTTGTGGGTCATCAATGGTGTGTAGTACTACGATTTAGCCACAAGAGTCGGTGCATCCTCTTGTTTCCGGGCGTCCAGTCGGGACAGCGGCCACGCCCACTCCTGACTAGCCTGGCCCACCCAAAGCCCCTCCATCGCCCGCGCGCGCTTCCCACCCAAAACGGTCAACGCCTCTCCAGAGAATTGGTGCCGCATTCATGTCCGAGTAGAGCGGACGCGACCTCTCACTGGCGCATGCGTTGAAGGGATAACCGGAACGAAGAGTGATGGTTGCTTCATCTGTCCAACTTACTCCCCGATCTATGTGAATTGACGGCTCATTGATCATTATTACTGAGGTGGTACGACTGTGGTGCATGATACGTGGACCGGATGCTGGATGTCCCATGTTTCGGCGAAAGGAGTTAGAGTGTCTCCACTCTTTACAATTTTCTCCACTCTTAAGTCAGAGGAGTGCGAAATTAGTGAAAGCACGACAGCTCAGTGATTACATGGCCCACCTCATACTCTCACCATATTTTTTGGACAGCTAACTCTTCAGTACACAATACTGTAATTTTACACTGAGATAAAATTGTACAATGCTATGAAGCTTTCAACTTCTGTTTCATGTATCTTGCATCCAAGGTTGCCCCATTGCAACATTCCATAAAATACAAAGGATACTGACATGCATGCTATTGCATCTCAACGATTCATAGATCATAGCCAATATGCACTTGTCAAAGTTGTACTAAAGTCGACACTTATTTTGGAACAGAGACAACTAAAGAAAAAAAGATCCATGCAGTCCCTAGGCCTTGAACCCTAAACCCTAACCAGGCTTTAATTTGCTGGCGACATCGAACCTTGCAAAGAAATGAAGTTTGCAACCCTTTGACCATCGGATCATTTTGTGCAGTTTCACTAAAATCAAGCTGATCATCCATGTGGCAAACAAATTGAAGAAGTGTGATTAGAATAAGACTAGTGGGACTGGTTGATGGGACATAAACTCATCACAAATATAATACAAGCTAGTAGAGGTACATGCGGGACAAATAAGTAGAGAAATATCCACATGGAGCGATGTGCGCAGCTGGGGTAGTGGTGCTAACTGGTTGTAAAGGATTGTACCTGAGGGATGTCAGGATGTAGCCAGAGGAGGGTGGCTAGAGGCGGCAACAGAGGAGGGTGGCTAGAGGCGGCAACTGTCCACGTCGCGGCAGTGAGCAAGGGACGAAGGCAACCTCATCGGCTTTGTGAGAGATAACGACAGGGACCCCTGATCGGGAAGCGCTGACAGTGGGTTTTTGCCGTTGGCGACGGTGACCGCATCTACACAAAGTATCCACCCCTTTCCTCGGCGGACATGATCCGCCCGGATGTGTGACTAGAGATGTGGCCACAGTCATTTTGTGTGAGAGAGTATGAAGAGAACAACCCCAGCAAGAAACCGTGTAGGCTCCTCGCTATGTATATAGTGGAGCAGTTTATTTTTCTCTCCATCTATATCTATACCTACTAATAAAGCAAGGTGCGTTTCACGGAATTTTTAATCTGTTCACCCATATTATTATTGCTGATGATGTTCTGACCAAGGTGGTACTAAATTTTACGTTGGAAAGATTGTTCGGACGTGTTCTGCTCGTTATTGGGCTCCTGGAAAAATTATTGGGCCAGCCACGTTTAGTACGTTTTGTGCCTCCCGTGACCTGTCCACAGTTGGGCCTTAAAAAAACCTCTGGTGACCTACCCACAGCTGGGCCTTAAAAAACAAAACGTAGCATCCTCAATATACTCTTTCTTCTTCTCTGCTTGATCTCCTCTTTCTTCTCTGCGTGCTCCCGCCGCCGCTGCAGCCATCTCCGGTCGCCGTCGCCACCTCCGTCGTGGGGATGCAGACCAACTTCATCACGCCCCAACGTCGCCCCTCCCTACATCACCGACCTCCCCACACATCTCAAACTCGGACTCGGAGAGGAGTCCATGTTGCGTGCATCTTGGAGTCGTGTCCGAGGAGGAGATGTTCAGGAGCACGGGGCCGTCCAGTGCACGGATATTGATGCTATAAGAAGGAACCCCTCGACCACGATTAGATCGCATCAAAAGTTTCTTGCCCAACACATCGCCCTGCTGCAAGTTCCTACATCGCCGTTCTTGTACACCGTTGATTTCGCCGGAGACCCGTCTGCATCGTTGTTCTTGTACACCGTTGATTTCGCCGGAGATCCGTCTGCATTGCACGTGCTCCACCGCCTGCCAGAATTTCGCCTGTCCTGAGGTACAAACTATTGTCTCATCAGTTTATACATCTACCATGAACAGCGATGATTACATCCCTCGAGAAGTCAATTCTGTATGTTAGTTTGTGTTCCTGCTCTAAGGAACTCCTGATGGTTTCTAAATAATGGAAACCAGAAAGAAACTTAAGCATGTTCCAGAGATCTCACCTTTGGTAGCACCAATAAGGATGAATAATGGTCTGACAAATATCTAAAATATGCACCAGATAGCTACTGCAGGGCATGATCTTTTTCATGCTTCCTCATATAGATTCGGGTAGCTTACTACAAGTGTAGATCATGTATCAGCTAAGAACTATATAATCTGTACGAATAGTCTGCACTTTTTAGGCCTGATAGATTAGCCAAAATTAGGCTATCTGGAGATGAAATATATACACACAATAGAGGATGGCTCCTCTCCTCCCTCCCCTCCCTCCCCTCCCGCTCGCCACCGGCAGCCCCAGCCCCACCACTGCACCCTCCCTCCCAGCTCCGATGACCGCGCCCTTCCACGACCCCATTCGTTGGAAAGACTCCCCCACTGACAAGGCTCTGCGTGCTGCGCTCGGCGTAGGCGACGCGATGGGGGAGGACTTTCAGGCGCAAGTATGGAGATGTCTCTCCATGCACATCAATCCGCGCCGCCATGAAGCTCCCTGCTTCCTCTCGGTGCAAGTCCACCACATCTCCCTCGACCTCGACGAGGATCTCGTGGCAGTCCTAATGCAAGCTTGCCTGGGGGGCAATGCTCCTGCCTTCCAGGTAACCCGCTTTCGAGATCAGCTCTTTCGTATCTCGGTCTCCCACCACCGCATTGTTCAAGCTCTCATCGCCGAGCCCATTCTCACCGGAAAAACACACTCCATTCAGTTTCTGCCTACCCACCGCCCCACACCTCCTCGCACCCAAAACCCATAGACCAAAGGAAGCTCTTTGACATTGGGGACCGCTTCGGCCACGCTGACGCGTTCCTGCGCTCCCAGCTGCGGTTCTCCCCCTCTCCTGGCATCAACTTCGAGCTCAATATCCTCGAGCTCTTCTCATCCAAAGTTTACGAGCCGCCTCCGGACGCGGCCACTCCTAGCTCTATCATCTTCTTCGTCCACAAAGCTGACTTCATGGTCGATGAAACCCTAGTCGCCACCCTCCTCTCGTTTCGCTTTGGGGGACTCGTGAGGTCCATCGACGTTCGCCGTCTCTCCAACGCCGCCTTCACAATGACGGTCTCCTCCAACATCGTCGCAACCCTCATGGCCGCATGCTCCCCTATCGTGGCTCCTCGATTGTTCGCCGCCATTACGGTTGCGCCTCGCGGCTCGCCTGCGGTGCCGGCTGTGCGGCATCTGTCGCCGCCTCGCTCATCGCCGGCGCTTCCCTGCATCTCCGTCAACGATCAACCACGCTCCGCTCCGTGCATGTCCTCCATGCAGGTGGGCCCTGCCGACTCCAACGGTTGGTCTCCTTCTGGGTCTTCTGCGACTTCCGCTTCACTCTCTCCACAGCGAACGCATGCAAAGGTACGGCCGTTCCGACCAGGTATTTCGTTTAATAATTTGGTTTACGCTAAGTACCACTGCCTTGTCACCTCGCCCACGTCATGCCTAACCTACAAACCAACCACTCCCATATGGATTGTGTTCTTCTCAAAGTCAGTGTGTGCTAATGAAACATTGATCAATAATGCTCTAGACCACCAATTCTCGTTTCAAAGGGTTTTCCACGCTACCACGTTAGCTCCAAACTTGTTTCTAGTGCATGTCTACTCGGCCCAGGTCAGAAACAAAATTCTCCGTGTAGCGCCCATCCGGTTTTCAAATTTTGAATTACAACTGTTCGCCTCGTTTGACCAAGCCACGCACACTGTGCGTGCGGTACCGATGCCTATAGTCTTTGAGCCAGACTCACTGGGTACGTGCGTGACTGTCCTGCCCACCCACCACTCGTCCTGCCTTGGACCGCACCCGTCAACCATAACAACACCACAAAATCTTTCTCTCCTGCAAGACAAGATTCACGGCACTGTTCAGTGCGTGGAATCCACTACCGAGGACCTTGTTGACTGCCATGCAATCGATGGCCTGGGACACGTGGATCTCTCTCCTGGATCGGCAGCTCCCGTCGGGTCTCCTCGCTCCCCTCCTCCAGAGAGAAAAAATGAACAGCTAGGTGGCTATGCCGTACCCTCCATAGACCAGGTTTGTATTTTAACCGAGCCGGCCACCATCGACCCGCCTCCACGCCACACATCACATCGCACTGACATAGTGACCCCACATGGGTTGACCCAGCCGCCCTCCGGTCGGCCGCGCAGCCCCTGCGCTTCCCTAGACGCATCCTCTCACCCAATCCCACACCCATCAGTCGCTGATTCACGGGCCCCACAAACGCCCCCAGCTCTACCACCCAGCATGACAAAAACAACGCCTGCATGCCCATGCATGCGCCCATCATCGCGTCTAGTCCACCACCTGCCTCCCCTACCTCCGCCAGCCTACGCCCCGCCCAGTCATCTCAGCTCCGTCCCGAGATCACCATGAACCAGTCACACGCCCCTGCCGCTGTTGCCACCCCCCTGCGATCTTCGATCTCCGCACCGACGCAGGACCCGCGCTCCTACCGGGAGGTTTTGCTGAGCCCCCCGCCTCGGGTCTCTGCATCCACCCGCCCGCCCCAATCGGCCTCTCCAGCCTATATATCCCCCTCCCCGCTGCTAGCAAACCCCAAACACATTCACCACCATTACAGCCGCAAGAAGAAGAGTAGATGCTTTCGGTGCCTTGCTAGCGACCACAATATCGCTGACTGTCGCGACCCTGTTCGGTGCTCACGCTGTTGGTGCTCCGGCCACCGGAGCTTCAGGTGCAAGGCTGTTCGCTTCCTTCCGTTCTTCCCTGCTATGCCCCCCTCTCCTCGTATTAACCCTGCTTTCGTGCGGCCTCCTTGCAGCTCAATGGCTCATACGACGGGCACTCACACCGCCTCCGGCTCCTCGGCCGGCTCCGCGCACCCCAACGGCGCTCCGATCTGGTTCGGCTCTCACTGTGTTCTCACCAATGATCTGCCACCATTCCGTCTCCCGCTCATCTTCGGGCCACGAGCATCCTCATCCTCCTCCCCGGCGCCGTCCTTCACCCCGCCTCCGCCTCCATCTCCTGTCAACATTCCCTCCGCTGCATCAGGCTACACCCCCTCGTCACCACATATTCCCCTCCTCGTCCCACCCAGTTGCCTCGTTCGGCAGGTTGACAACCTAGCCTACGTGCACCTCGCCACACCGCTGCACAACCCATTTAGGTTCATACGCCAGGCCCTTGCTCACCACCGCAATAACCCCGCCTTCGGCCTCACCTCCTCTGCACGTGGCACCGGGCGTCTCTCCTTCCCCAGCGCGGAGGAGCGCCTCGCGGCCACTGGCCATGGTCCTATCCACTTCCAGGGCAACACACTCTTCTTCGAACGGCCAGAACACGCCGACAACAGATCCACAGCTATCTTCATTCACATGGCGGAGATCGAGGCTTTCGATTTCCCGGACGAGCTATGGCACCATGAGGGTGTCGACTATTTCTTCTCCCATCTTGGCGACTTCGTCTCTGCTGATCAACACTACTACCAGGGTGATTACTCGAGCGTCCGCGCTCTGGTCATGGTTGCCCGTGACTTCGTCCTTCCCCCATGCCTCATGGTTAGGCTCCCCGACAATGACGTTGTCATTGTCAAGCTTGAGAGCTGTGCGCTCTTCCGCCATGGTTCTCAGGCCTCACCCTTCTCCTCGGAGGACGGTGACGATGGCTCCCTCTCCTCCCTCACTTCAAACCCTCATCTCTCACACTCCACCATCTCACAGATCAGAAACATCGCTACGGCAATGTCACCATTCGCTTGCACACCGGAGTCACCCACGGGCCCTCCTCCATCTCCTGTGGACCGGCCTCTAGAAGGCATCCCGATCCTGGCTGTCATGGCCGATGGCATGCCCGTCGCCATGCTGGTTCATGCCCCTTGGGCTTCCCCAGCTCGCTCTCCCTCTCCGGCTCGGGATCGAGCTCGCCTTCGCCCCTCTCGCTCTCTGCTCGCCTTACCAGCCCCACCACCTTCACCTCCGCTCCCTGCTCCGCTGTCTCCACCGCCATCTCCACCTGCACCCTCGGCCATTCTCTCGCCGGAGCCAACCCATGAATGCCTGGCTAGGCGTATCAGCAGGCGCGCTAAGATGGCGGCTGACTCTGGCATCAAGGCCAGGCGCAGCGCCAGGCTGGCTGAGATCGAGCCGCCTGTCTACTCCATGACCGCCAGGGCCATGCGTTCCAAGGCCAAGAAGTTGGACCTGGCAGCTGCGTCCAAGGATCTTTCTGATGCTATGATCCATGCTCGTCTTTGCGACGAGTCTGGGTTTGTCGACGGATCATCTCGCGATCTTGCCTCACCTGAAGATCTTGCTGCTGTTGCTGCTGCCTGCGGTGCCTCGCAGGAGGCGGTTGCGGACCTTGCGTCGGCCTCTGGTGACCTGGACTCGCCATGATCAGCTATCCGTTCTGTGGCCACGTGTGTGGCGGCCAATCATGGCCATGTATCCGGGTCTAGCTCCACTATGTAGCTGCTATGGTAGAAAGACCGTATCTGTTAGTGTGCTCACGCCTACTTCTGTCAGCTTGTCGTACTGTAACTTGACACGATATGGTTGTCGATCGTGTCAATACCCCTATGTATGGTGCTACCTCAAGTTTCATCTATGAAGAACGCTTCCTACTCAATCGTATCCTGGAATGTACGTGGTTTAGGTGACAATGACAAGTGCGCGAACGTGTTCTCGGAAATCAACTGCTTACGGCTGTCCATTGCCCTTCTTCAAGAAACCAAATTACAAAAACCTGACACAATCAAGCTTAGATCGATCCTGCCACGTTTCCTAGACTCGAACAATCACCTGGATGCTTCTGGAACTGCGGGCGGCATTCTTTCGGCCACAAACTCCCGATGCTTCTCTCTCATCAATTGCCAACACAAACGCTTCACATCTACCTTAACTCTATCATGTCTTGCATCGCGACACAGCATCTTCGTTACGAACGTATACGCACCATCGCAACGCGATCTTAAGATGACTTTCCTGGACGAACTAAAACTAATTGAACCACCAGCGCAATCACCTTGGCTCCTAATTGGAGACTTCAACATCACCAGATTCCCTTACGAACGTAACAACAGCAACTTTCGAAGATCAGAGGCTGACGCTTTCAACGATACAATCGACCAACTTGCCCTCTTAGAGCTGCCACTACTTGACAGAGAGTTCACCTGGTCAAATAAAAGACAGTCCCCTACTCTAATCCGACTAGATAGGGTACTGATCAACTTAGCTTGGGATGCTATCTTCCCAAACTCTCACTTAACCTCACTCACTAGGTTTATTTCTGATCACGTACCACTACTAGTCACAATATCCACATCCGTCCCATCTTCCCGCATTTTTCGATTTGGAAGATTCTGGGCCTCATTCCCAAAATGTGCAGATGTTGTGCGTGAATGCTGGCAGCCCATCTCTGATCATCAGAGGCCCCCCACAGACCATGCTGCCGCCCTTGCTGGGTGTATCAAATCTACACGATCGGCCCTAAAGTCTTGGGCCAAAACACTGAAACCCATTTACCAACGAGAAACTAACTGCAAACTGGCTATCCAGGCCCTTGATTTAAACGAAGAAATCGCCCCACTTCTCCCGCTCGAACAAAAACTTCGGCTTACGCTCTCCAATCTGCTCCAACTAACTATCAAACAAAAGATCTCCTTCTGGAAACAAAGGGGGAAGGTACGATTGGCCGTCGACGGTGACGAGAACACTAGATTCTTCCATGCTTCGGCAACCCAGCGATCGAGAACAAATAAAATCCCCATGCTTATTCACAACAACACTGAAGTTTTTCTCCACGAACAAAAAGCCCACATTTTGAAAGATTTTTTCCAACAATTGATTGGCACCACTAAACAGGCAACCTGGAACTTCAGTCTTCAGCAGCTATACCCCTCTCCCCTCCCTCAGCTTCGTGATCTAACACTGCCCTTCTCCCACGAAGAAATCCATCAAGCTTTTCTCTCCATGAACACCAATGCCAGCCCCGGTCCAGACGGCTTCGGGCCCATCTTCTTCAGATAATTTTGGCACATCATCAAACCATCCATCCTACCTTTTTTTGCTGCCTTCCAGGATCAAACATGCTCTCTCGAATGCTTCAACCGAGCCTACATGGTACTATTACCAAAAACACAGGCGCCAACTGCTCCTGATGCATTTAGACCAATCTCTCTCCAAAACTGCACGCCAAAAGCAGTTGCCAAAATCCTCACAAACAGAGTTAAACCTTTCATACCGCTTCTCATTCACTACGATCAGACGGGCTTCCTCCATGGCCGTAACATTGCCGAGAACTTCATTTATGCTGCAGATATTCTCAGTACGTGCCACACTCGCAAACCTCAGACCATGGTTTTTAAGTTGGACTTCAGGAAAGCATTTGACTCCATATGCTGGACCTCCCTCATCCAAATTCTAACAGCACGTCGCTTCCCCTCCATCTTCTGCGATTGGGTCCAAAATATACTCTCTACTGGCAAAACGGCTATTCTTTTGAATGGTGTTCCAGGGCCCTGGATTCAATGTCGCTGTGGACTTAGACATGGGGACCCATTCTCACCGTATCTGTTCATCATCGTCGCTGATGTTCTCCAAAGATTAATTGCCAAAGCATTTCAACCTAACATTCTCTGCCACCCTCTAAGACCAAATGATCTACCGGTGACACTGCAATACGCGGATGATACCCTCATAATCGCTGCTGCTAGCGATGCAGCAACCCTGATTCTCAAAAAAACCCTTCATGATTTCGCCCTGGCAACGGGGTTGGTAATCAACTACCACAAAACTGCTCTTCTCACAATTGCTACGGACTCTGCTGCCCAAAATAACATTGCTGCTACTATCGGTTGCTCAACATCTGAATTTCCGCTGGTGTACCTAGGGCTACCACTTTCCCCTTCAAAATTACCATTGACAGCCTTCGACCCCATCATAGATAACTTTCGGAAATTCCTCTTTGGCTGGGTGGCGCGCCTTCTCTCAAGGGGGGCTAGGCTCACCCTCCTGACTGCGGTCCTCGACTCCTTAACAGTCTATTTCATGTCAGTTTTCAAGCTACCTAAATCCATCTTAGCAAAACTTGACGCTATTCGGAGAGCCTTCTTCTGGTCTAACGAGTATACATGCACTGGAGCGAGCTTCCTTGTCGCGTGGAAAAACGTTTGCAAACCTAAAGATACTGGTGGTCTAGGCATTAAAAATCTTGAGATCCAAAACCGTTGCTTGCTTATGAAATTTTCTTCCAAAATTCTGCAACACCCAAATGTCCCCTGGACCCAGTGGTTCAACCAACAGCACCCTCTCGGTATTGCTACAAAAACTACACGACCTTCCTTTCTATGGAAGGTTATCAACAACAACTTGCCACTGCTAATTGAGCACTCCTTTGTCATCACATACAATGGCCTCTCCACCTTCTTCTGGCTAGATAAATGGCTGCTGCAATCACCACTACAAAAAGTTTTTCCCAACCTCTACTCACACTCCATTGATGACAAGGTTTTAGTGGCTACTGTCTGGCAAACCAGCTTATTAGCGAACCTGCGGAATCGTCTATCTAATGCTGCTGCTCGCGAGCTGGATAGCGTGCTGTTGTTGTTGCAGGACTTCTAACAGGTCGACCAACTAGACTAACGGTCGCTCACCCATGGCCTGCCGTTCTCAGCAAAGAATGCCTACTCCTCTATTGTTGCTGAAGACTACATCGACCCACACCACGATCTTGTTTGGGCCTCAAAAGTCCCGATCAAGGTCAAGATCTTCGCCTGGCTACTCCTCCGCGATCGGCTCAACACGAAGGCCAACTTATTTCGCAAGCATATTGCGCAATCAGCCGCATGCCCTCGCTGTCAAGATCCTCATGAAGATGCGCTACACCTCATCTCCAGCTGTTCTTATGCTACACAAGTCTGGTCCGCCCTGGGGCTGCACGCTCCAACCTCTCTTGACGACCTGCTACAACACCAAACGCTTCAAGGCCTCAACCCCAACATATGGCCATCAGTCGCTCTCACTATATCTTGGAAACTTTGGGATTCAAGAAACGCCCTAGTTTTCAGAAACGAGGATCATTCTCACAGAACCACGCTACACAACATTGTAACTGATTTCTCTCTTTGGGTTTTTCGGTTCAAAAAGAAGGAAGACAATTTATTCGCTAAGCAATGGCTTCACTTCTTATCCTCAGCTACATCCTAAAAGGGTGATGTTGTAATCTTTCTCTGTTGTAATTCTCGAACTTCCTTTGAGTGGTAATATATTCAGGTGGGGAAGCTCTCCCCCCCAGTGACCGTTCAAAAACAAATATATACACACAAGAGAGCAATGATTTATCTATGAATATGCATTTATAGACACACCAGAGAACAATGGTTTATGTATGCATATATCATTAGCCAAAGGTGCATGGACAATGATTTATCTATGGTTTTTGATTAATGGAAAGGCCATCTCAGTTTGAAAAACCTACTGATCTAGAATTGAGAAGGTCTCTGTTTTAGTTTATTTTTGTAAGATCTAGAATTGAAAAGGTCTCTGTTTTCGTTTATTTTTGTAAGTCCAGTGCTATATGGTTCGGCTCTACATCTCTGTACTTAATTGGCTGAATGTCTGCATTAGTGGTTGAGAACTTGAGATCAGTGCTATATGGTCCCTGCAGCCTTTCTTAGCAGTAAATAGTAGTGATACAAGTAAAAAGTAAACCAATACATACAAGTAACAGAAGCAAGGCTTTCTTAGCATGAGCATGAGAAGGCTTCTATTTAAATAAGTTTTTAATGGAAGTAGTTCCTCTAAATTAATGCAACCTTTGAATTTTTTGTTCCAAATTTCAGTTGGTACTTCGTAGGTTTATTTACGACCAAGTTACGCATTTAAATTTCATATTACACTGCTAATTTTCTAACCATAAATTCATTACTTGAATTCAACAGAACAGTCCAACTGTCAACTTCGGAGTTAGAATACATAACTACTTGGTCGTATTTAAGGAGCATGTCTTCATGTCCTCAACCACAAAGTCATTCATGAATATATTTTTATGACGTGTCCAATTACTCATTCGGGGTTATTGAAAATTTTGAACACTTTGGTGATCTACATTATGTGTATACAAGCTACATATGCAATTTACAGAAAAATCTATAGCCAAGGGGAAACTGAGACTTACCAGCCAAAATAGGAACATATTTCTCTCCTTGGAGTTGCTGCTGCTGCATTGAATTTTCTGAATATAGCTTTCTCTAACTCAATGAAGAAACCTGAAATATATCTGACCCATTTTGAAAAATACATATCAATTTATAAGCTATATAGATAAGCAAAACAAGAAGACAAGCAGATGAACTGAATACGTGGTACCATTTGTGCCATAACCATTGTTAACTAATCAAAATATGTAAAAAGAAAACTAACTACCAAAGCATATCTGAATCTGCTAACTACCACTACAGCAACAACTAACCACGACTGGAGGGAGAAGAGGTTGATAGGTTGAACATGAAGTCAAGGGCACCAGCCGGCACCTGCTCGACCAGCGGCTGCTCGACCCGCGGCTACTCACCCACCAACCACCAGGTTTGGAGCCTGCGGGAGGAGGTGTGGGAGGGAACATGAAGGAAGAGGGAGCCGTGCAAGGTCCCATTGATACGGCGGCGCTGGCGGACGACACCACTGTGCGGCCGCCCAGTGGCGTAGCGTGACAAGGAATCAAGAGGGGGCCAAATTTCAAAATGAAAGCAAAATATACATGAAAGCATGACAGCTCGGCTCATTGACAGTCGTCGGCTCATCCCGTAGGAGGTAACAGTGGCGCGCAACAACACAGGGCATTCCGTGCAGCAGCAACCAGTTAGCTCCGCGGCTATGTAGTGGTTAGTGGTCCAAACCGAAAGGGGGGAACATGATTGAGGAGTTGTAACGACTAGTTTGAAATCAAATCATCATTGATGGAAGCACATGGAGGTCAGCCGTGGAGAGTTTTGGCCGGGAGCTTCAAGTATGCAAAAATCAGCCAAGCTATCTACGCATGTATGGTGATGAGCTGCTTCAGAATGCTTAGTATGCATAGTTTAGAGAAAATTGCACTTTTGAAAGGGGAGTCGCGACCCCGTTTGGCCTCCAAGAGGCTCCGCCATTGCGGCCACCGGAAGTGCTCTTCTTAATGACCTCGTGCTCCGACAACGATGAGGAGACGCGAGGTGGTGGCGCTGGCCATCAGTACGGACGGAGAATGGTGAACGGGAAGGGGATAAGTTCATTTCTTTTAGAAACAACTTTTTTGCTAACAGAGAGTTTGTGTTGTCTTTGTGTGTATCGATCAATTCCTGCCTGGGCCAATCCCGAACAATGCCAAAAAAATAAATTTACAAATTAAATATAATTTTCAAAAAAAAATGTTCATCTCCAAAAAAAATGATTCAGTTTCTAAATAATGTTGAAAATGATTCTAAAAAAATAACTTTTTCTGAAATATCTACTCAAAAATAAAAAAAACACCTTCTAAGAAAATATATATATTAAATATTGAAGTTTTTAGAAAAAAAAGATTGACAAACTATTTCATGGACCAATACTCTTTCATCGGATGAGTCTACGGAGCTAAAGTAGGTCCTGACTAACGAAGTTAGGTGGCTTCTTCACGTACAAATTTCATGGTCCAAAATATTACGCTCGGTGTAACCTTATTTCCGAGGTTTGTCACAATTGGATATAAGAAGTGCGTAAAGCCATGTGGAGCATGTTTTTTTGCCCGTTGCAACGCACGAGCATTTGTACTAGTATGAACCTATTTATATTGCGTACGTGCCACTGAAGAAGAAAACTACTCTACCACGTGGTTATTATATGGGCAAAGAGTATAGGCAGTAATGATGACTAATGAGCCGTCAAATCACAAGCCGCACCTTTCTCTATGTTTGACCGAGGAAGCAGCCATCATTTCACTCCTCGTTGAATATCCATCCGCTACTACCTCCACAGCATGGTTAATAATATAGCCATGTCAATCATGACATACAAATATCATTCACTGATACAATAGGGCTGGCTCTAAGGCTGGTGATATTTTTTTTTTACTTTATCTATTTCTCTTTTTGTCTCATTTACTTATTTTACGTAGGAGCATGTGTAGAGGATGGCTATTCCTTTTGATGGGACTTCTTCACGGGGTTTAAGAGTAAGCAGCTTCGAATATTATTCCCGCTGCCCACCACTCTGAATTGTGCCATCTATGATACTCCCATTGCAGCAATGAGCTCCACTAGGTCTAGCATGTCCGGAAAGAAGAGACTATCACACAAAACATACATGCCTTCTACCTCATACAGTACGTACTACTAGTAGTACTACTAATTTTTCTTCTATAAACCTTACGCCTGGCATCTAAAAAATTATTAACCTTGCGCTTGGCTCTTGGCCTCTTCGGGAAATCGAGCAATGATGGTACAACAGTATATGGTTCTTGCTATCTGAGTCGAATGGATTATTGCACGTCCACCACGTGGGTGAGGGGCGAGGGAGAGTTCATACTACTGCGTCTGTTTCAATATGGACCACATACAGAGCAAAATGAGTGAATTTACACTCTAAAATATGTCTATATCATGCAGTATTTGGAGTATGTACTAGTAGTTCATATTGAAATCTGATAAAAGACATCTATTTGAAACAATATGATAATCTCTCTAACCAAGGTAGGGACAAGGAGTATACGTCTAACGGAGGGAGTAGTAAAATTTTCTCCTCATCCTGCGAGCCACCAAGCGCGTGGGCGAGGGAGCGGGCATAGGCGTAGTAAGCAAGCTTCTTCTCGTCCTATGAGCCACCGCACGTGTAGGCGAGGGCGCGGGCGTAGGCATAGTAAGTAAGCTTCTCCTCGTCCTGCGAGCCACCATGCGTGTTGGCGAGGGAGCGGGCATAGGCGTAGTAAGAAATCTTCTCCTCGTCCTGCGACTCTGCGAGCCACCACGCCCTTGGGCCGGGGAGAGGGTGTACTAAGCTAGCTTCTCCTTGTTCTGCAAGTTGATGGGACACATTAAAAGTAGTACAGAGCATCTCTAATGTATAGAGCCTTGCCTATAAGGTAGGCCCCATTTGCCTCTTATCAAATGAAAAAACCACAATGTATAGAGACTCTAACCAGCCTCTAAGGTGGGCCCTAGAAAAAAATTAAAAAGTATTGATTAGCATCACATTTGTCCAATTAGTAATATTTCTCTTGTACTTTCTTATGCTTCCTAAGGCTCACGAGTGGGACCAGATGGATTGTTAAATTGTTAGAGTCAGCCTCTAAGGTTATACGCGATGCTAGCCAATTTTTTGTTACAGGCAGTTCATGCAATGTATAGAGGCCTCCGCCTACCTCTAAGTGGAGAGAGGGGTTTAGAGGCAAAAAAAACATACATTATGTATGCCTTAAGTGCCTACTTTATGGTCTATATGACTCAATTTGAAATCTCCCTAGCCATAATAGATGTTGAGTGGTGTAGTAAATTTGTCACTTCCATAGTTCGCAAAAGTACTGAGCATGTGAGATGGTGAACGGAGGGAGTACGATACCATTAGTACTATAGCTCTTTTGGAAGGGTTGTAGTAGTCCCTCCCATTCACATGTTCACATTTCAAGCTTCAATAAAAACGTTGCATGCAAGGATTAAGAGAAACCTCAGCAATGCATGTACTCCCTCAATCCATATAGGTTCTATAATGCGTTTTGGAGGTTAACTTTGACCACATGTTAGAGCAATAATATGACATGCAACTTACACAAATCTTACCATCAAATTCATACGTGGTCATTGTACTGCTAACACATGCATGCATTGCAATAAGTACGTACACGATACAGTAGTAAACACTCACTATCTAGTGGTACTAGTTCATTCATTGGTTTAGATTTGGAATTGAGGCCCATAAACCGGAAGGGAGGGAATATTATTTTTTGAAACCATCCCCATACGGACATACTTGATGTTTTGGAGAAGGGTTATCTTGATGTTTTGGAGAAGGGTTATATGCCTTGCTGCAACCGAACCGTCCCATCTTCACGTGTGGTGGCTTTCTTGGAAAATTATTATGAGAGGATTCTATGATGTGTGAAATGATGTGTTGTTCATGCGTCCAGCGTACTACTATTGGAAAGGTGTGGCTTTGAGATGTGACTGCTCCTTAGTAGTATTCCTTGCGGTTGTGCACTCATAATTTGGTGCATGACACGTGGACCCGGATGCTGGATGTCCCACATGTCGAGGAAAGGAAGTTTTGTCCTCCTAGAATAGTTTCTCCCAATGCTATCAACCTGTCAGCATTTGTTTATATATACTGTGCTAGTAAATGTAATTTCTCAGTGAGATAAAATTATACTACTACAATGCTATGAAGCTTTCAGCTTTTCTTTCACGTGTCTTGCCTTGAAGGTTTTCTTGTTACATCATTCCAACAAATACAAAAGGAAACTAACATGCATGCTAATGCATATCAATGATTCACATATCAGACCCAATATTTACTTCACAACTTAAGACAAAGTTGTGAGAAGGTGTACAAATAAAGAAAAAAATGATCGATCAGGTCCCTAAGCATGCTTTCATTTCCTGGCCATGGTGGACATGTTGGTAGCCATTTTCACGCAGCTCGTTGATGCCCACCAAGACATGTAGCAGTTGGATGCATGCACCATTCCATTATTTTGTGCAATTGCACTAAAATGGAGCTGAGCATCCCTGTTGACAAGGATATTGAATAATTGTGATTGCAATAATAGTGGCACTGTTGATGAAACATGGAAAGTATGTCGGCCGAGCTACAATATGTTTTAGGCAAATAACTAGAGAAGATCCACATGTAGTGACATGGGAAGATGGGCGGTGGAGCAAGGCCGGTTCCAGAGGAAGGTGTACCTGAGGGTTGTCGGGATGTAACCAGGAGGGCGGCGGCAAGCGGGGTCTACCCATACCGCGACAGCGAGCAAGGGGCAAAGTCACTACCACGTCGTAGCTTGCTTAGAGAGAACGACGGGTACCGTAGATTGGGACGTGCCGGTAGTGCGTTTCCTGCATCGGCGCCGACGACCAGAGGAACGTTGCACATCGTTCACACCACACACTGGATTAGGGTATTACACCACAACGGTGGCCCGAACCAGTATAAACCTCGTGTCCCTTGTGTTGTTCATCGTTTAGCTTAGATTTGCAGCGAGGCGTTGGGACGTGGATCGGTAGGGGGAAGATCTTCGCGCGCACCCCACAGTTCGAACCTTAAGGGTTTTGCCGAAACCCGATATCCGACATTTGGTGCGCCAGGTAGGGGTTGTGCCGGAATCTTTCTTCCGCTGTCCCGCGTTCCACCGCTCCATCGCCTCCAGGTCCGGCGACCCGACAACCAACAACGACCGCTGGGCGGCATGGCCAGCCCATGCCGTGCTGCCTGCCCAAGGTGACCTCAACCCCGCGCCTCAGGCAGCCCGCGCTCCACAGAACGCTGCGGGGCATGGGCGACACGGTCAAGCACCACTTGCCCTCACCCTGTGACAGGTGCGATTAACAACAAGGGCCTCAAACCACACCACGGCCACAACACCGCACACCTGACAGGAGCAGGCGAACATGAAGGCCGCGCTCACGGTGGCTCGAGAACTGCTGCGGTGTAGGCTACAAGAAAGCGGCCATGACGTGCTGCTGGAGCGCGTCGCTGAGCTCTTGGATGCCGCTACTTCGGGGGCGCCCCCTTTCTGCGTCCAGCTTCCACCCTAGGACCCGGGCGGATCACATGGCGGGCCCGTCCGCACTCGTGCGCCCTGAGGCCTACCTCAAGGCTTCGTCAACACCATCTTGGCAGTCAGCCCGGGCGACAGGCTGCACCAGCCGCCCTTGGTAAGAGAGGGCATGCACATCGCTGCCTACGGCCCGGGCGGGCTGCCGCCCTACCACCCCCAAGATGGCGCTTCAAGCCACGCCCCGTGGAGCGTGGGGAACTACGGCGAGGCCCTTGGGGCGGCGACCCCGGAGGCTTATGTGCCCCACATGGTGGATCGGGAATACGCACTGGAAGAAGACCACGACTCGTTCCTCGGGCCAGGCTGGGAGGAAGAGACGCCAGAAGACGAGCCCTTTCAGGAGCCTCAAGGAAGCCTCGCCAACCGTGCCGGCGGCAGCAGCTATCGGGTACCGCTAATTCCTCAGGAGCAAGCTTATGCTAACCATGGGTCGCAGGAAGTCCAGGTCACAGCAGCGGAAGCCTGCCCCAGTGCAGCAGCCTCCCTCCCCTCAGGAGGAGGGCACTGGGGGCTGCAGGAGAGGGGCCGGGAGCAATGCCCCTTCCCGCGACGCGCGGAGCAAGGTGTTCCTGGAGGTAGGCCCTCTGCCGGGGAGGTGCTGCAAGGCCTGCCCCCGGCAGAGGACCCGTGGTCGTCGGGGGAACCACTAGCGTCCCCTTTTCCCCATTAGCGTCGTCCTTGGTCAAGGGCGGCGCAAGGCGGGGCCCTCATCTGGCGATATAAAGCAAGGCCAGTACCTGTGAAGAAGGCCCAGTGCCCGTGAAGCTCGCCGCCCGTGACACTCTCACGTAATAATGAGTTGGGGCTGTACACGCCCTGGAGTCTCTGGAGAGACGCCCTCGGGCCTCAGGGGCTCCCTCCCACGCCCAGTGGCAGCACTTAGCTCCACGCTGGTGAGAAGACGTCGAAGACTAGACTAGGTGCCGGACGCGGCCTTTTGCTTTTGCTTCCTTTTGTGTGGCCAAGCTTTCTCGTTTCAGATCTAAGTTGAAGTTGAATTTGTGTTTGCGTATGCGGGGAGGGGTGTTTTGTCTTGTTCGCGTGCTTTCTCGTGTTCCGGTTTCTGCTCAAGTTGGAACTTGCACTAGCTGCCTCCCCCTCGCGGGGGGGGGGGGGGGGCTGGGCCCAGCACACGCACGCATGCCCTCCCGCGGCCGGCGCTCGCTCTCGCAAGGGCGGCGCAAGGCGGGGCCCTCATCTAGCGATATGAAGCAAGGCCCGTACCTGTGAAGAAGGCCCAGTGCGTGTGAAGCTCGCCGCCCGTGACACCCTCACGTAATAATGAGTTGGGGCTATACATGCTCCAGAGTCTTTGGAGAGCCGCCCTCGGGCCTCGGGGGCTCCCTCCCACGCCCAGTGGCAGCACTTAGCTCCGCGCTGGTGAGAAGACGTCGAAGACTAGACTAGGTGCCGGACGCGGCCTTTTGCTTTTGCTTCCTTTTGTGTGGTCACGCTTTCTCATTTCGGATCTAAGTTGAAGTTGAATTTGTGTTTGCTTATGCAGGGAGAGGTGTTTTGTCTTGTTCGCGTGCTTTCTCGTGTTTTGGTTTCTGCTCAAGTTGGAATTCGCACTAGCTGCCTCCCCCTCGCGAGCCCCTCGCGGGTGGGGCTGGGCCCAGCACACGCGCGCATGCCCTCCCGCGGTGGACGCTCCCTCTCGCAAGGCCCTTGCCGCAAGGTCGACAGGTCTCCCGAGGGACCCTCGGAGAGTCGCCACAAGCCTACTCGAAGCTCGCCCAAGATAAAGGTAAAATCACAGCAACCAACTCATCGCAGAGCCCATAACATCATACGAGCGCCCATTCGGTGCCGACCTTAACAACGCATGGACGACATTCCTTTTACATGAGGGGCTTTCCCTCCCAAAATGCTCTTACAACCTTCAGGGCCACGCCCGAAGCTTTTTCTGCGCAGGATGAACAACAGAGGGGCGTAGGATCAATCGGACATGTCGCTCACCGTGTCCTCTTGGTCGCCTCCAGAAGCATTGCTGGCGCCACTGTCGCTGTCGCTGGCCTCACCCTCACCGTCGTTGGCACCGTCTTCGCCGCCATTCACCACGTCGCCTTCATCAGCAGCAACAACCACGCCGTCATCATCAGAGGTGAAGGCCCAGACAAGTGCATCCACATTGTCCTCCACCCACCGCGCCGGGTCGCCTCGGATGGCCTCGGGCACCGGGGCAATGGCGGCGTCAAAGTCAAAGTGGGTGTCGATGTTCTGAAGATGGCTGAAGACACGGGAGAATGCCCGAGCGAGCAGGCCGCGGATCCTCTCCTCGACAAGCTGACGAGCCCTCTCAGAGCGATTCTCCAGATGCGTCACCACGTCAGTGAAGAACTTGAGATTACCGGCGTAGTTGGTCACGTGAGGCTGCTCAGCGGCCGCATCACAGATATTGCCCAAGGTCGCGTTGGCCCTTTCCCTGAGTGTTCGGAGCATGGGACCATGCACGTGCTCCAGCGTCTGCCGCTGGCGAATCTCATCTTTGTTCCGCCGCGCAACGGACTCGGCGTCATCAACCCTCCGTTGGAAAAGAAGCAGCTCGGCGCGGGAGGAGGCCAGCTCAGCCTGCGCCGAGACTAAGGCGGCCGTGGTGGCCTCAGCACACTGCGTTGCTTCGGTTAGCTTGGTCCTAAGAGCGGCAGTCCTGCCTGCCGCCTCGACCTTGATCAGCTCCAACCTCTCTTCATACTCGCGCTCAAGACCCGCGCGGGCTTCCGCCACGCTGTGGTCTATTTCTTCTTGGATTCGGACCTCCCACGCGCCAACGTCGTGCTCCACCTGGGTAACATGGCGCTCCCTCGTCTCCAGCCGTTCAAAATCAAGATTGCGCTTGGCAGCCTCTAGCGTCAGCGCCTCCTCTTGCTTCTGGAGCTCCTCCTCTTCGAAGGGCGCCCGTTTCAGTGACGCAAGGGCAGCTTGGCGCAGCTCCACTTGCTGCTCCAGGGAATTGCACCAGGCTTGAAGCTCCCACGCGTGCTCCTCCGCGATCTCGCGTCGCCGGTCTACCTCTTGAGCCTCCTCAATGGCTCGGGAGCATGCCTTTCGTGAGGCCACAAGATATGCTTCAGCCTGTGTGTTGTCAAGATCACTATGATGACGCGCAAGGCTGACGGCCGCCCTCAGCCTGCGTTGTTCCTCAGCCAGCCGCAAGCCTTCAGCTTCAAGACGCGCGTCCTCGCCCGCGAGCTCTACACCGAGCTGGCTCACCGCATCTGTCGCCTTCTGGGGAAACTCTCGGCGAATGGCGCTGCGCTCCCGCGCACGCCTGAGCACGTCGTCAATGTTGTCTTCTGCCATCGGCGTCGGCGGAGGGCCCTGAAGCGGCTCGCCCCCTCTCGGCAGGGGGCTGGGGGCTAGCGCCCCCACAATCGCTGGACGGGCACCGCAAGGGACCCCGCCTGGCGTTGATCCATCCCTAGAAGGGGAGCCGAAGATCGACTTCAACCACTCGCCGTCCATGATCAGGGAGGAGCCCGGGGCAAGCTGGTTGCGCCCCGGGAAAGCTCGCGAAGGAAGAGGGGCGAGCGCACAGGCTCAAGGCACACCGTGGGTCGGCCCACCTCTCCAGCCGAACTTGCGTCGGGGGTGGCGCACAAGCTCGGGACGCTCAAGGTCAGCGATGAAGATGAAGCCTGAGGAGGTGGCTTCTCGGCCGGCTCCGTAGGCTCGGCAGGAGGGATCCTGAAGGGCCAAAGTCAGCAAAGGGAACAACAAATGAGGAATTACAAGAAGGAGGGACTTACTTGTCCATGGCGAAGTACTTCCTGTGCTTCAGCGGGCGGCAGGGGCAATCACTGCCACCCGAAGCCTCCTTCCTCTTGCGGAGGGCGTTGAAGTCTATGTGGAATCGGCCCAAGCTCTCGACGTGAGTGCCGGCGCGAGGCATGGATGAAGAAGCACCAAGGAGACTTGCATCAAGGGCGCCAGACTGGGAGGAGCGATCGGGTACCACCCCTTGGCGGCCTGCCGAGGCCTCGAGAGTCTCGGTCTTGGGAGCAGCAGGTTGCGTCCCCTCGTCAGCTACCACCTCGGGGTAGGTTTCGGAAGCTCCGAAGGATGACGCCTCGGGAGCCCCGCGTGACATCGGTGTCTCGACACCAGACCCACCTTATCCCGGCGATGCTTGCCTCCCTGCACCACCTCCTAAGGCAGGATTGACATGGGCGACGGGGGGAGGAGCTACGACAATTGGATTCTCGCGGGGCCCCACGAGGTCAGCTGGGCGCAACCCCCATTCATCGAAGCGGGGCATCTGCCTCGTGAACTCGGCCCTGCCTGAGCAAAGATACAAGAGGGCGCCCCCATACCGGATACTGCCCGGAGAGGGGTCGCCAGTCAAGACTCTTATCACCTTCCTCAATGTTTCAGGCGCAAGATCCCCCTCCTGAAGCCTCATGCGGTCTTGATGCCCAGTCAGGGTCCACATCGGGCAAGAGTGGTGCTGGAGAGGAGCGATGCGGCACTGGAGTAACTCCTTCACTACCTGGGGCGCCATCACGCCAAGCGCCCTCAACCTCTTGAATCGGCACCAGATAAAAGCAAGTTGGGGGCTCGTGAGCTTCTCATGACCCCAGCCTGGATTGGGGATAGCATGCAATGTCGGGTGCGCGAGCAAGGGGCTAGGCACCGCGACATCCACGTACAGCCACCGCTCTCGGAACCCGCTCGCGTAAAGGGGAAGGCCAAAGTCAATCCCCGAGGCAGCCGTCTCTGGCACGGCCTGGAAGTTCACGCACCCCGAGCACTATAATGGGTCGGTCAAGCACATGGAGAAGAAGTGGCGCAGAAGAGCAACGGAAGGGGGGATGCTCACCATAGCCTTGCAGACGTAGGCAAAGACAGCAAGAAGAGTAATGGATTGGGGACCGAGATGCATCATATGGATCTGGTAGTGGGAAAGCTCCGCATTGAAGAAAGCGGAGAAGGGGGGAACCAGGCCCTCCCATAGGGCGTCGACAAAGAATCAGACCTCCGTGACGATCCTACCGAAGGAGGCATGGGACGCGGGCCAAGCCGTCATCCTTCCGCACTCGTTGAAGCTGGAGGCAAGGGCAGAGCGGACCTTGTCCAAGGCTTCCAGATTTTGAGTATGAGCGACTATTCGACGGCGGGCGCAGCTGCCGGAGGCGAGCTGGCCGGAGGTGCGGGCTTCTTCCCTTTCTCCCTTTTTGTTGGCGCCATGGCAACGGGAGGGGGGTAGAGCTCAAGTTGGATTGGAGGCAGAAACAGAGGCTCAAGGAAGGAAGGGGAACAGGAAGCTCACGGCAGCAAGGAGGGAATAACCGTGTACAGTCTCGTGGCCGCCTAGCTAGGCGCATAATGGGGGAGTGTGGGGAAGCGGAGATGCCCACGTCCTATCAACCGCCACGCGGCGACCAAGGCCGCAGGCTGTTGGGGGCCTGCGGCGCTCCGCACTTGCCCTTTCGCTTCGCTGCTAAGCTAAGTCCGAGCGCGCCTTGGACCCGGGGGCTACTATCGGTGTTCTAGGAACGGGGGTCCCACACTTGCCTGCCTGCGGCCTGCGGCGTGGCTCAAGGGGTGGCCCAGTATGGCCCATCTTCATCAACTCAAGCTCAAGACCCTCGCGTGGGGCCAAGCCTCGCGGGGCGGGCGATGCAAGGTTTCCTCAGGAACAGCCTCACCAGGCAGGCTCGCGAGGAGGCGGAGAGATCAAGGCAGGGGTACCTCGCGAGGTGCCCATGACGCAAGCCATGACGATCGACACCAGGCGGGCGCCAGGCGGGCGCCGGCCTACGCAGTGTCCTTGTTTCCCATTTGGTGCAAAGGGAGAAAGTGCAGGCGTGGAGTACCGAGGCATCAAGCAAAGGTTACCATTTCGGTGCAACGAGACCAAGACCAGCAGAGCGGCAGGACGCAGGTCACCGTGGAGCCCAAGACGGCATCATCGCCAGTGCCTTTGGCAGCCAAAGACCAACTTTAGTCAGGATAACATCTACTAGATGTTCCCCTTCAAAATGACCATTGTTGGTGCTACATCTTGAGCTTGCGTTGGTTTTCCTTGAAGAGGAAAGGGTGATGCAGCAATAGTAGCGTAAGTATTTCCCTCGGTTTTTGAGAACCAAGGTATCAATCCAGTAGGAGGCTCCTCAAAAATCCCACGCACCTACACAAACAAACAAAGAACTCGCAACCAACGCAATAAAGGGGTTGTCAATCCCTTCACGGCCACTTGCAAAAGTGAGATCTGATAGAAATAATATGATAAGATAAATATATTTTTGGTATTTTATAAGATAGATGTAAAAAGTAAAGATGCAAATAAAAGTAGATTGAAAGCTTATATGATAAAAGATAGACCCTGGGGCCATAGGTTTCACTAGTGGCTTCTCTCGAGATAGCATAAGTATTACGGTGGGTTAACAAATTACTGCCGAGCAATTGATAGAAAAGCGAATAATTATGACATTATCTAGTCATGATCATGTATATAGGCATCACGTCCGCGACAAGTAGACCGACTCCTGCCTGCATCTACTACTATTATCCACACATCAACCGACTCCTGCCTGCATCTAGAGTATTAAGTTTATAAAGAACAGAGTAACGCATTAAGAAAGATGACATGATGTAGAGGGATAAACTCATGAAATATGTTATAAACCCCATCTTTTTATCCTCGATGGCAACAATACAATACGTGCCTTGCTGTCACTGGGAAAGGACACCGCAAGATTGAACCGAAAGCTAAGCACTTCTGCCATGGCAAGAAAGATCAATCTAGTAGGCCAAACCAAACTGATAATTCGAAGAGACTTGCAAAGATAACTCAATCATACATAAAAGAATCCAGAGGAGATTCAAATATTTATCATAGATAAACTTGATCATAAACCCACAATTCATCGGATCTCGACAAACACACCACAAAAAGAGTTTACATCGAATAGATCTCCACACGAGATGGGGAGAACATTGTATTGAGATCCAAAAAGAGAGAAGAAGCCATCTAGCTAATAACTATGGACCCGAAGGTCTGTGGTAAACTACTCACAACTCATCGGAAGGGCTATGGTGTTGATGTAGAAGCCCTCCATGGTTGATTCCCCCTCCGGCGGAGCACCGGCGAAGGCTCCAAGATGGGATCTCGCGGATACAGAAGGTTACAGTGGTGTAAATTGTGTTTCGTTGGCTCCCTGGAAGTTTTCGGGGTACGTAGGCATATATAGGAGGAATAAGTACGTCGGTGGTCGCCCGAGGGGCCCACAAGACAGGGGGGCACGCCCAGAGGGGGTGGGCGCGCCCTCCTATCTCGTGGCCGCCTCGGCTGCTTCTTGACTTGCACTCCAAGTTCTTTGGATCACGTTCGTTCCAAAAATCACGCCCCCGAAGGTTTCATTCCGTTTGGACTCCGTTTGATACTCCTTTTCTTCGAAATACTAAAATAGGCAAAAAAAACAGCAATACGGGCTGGGCCTCTGGTTATTAGGTTAGTCCCAAAAATGATATAAATGTGTAAAATAAAGCCCATAAACATCCAAAAGGGGTAATATAATAGCATGGAACAATCAAAAATTATAGATACGTTGGAGACGTATCAAGAATCCCCAAGCTTAATTCCTGCTCGTCCTCAAGTAGGTAAATGATAAAAACAGAATTTTTGATGTGTAATGCTACCTAGCATAATTCTCAATGTAATTTTGTTTATTGTGGCATGAATGTTCAGATCCAAATGATTCAAGATAAAAGCTTATAAAACATAAAAATAATAATGCTTCGAAGCATACTAACAAATAATCATGTCCTATCAAAATAGCATAGCCACAGAAAGCTTATCCCTACAAAATCATATTGTTAGGCCATGCTTCATTTTCATTACACAAAATAGTCCCATCATGCACAACCCCGATGACGAGCCGAGCAATTGGTTCATACTTTTTAACGCGCTTCAGCTTTTTCAACTCATACGTAACACATGAGCGCAAGCCATGGACATAGCACTATGGTGGTATAAGATGGTGGTTGTGAGGACAAACAGAGGGAGAAGATAGTCTCACATCAACTAGGCGTATAAACGGGCTATGGAGATGCCCATCAATAGATATCAATGTGAGTGAGTAGGGATTGCCATGCAACAGATGCACTAGAGCTATAAATATATGAAAGCTCAACAAAAGAAACTAAGTGGGTGTGCATCCAACTTGCTTGCTCACAAAGACCTAGGGCATTTTGAGGAAGCCCATCATTGGAATATACAAGCCAAGTTCTATAATGAAAAATTCCCACTTAGTATATGAAAGTGACAACATAGGAGACTCTCTATCATGAAGATCATGGTGTTACTTTGAAGCACAAGTGTGGAAAAAAAGATAGTAGCATTGTCCCTTCTCTCTTTTTCTCTCATTTTATTTATTTTTTTATTTTCTTTTTTTCTTTTCTTCTTTTTTCTTTGGCCTTTCCTTTTTTTGGCCTTTCTCTTTTTTTCTTTTTTTTCTTTTTGTAAAGTCCGAAGTCTCATCCCAACTTGTGGGGGAATCATAGTCGTCATCATCCTTTCCTCACTGAGACAATGCTCTAATAACGAAGATCATCACACTTTTATTGATTTACAACTCAAGAATTACAACTCAAAGCTAGAACAAGATATGACTCTATATGAATGCCTGCCTCCGGCGGTGTACCGGGATATGCAATGAATCAAGAGCGACATGTATGTAAATTATGAAGGTGGCCTTGCCACAAATACTATGTCAACTACATGATCATGAAAAGAGCAATATGACAATGATGGAACGTGTCATAATAAATGGAATGGTGGAAAGTTGCATGTCAATATATCCCGGAATGGCTATGGAAATGCCATAATACGCAGGTATGGTGGCTGTTTTGAGGAAGGTAAATAATGGGTGCATGACACCGGCGAAAGTTGCGCGGCACAATAGAGGCTAGCAAAGTGGAAGGGTGAGTGTGCGTATATCTATGGACTCACATTAGTCATAAAGAAATCATATTCTTATTGCAAAAGTCTACTTATCCCTCGAAGCAAAGTAGTACTACGCATGCCCCTAGAGGGATCGATTGGTAGGAAAAGACCATCGCTCGTCCCTAACTGCCACTCATAAGGAAGACAATCAAAAGAGCACCTCATGCAACAAATTTGTCACGCAACTTTTACCATACGTGCATGCTACGGGACTTGCCAACTTCAACACAAGTATTTCTCAATTTCATAATTATCCACTAGCATGACTCTAACATTACCACCTCTATATGTCAAAACAAATATCAAGCATCAAATTGATCATAGCATCCAATTCACTTCCTATGATAGTTTTTATTATACCCAACTTGGATGCTCATCATTCTAGGATCAAATTTGTAACCAAACCAAATACCATGCTGTTCTGAAAGACTCTCAAAATAATATAAGTGAAGCATGAGAGACTAGCAATTTCTTCAAAATTAATCCACCGCCGTGCTCTAAAAGATATAAGTGAAGCACATAGAGTGTTCTAGCAAATTCTAATCAAGTGGGCTTCTCCCAAAAGGTGTGTACAGCAAGGATGATTGTGGTAAACTAAAAAGCAAAGACTAATATAATACACGATGCTCCAAGCAAAACACATATCATGTGGCGAATAAAAATATAGCTCCAAGTAAAGTTACCAATGAACAAATACGAAAGAGGGGATGCCTTTCCGGGGCATCCCGAAGCTTAGGATTTTGGCTATTCTTGAATATCTTGGGGTTCCATGGGCATCCCCAAGCATAGGCTCTTGCCACCCCTTATTCCATAGTCCACCAAAGCTTTACCCAAAACTTGAAAACTTCACAACACAAAACGCAACAAGAAATCTTATAAGCTCCGTTAGTGAAAGAAAACGAAACCACCACATAAGGTACTGTAATGAACTCATTCTTTATTTATTTTGGTGTTAAACCTACTGTATTCCAACTTATCTATGGTTTATAAACTATTTTACTAGCCATAGATGCATCAAAATAAGCAAACAACACACGAAAAACAGAATCTGTCAAAAACAGACCAGTTTGTAGCAATCTGTAACTAACGCAAACTTCTGGAACTCTAAAAATCCTACCAATATAGGAAGTCTTGGAAACTTTGTCTATTGACCAGAAGAAAAAATAATCAACGCAAAATCACGTTTCTATGATTTAACAAAACTAAATTCATGCATGCAAAGTTTCTGTTTTTTAGTAGAATCAAATTAACTATCATCATAGGTTATCCTATAGGTTCTACTTGGCACAAACACTAATTAAAAGATAAAAACACATCTAAACAGAAGGTAGATGCAAACTTTATTACTAAACAGGAAAAAACAAAAAACACAAATAAAATTGGGTTGCCTCCCAACAAGCGCTATCGTTTAACGCCCCTCCCAAATAATATTCCTTTCCTTCATATCAATAATCGCACCAATCGTTCTAAGGAAAGGTCTACCAAGAATAATAGGGCAAGAAAGATTGCAATCTATATCAAGAACGATAAAATCTACGGGCACCAAATTTCTATTTGCAACAATTAGAACATCATTGATCCTTCCCATTGGCTTTTTAATGGTGGAATCCGAAAGGTGCAAATTTAAAGAGCAATCATCAAGATCATGGAAACCTAGAATATCACATAAAGTTTTTGGAATCGTGGAAACACTAGCACCCAAATCACACAAAGCAAAACACTCATGATCTTGAATTCTAATCTTTATAGTAGGTTCCCACTCATCATTAAGTTTTCTAGGTATAGAAACTTCCAAATTAAGTTTTTCATCATAAGATTGCATCAAGGCATCAACGATATGTTTGGTAAAAGCTTTATTTTGACTATAAGCATGAGGAGAATTAACAACGGATTGCAAGAAGGAAATACAACCTTCTAAAGAACAATTATCATAATCAAATTCCTTGAAATCTGAGATAGTGGGTTCAATGCTTTTTAAAGTCATGACCTCTCCAATCCCACTTTTACCAAATTTAGCATCAGATCTAAAAACTCCGAATTCTTGGGACGCCTTCTAACTAAAGTTGACTCATCTCCATTCCAATTATTATCAAAATTCATATTGCAAAACAAAGATCTAATAGGGGAGACACCAATAACTTTAAGATCTTCATCATTATTTTCATGGAAACTAGAAGAACACGCCTTTACAAAGCAATCTTTCTTAGCACGCAATCTAGCAGTTCTTTCCTTGCACTCATCAATGGAAATTCTCATGGCTTTGAGAGACTCATTGATATCATGCTTAGGAGGAGAAGATCTAAGTTTAAGAGAATCAACATCAAGCGAAAGTCTATCAACGTTCCTAGCCAAATCATCAACTTTTAGCAATTTTTCTTCAAGCAAGGCATTAAAATTCTTTTGAGAAATCATAAATTCTTTCACACTATTGTTGAAATCAGAGGGAATCTTATTAAAATTACCATAAGAATTATTGTAGGAATTTCCATAATTATTAGAGGAATTACTAGGGAAGGGTCTAGAATTAAAGTTTCCTCTATAAGCATTGTTACCGAAACTATTCCTACCAACAAAATTCACATCCATAGATTCATTGTTATTATCAATCAAAGTAGACAAGGGCATATCATTGTGATCAAGAGGAGTATTTCTAGTAGCAAACAACTTCATAAGTTCATCCATCTTTCCACTCAAAACATTGATTTCTTCTATAGCATGCACTTTTTTACTAGAAGATCTTTTGGTTTGCCATTGAGAATAATTAGCCATAATATTATCAAGAAGTTTTGTAGCATCTCCTAACGTGATTTCCATAAACGTGCCTCCCGCGGCTGAATCTAAAAGATTTCTAGAAGCAAAGTTCAAACCGGCATAAATTTTTTGTATGATCATCCATAAATTCAAACCATGAGTAGGGCAATTGCGAATCATCAATTTCATTCTTTCCCAAGATTGGGCAACATGCTCATGATCAAGTTATTTAAAATTCATAATATCGTTCTGAAGAGTGATAATCTTAGCGGGAGGAAAATACTAAGAGATAAAAGCATCTTTGCACTTGTTCCAAGAATCAATACTATTTTTAGGCAAAGATGGAAACCAAACTTTAGCATGATCTCTAAGTGAAAACGGAAATAACTTCAATTTAACAATATCATTATCCGTATCTTTCTTCTTTTGCATATCACACAAATCAACAAAGTTGTTTAGATGAGTAGCGACATCTTCATTAGGAAGGCCGGCGAATTGATCTTTCATAACAAGATTCAGCAAAGCAGTATTGATTTCACAAGACTCAACATCATTAAGACGAGCAATCGGAGTACTAAGGAAATCATTATTATTGGTATTGGAGAAATCACACAATTTGGTATTATCTTGCGCCATGGCAACAAGTAATCCAACACACAAGCAAACAGAAAAAGGCAAGCGAAAAGAGAGGAGGAGATTGGGAAAGAGAGGGCAAATAAAACGGCAAGGGTGAAGTGGGGAGAAGAAAACAAGAGGCAAATGGCAAATAATGTAACTGCGAGGGAGATGAGTTTGTGATAGGTACTTGATATGTCTTGACTTGAGCGAAGACCTCCCCGGCAACGGTGCTAGAAATCCTTCTTGCTACATCTTGAGCTTGCGTTGGTTTTCCTTGAAGAGGAAAGGGTGATGCAGCAGTAGTAGCATAAGTATTTCCCTCGGTTTTTGAGAACCAAGGTATCAATCCAGTAGGAGGCTCCTCAAAAGTCCCACGCACCTACACAAACAAACAAAGAACTTGCAACCAACGCAATAAAGGGGTTGTCAATCCCTTCACGGCCACTTGCGAAAGTGAGATCTGATAGAGATAATATGATAAGATAAATATATTTTTGGTATTTTATAAGGTAGATGCAAAAAGTAAAGATGCAAATAAAAGTAGATCGAAAGCTTATATGATAAAAGATAGACCCGGGGGCCATAGGTTTCACTAGTGGCTTCTCTCGAGATAGCATAAGTATTACGGTGGGTGAACAAATTACGGTCGAGCAATTGATAGAAAAGCGAATAATTATGAGATTATCTAGGCATGATCATGTATATAGGCATCACGTCCGCGATAAGTAGACCGACTCCTGCCTGCATCTACTACTATTACTCCACACATCGACCGACTCCTGCCTGCATCTAGAGTATTAAGTTCATAAAGAACAGAGTAACGCATTAAGAAAGATGACATGATGTAGAGGGATAAACTTATGCAATATGATATAAACCCCATCTTTTTATCCTCGATGGCAACAATATAATACGTGCCTTGTTGCCCCTACTGTCACTGGGAAAGGACACCGCAAGATTGAACCCAAAGCTAAGCACTTCTCCCATGGCAAGAAAGAACAATCTAGTAGGCCAAACCAAACTGATAATTCAAAGAGACTTGCAAAGATAACTCAATCATACATAAAAGAATTAAGAGAAGATTCAAATATTTCTCATAGATAAACTGGATCATAAACCCACAATTCATCGGATCTCGACAAACACACCGCAAAAAGAGTTTACATCGAACAGATCTCCACAAGAGAGGGGGAGAACATTGTATTGAGATCCAAAAAGACAGAAGAAGCCATCTAGCTAATAACTATGGACCCGAAGGTCTGTGGTAAACTACTCACAACTCATCGAAAGGGCTATGGTGTTGATGTAGAAGCCCTCCATGGTCGATTCCCCCTCCGGCGGAGCACCGGCGAAGGCTCCAAGATGGGATCCCGCGGATACAGAAGGTTATGGTGGTGGAAATTGTGTTTCGTTGGCTCCCTGGATGTTTTCGGGGTACATAGGCATATATAGGAGGAAGAAGTACGTCGGTGGCCGCCCGAGGGCACTACAAAAAAAGACACATCCGTGACATTTTGGGTCGAACGAAAAAAATTTCTGTCATACATATGACACTTCTATGATGATAATTGTGACAAAACCCCGTATCATTATAGATGTGGTGGGATCCTACTTCTATGACAAAAAATCATGATAGAAAATGGGCTTTTCGTCCTGGGCGGGCCGGAGATGCAGGTGCATGACATTCTGTGGGCCGTCCATGACGGAAAAAACCATGGTAGAAGCAAGGGCGAGGAAAATTTCGGGGAGCTCCCGCTTATGGTGGGAGTTCGGGGGCCGAGCGAGATGCGCGTTTCTCTTGTACACATACGCGCGTGTGTGCGAGGCGTTGGCTCTAACTGAACCCGAGCGAGGCGTTCGGCTTTAACTGAACCCGAGCGATTGCACTGCAGGCTACTCGTTACTGAACCCAAGCGATCGATCGATGGCTGTTAACTGAACCCGATCAAGCGATTCCTTCGCTAGTGCTGCTAACTGAAGCTGATCGATTGGATGAACAGTGAGCGTTGCGGGGGGGAGGGGGGGTTGGATGAACAGTGAGCGGTGGCGTTGCCTCTGGATGAACAGGACCCCGTGGTGTGGAGGGCTGGATGAACAGTAGACGGTGGAGGGGTGCCAGTGGAGGGGTGGTTGAACAAGACCCCGTGGTGTGGAGGGCTGGCAGAAGAGTAGACGGTGGAGGGGTGCCCGTGGAGGGGTGGTTGAGGCTGGATGAACAGGAGCCCGTGGAGGCTGGAGGAGGTCAACGGTAGCCCGTGGAGGCTAGAGGAGGTCGACGGTGGAGATGGACAGTATCCCATGGAGTCCCGTTTTGCGGTACGCCACACCCCTCCCGATGAACAGGACCCCCGTTTCGACCGTAGCGCTCCAACACAAGTCTGTTTCGTTGGTTTTGCGGTACGCCACACCCCTCCCGATCAACAGGACCCCCGTTTTGACCGCAGGAGGTCCGTTTCCTCCGTTTTGCGGTACGCCACACCCCTCCCGATCAACAGGACCCCCGTTTCGACCGTAGGAGGTCAGTTTCCTCCGTTTTGCGGTACGCCAGACCCCTCCCGATCAACAGGACCCTTGTTTCGAACGTGGCCGGTCGAACACAAGGCCGTTTCCTCCGTTCTGCGGTACGCCAGGCCTTGTTTCCATCACCTGTTCCGTCCAAGCCCTCCCGATGAACACGACGACGCATTCCGTTCCAACCCAGCCGGTTGGCTCCCACGCGTTCTGTTGCCTCCCGATGAACACGACGCATTCCGTTGCCTCCCCAGGAACACGACGCATTCCGTTGCCTCCCCATGAACACAGCGGCGACGCTATTTCTCTGTTCCGACCCAGCCACGTACACGAGCCTTGGCCGTACGTATGCGTGAGTAGGCGTTCGAGACCCTTCCCGTATGTACGTACGTGGTCGTATTTTCTTTCTTGTACACTGGCCGATGTACGTACGTGTACATGCTACGTGCGCGCCTCTACTATGACACGTATGCTCCTCTACTACGACACGTGCGCGCCTCTACATCGACCAGTATATATGTACGTACACGTTCGCGACCAGAATGACAACGCTACGTACGCTTCGACCAGGTGGGTCCTGACTGTCAGGCACTTCCTTGCCTGCAAAGATGCGGCTGGTGGCTCCCAGCAGTCAGGGGGACGAATCGTTTTGGGTTTTTTTTGCCCGGACACACTTCCTTGCGTGCGAAGATGTAGCTGGTGGGTCCCTGCAGTCAGGGGGGCGAATCGTTTTTTTGCCTGGACGCACTTCCTTGCGTGTGATGGTGTAGCTAGTGGGTCCCAACAGTCAGGGGGAAATGTTTCTTTCGCGAAATATGGTGGCCCGTCCGGTGGGTCCCTACTGTCAGGTGGAGGAATCATTATTTTCCGCGTAATAAGGAGGCACTTCCTTGCTGCGGTCGTGGACCCAGCTGCCAGCCTCTCCACGTATAGTCCATGTCCGATGGACGTCGTTCCTTGACCACGTTGGCCACGCCGCACCGAGAGCACTAGGGCGGTGGACGACGGCGAGGCCTAGGAAGGGGACGACGTGAAGCCGGTGAAGACACGGCAGTGGACGCCCATGCAGAGAGGAGTATGAGGGTTCACTCGTTCGGCTGTGGTGTGAGGCTGCCGTCGCCGCAGGGCCTGGCCAACGGTGGGAATAGTAGGGGCAGTGAGGCCTGCGCGGCAGCAAAACCGGCCACGGGAGGCAGGAGCAGGCGGCACGACCAGCGCTGCTTTGGGCGGATGGAGCAAGAAGACCAGAGGTTGAAGAAGCACTACGGCCGTTGGATGGACATCGTACGGTCACTGGAGCTAGAATCATTCATATTGGCTAAGTTGACAAAGGCCTCCGTCCCCATCAACTTAGTAGGCCCACAAGTCAGCCTCCCACCAAGGTGGGTCCTAGGTAGCAGGGGGAGTATTCATTTTTTAGTGTGTAATAAGGAGGCACTTCTGGTGGGTCCGAGCTGACAGCGGGGGGAACGTTTTTTTCATGAAATACGATGGCCCGTCCGGTGGGTCCCAGCAGTCAGGGGGGAAACGTTTTTTTGCGAAATAAGGTCGCCCGTCCGATGGGTCCCTGCTGTCAGGTGGAGGAATAATTATTTTGCATGTAATAAGGAGGCACTTCCTTGCGGCCGCGTGGACCCAACTGTCAGCCTCTCCACGTACAGTTCTCTTCCGATGGAAGTCGGTCATTGACCACGTTGACCACGCCGCGCCGAGAGAAGCAGGGCGGTGGACGACGGTGAGGCCTAGGAAGGGGACGATGCAGAGCAGGGGAAGACGCAACAGAGGAAGCCCGCGCGGAGAGGAGTATGAGGGTTCACTGGTTCGGCTGCGGTGTGAGGCTGCCGTCGCCGCAGAATAACAGGGGGTGTGGGTGAGTGGAGGGATGGCCTGGCCAGCGGTGGGAGTAGTATGGGGGCGGTGAGGCCTCCGTGGCAACACAGCCGGCCATGGGAGGAAGGAGTAGGCGGCACGACCGGCGCTGCTTTGGGTGGCTGGACCAAGAAGACCAGAGGTTGAAGAGGCACTAAGGCCGTTGGATGGACATCGTATGGTCACTGAAGCTAGAATCATTTATATTTACTAAGTCGACAAAGTCCTTGGTACGCTCCAAATTAGTAGGCCCACAGGTCAGCCTCCGAAACGGTGCGCCCCAGATGTCAGCGGGAGGAATCATTTTTTGGGCGGCCGAAGCTAAGAATATCCGAGATTGAAGAAGAAGCGCGGCATCCGTTGGATAGACATCCACTAGCCACTGCTGCTAGAACCGTGTGTTGACTATAATAAGTTGACAAAGCCTTGCATACGCGTCAACTTATTTTTTTAGGGGACGCGTCACTTAGTAGGCCCACAAGTGTGTGGCAGAGAACTTATAGCCCATTTGCGTTTTCTGAGAATGTACAACCCATTTTTGAATTCTAATGGAATTTACAACAGCCCATTTACAGTTTGTTAAAAGTACAGCCCATTTTCTAGCTAGGACAATGATTAATAATTTCAACCAACCGTTGAAGACAGAATTCAATAAAATTTCCCACATTTTGATGGGATCCAAAATATTTTTATCCCGAAATTTCTAGTCAGACTAAATATAAATTTGTATTACGTAAAAATCCAACGAAACATTGCACACGCAATAATGAAAATTTAAGATTTTCAAAATTCATAAATAATATTTTATAAACTAATTTCGTGTTTGGTGCATTTTTTATAGTTACTGCCCAGTTTTTATAATTACATCCCATTTATTATTTTTTAAAGCCCATTTTCCTGTGAAGCCTAATGTATCCTGTCGGTGTCTAAACCGGCAGATCTCGGGTAGGGGGTCCCGAACTGTGCGTCTAGGCGGATAGTAATAGGAGACAAGGGACACGATGTTTTTACCCAGGTTTGGGCCCTCTCGATGGAGGTAAAACCCTACTCCTGCTTGATTAATATTGATGATATGGGTAGTACAAGAGTGGATCTACCACGAGATCAAGGAGGCTAAACCCTAGAAGCTAGCCTATGGTATGATTGTTGTAATGGTTGTGTGTCCTACGGACTAAAACCCTCCGGTTTATATAGACACCGGAGAGGGCTAGGGTTACACAGAGTCGGTTACAATGGTAGGAGATCTACATATCCGTATCGCCAAGCTTGCCTTCCACGCTAAGGAAAGTCCCTTCCGGACACGGGACGAAGTCTTCAATCTTGTATCTTCATAGTCTTGGAGTCCGGCCGATGATGATAGTCCGGCTATCCGGACACCCCCTAGTCCAGGACTCCCTCAGTAGCCCCTGAACCAGGCTTCAATGACGATGAGTCCGGCGCACATATTGTTCGGCATTGCAAGGCGGGTTCCTCCTCCGAATAGTTCGTAGAAGATGGTGAACACCAGGATAGTGTCCGGCTCTACAAAATAAATTCCACATTCCACCGTAGAGAGAATAATATGTACACAAGTTCAATCTGCTGACGTATTTTGTGGCATGACGTCACGCCACTACCAAGCCTTTACTTGAATCGTTTTTATTATACCACCTCAGCGCGTTTAGCGAAGCGGTTTCCTTGGCACGTCTCGTCGAAGCAGAGATCGTGTTCCCCTTATTCTGGGATTCTCATCAATACAAACGTGGGTAATCCAACCACGCCATTGATGGTGGCGCTTGGGAGATAAGTGAGTTTTAACAGGCCGGTGGGGACGCATAGTCTTCGTCCGCCCATATATAAGGGGATAAGGATCCACCTTTTTTACCTACGCCTTCTTCCTCCTTTGCTTATCCATCTCCGCGCACTCGAGCTCCAGCGCCCAAGTCCGCACATCTCGTCTCAACCTTCTCCAGCCATGTCCGGAGCGGGAGGCAAGTGGATGACCTCCTCCGTTACGGAGGAGCACATCGAGAAGCTGCGCGGCGCCGGATACTTGTCCAGCGACATCGCGCACCGGCTGCCCGACAAGGGGCAGCTCATCCCCACCCCCAGGTCCCATGAGAGGGTCGTATTCCTTCCCCACTTCCTCCGCGGACTGGGCTTCCGACTTCATCCCTTCGTCCGGGGGCTCATGTACTACTACGCCCTGGACTTCCACGATCTGGCGCCAAACTTCATCCTCAACATCTCGGCATTTATCGTCGTGTGCGAGGCCTTCCTCTGCATCCAGCCCCACTTCGGCTTGTGGCTAAAAACCTTCAATGTCAAGCCGAAGTTAGTGAAGGGCGTCCAAGCGGAGTGCGGAGGCGCCATGGTGGGCAAAATGCCCAACGTCCTCTGGCTTGAGGGCGCCTTCGTGGAAACCATCAAAGGATGGCAATCGGGGTGGTTCTATATCACCGAGCCGCGGGACCCTAAATGGGCAGTGGCCCCCGAGTTCAGATCTGGTACCCCCATGCAGCTCACCTCCTGGAAAGAGAAGGGCTTGCTATGGGGCAGTTCGGAGGAGCTGACCGGACTCCAGTCCTGTCTCCAGACCTTGGTGAACAAGAAGCTCAAGCTTGTCAACGGATCCAGGTCATGCTCGTCCGCCGGATTCTCCCCTGCCAACAGTGGGCCTTTAATCTGTGGGAGTTTGATCCAGCACATCACCGGACCCTGAGCGGGCTCTTCGACACGACGTACGAAGCTGCCTGGAGGGTGCTGTTCAAGGGCGGAGAAGCCCCCGCGTCCGCGACTGAAGATCGCGGATTCAGCACCAAGCGCCCGGCCGGTGTGGTAAGATGTGTTATCCTTTATGGGACATTTATTTCTTTCATAGTTTGACTCTATGTGGGATCTAAACTTCCCAATGCCTTTAACAGGACTGGCAGAGGACGTCCGGACAGGTTAACTGTCCGGCTCCCCTCCCCGAGGAACCAGCGGACGCCCGTTTAACGGGGCTGCTAGTCGCGGCACTTTATGTGGTGCCGGAGAAGAAGGCCAAGAAGAAGGCCACGGGAACCCGAAGGAGTTCTCGGCGCCAGGTGGTGTCGGACTCGTCGTCCGATGACTCCGAGGCGGACTCCTCCCCCGAAGGTGAGGAGGAGAAAGAAGACTCTCCCCAGGAGGGGGAAGAGAGGAAGAGGAAGGCTTCCCCAACGGGGGAGGCCGAAGGGTCCAAGAGGGGAAGGACCCTTCCTCCGGACAGCTCCGCCAACGCCAACGATGGCGACGAGGAGTGGCCCTCAAGGGCCAAGCCCCTGGCAAGATCGTAAGTATCCGGATTCCTGAGTGATTTGTAATTTCTCTTTTGTGCCATGTAGTGTCCTTCTAATGCCACACACTACCTGTAGCCCAGCCGAGGAGGATCTTCCTGCTTCATCCAGCGGGTCCTTGGCTCTGTCGGATGTAGATTCCATTCCGACCGCCTCCACCCCTCGCGATGCTGAGGACGCCGAGGTGGGATCCCAGGAGGGGACCCGCCAGGAGGGGGAGGCTCTGGAGGTGCCACAAGGCAACCTCCCGGACTTCGTGCCGGACTCCGTGCCGGAACCCGCAGTGGTTCCGGAGTCCGGCAGGCGGCCCCTTCGTAAGAAGGGCAAGACCGTGACGCCGGCAGCCTCCGTCCAACCGGAGGTGCCGGACAACTTGTTGGAGGCGCTCAGCGGCGCTTCCATCGAGGAAGAACACCACACTATTATGAGTGCGGTGATTCAGAAGGTTTAGCTCGCCAAGAGCAGGCTGACCGAAGCCTGCAGCAGCCTTCTAACAGGCTTTGAGGTAAGAAGTTTTAAAATATGTAATGTAATACCGCATAGAAAGTAGCCCCTGATGCTCGGTTCGGTGTTCGGAAAGAAAAACCGAACTAAGGATCTAAAAAAAGATATACGCAGGAGTTCTAAAAATTATGTCAATATGGGATTGCAGGCTGCGCTGCTGACCTCTGCCGCACTGACTGCAGAGGTTGGTGCTTTGAAGCAGGACCTCGAGCGGACCGAGAACGAGCTCAGTCTTGCCAAGAAGCAGCTCGAGGACAAAGAAGGTGAGTAACACCGCATTAAATTTGTACCTTACGGAAAAGGATTTTGGTTGCAATAGAAATGACAAGGATAACATGGGTACTACAGGGGCCACGAACGAGGTGGTGACCCTGAAGGAGGCCGTGTCCATGGCCGAACGTAATGCAGCCGCGGAACGAGCGGAGCGAGAGAAGCAGGAGGCGCGGGTGGCGGAGGTGCGGCAAGAGCTCCAGGCTCTCCTGGAAAAGCATGAGAGTTTGGAGCGCGACTCGAAGACTCGAGAGTCCGAGCTTGCTTCGGCTCTTGAAAGTGCCAAAGCCGCTAAGGCCGAGGCCCATAAGGCCCTTCAGGAGATTGAGGCGGTGAAGAAAATAGCGGCGGGTAAGGCATTTTTCATGCAAAGCAAGCATGTGAATGTAAATTACCTGTTACTTACCTGAATTCGGAGCTCTCCAGGGGCGTTTGCAGATCTGCCTCGCAGCGTATCCGATGCCGCCGCATTCTACCGGGCCGAGGAGGGGAGTTCGACGGAGAAGGTCTTCTGGTCTCAGTATGCTGAGGCCGGACATCCGGTGCCCCCTAGCGACCAGCTGAAGCAGCTGGTCGAGCTCCACAAGGTAGCCGAGCAGGCCATGAAGGGCCTCATAGTCCGGCTGTGGCCTGGAGAGGCCATGCCTGGGAGCTACTTCGGCCTCGTGCGGCGGCTGGTGGATGCGTGCCCCTGGGTGGAAGTCATCAAGCGCTCCGCCTGTATTGAAGGTGCCCGTCGGGCCCTTGCCCGCGCAAAGGTGCACTGGGGCAGGCTGGATGCTGAGAGGCTTATCACAGACGCGCCGCCGGCGGGCAAGGAGTATCGTACGCCCGAAATGTACTTTAAGAGTGTCCTGAAGGGTGCCCGCAAGATTGCGGATGAGTGCCCCAGAGATGTAATTTTTGAGTAAACTCGCGATGTGTTATCCTGTGCGCTGAAAACTTTGTTCATATGCGCTAAGCAACACTTATTAATTTAAAATATTACCTTCTGTGCGGCCGTTTATCAAATCTGAGAGATGGCAAGTCGTCGGCTTCAGCCCCCATGCCACGAGTGCTTGGGTGTTCGGGATAAACTTGAGCGCTCTTGTTCCCATATTTGGGTCCATCTAGGGAGCCGCTCAACACAACGAACAAGGCAACCAGACTTATAATGCTTGAACACTCTCACTTAGCCATAGAATTCTATAATTTTCAATTTCGGCGAAGCCCCTAGTGTTCGGAAGACCGAGTTCGGGGCGCTATCCACGCCTGGGCCGGACACAGCCGGTTCCTCGCTCTAAGCGGCATAAGTCTTTAGGGACTCGAAAAGACCTCTCGAACAGCGACCAGCTCTCGCCTTATCATGACGGTCAGTTTTAGCTTTCTCCATTGAGGCGCTCGCCCAACTCAACCGGGGCGCAATCGCAGTGGTTCTCCCAGTGCTACCTTAGCCGATAGAACGGAACGTAAGGTACCAAAACATGGGAGCCGAGCAAACCCAACTATTGACCCAAGACATGATTCGGAGCCAATGCATATAGTGCTATAAGTTCAGGGTGCCGCACTTTTGAAAGTGTTCGGACTTACGACACCATAATGCGGGGAACATAAGCCCCTGGTGTATTCGGCCGTACCAAATTGTACGGATGCAAGATGTCATAAATGAACATATATGTAAAGAAAAGGAATGCAATTATAATCGAAAAAGTGATGCATTGTTTATTCAAGGAATTCTGCTATGAGTGCAGAACGATACAAATAGTGCGGTAAGCAAGGGTTTGGACTATTAGACATGTCCCCCTCCAGGGGTAGGCTGCAGAATGGTGTATTAAACAGATTTAATGCTCATAATGGAGACCACCTGAGTGTTTGTCGTAGCCATTGTCCTCCCTGGCTTTTGCATCGTGAGTTCGGCAGATCCATCGCTGGACAGGGTCTCTGGTGAGTGGAGTCCTGTGGAAAAAATAAAAAGGAAAAGAAAAAGAGCGACACACTTGGGAGCCCCTGGTGTGGTTGAGCCGCACTCTGGGCCTGTCGTGGTCGTGCCCCTCCCCCTGTGCCCAAGGTATCTCCAGAGCGTAATGATGTACGCGGAGAGCTTGTCTTGCAATCATGCAAGGGCTGGGGTTGGGGCCGCATTGCTACGCGTTCTCGGAACATGCCAGGTGGTCTTGATGTTTGTTGCTCCGGGCGCGTTTAATCATGTCCGGTCTTTTAACGGCCGGACTCGAAAATTGCCTTAAGAGGCTGCTCTGTACTTCTGCCGCGAGAGCCACTGTGTGTTCCTCCGTTCGGAGGGAGCGTCCAGTGTTTCTGTTGACCGTGATGACTCCACGAGGGCTTGGCATCTTGAGCTTGAGGTATGCATAATGCGGCACCGCGTTGAACTTTGCAAACCCGGTTCGTCTGAGCAGGGCGTGATAGCCACTGCGGAACGGGACTATGTCGAAGATTAACTCCTCACTTCGGAAATTATCCGGGGATCCGAAGACCACTTCCAGTGTGACCGAGCCTGTACAATTGGCCTCGACACCTGGTATGATGCCTTTGAAGGTCGTCTTTGTAGGTTTAATCCTTGAGGGGTCTATGCCCATCTTGCACACTGTATCCTGATAAAGCAGGTTCAGGCTGCTGCCGCCGTCCATCAGGACTCTAGTGAGGTGAATCCATCGACGATTGGGTCTAAAGCCAATGCAGTGAATCCTCCATGGCGGATACTGGTGGGGTGGTCCCTTCGATCGAAAGTGATCGGGCAAGAGGACCATGGATTGAACTTCGGGGCGACTGGCTCCATCGCATATACGTCCCGAAGTGCACGCTTCCGCTCCCTCTTGGGTATGTGGGTTGCGTATATCATGTTTACCGTCCGCACTTGTGGGGGGAAACCCTTCTGTCCTCTACTGTTCGGCGGCCGGGTCTCCTCCTCGTCATCGCTATGCAGCTCCTTGTCATTGTTTTCGGCAATTAACTTGCCTGCCTGCTTGAATACCCAACAATCCCTGTTGGTGTGGTTAGCTGGCTTTTCGGGTGTGCCATGTATCTGGCAAGAGCGGTCGAGTATTCGGTCCAAATTGGACGGACCCGGAGTGGTTCTTTTGAATGGCTTCTTCCGCTGACCGGGTTTAGAGCCTCTGAATCCGGCGTTGACTGCCGTATCCTCAGTGTTATCGCCGTTGACACGGTGTTTGTTTTTGTTGCGACGCGACCTGCCATTGCGGTCCTTGCTGTCCGGACTGCCAGAATTTTTGCTGAGGTTGTTACTGCGAGCTAGCCAGCTGTCCTCTCCCGCACAGAAGCGGGTCATGAGTGATGTGAGGGCTGCCATGGATTTCGGCTTTTCCTGTCCTAGGTGCCGGGCCAGCCACTCGTCGCGGATGTTATGTTTGAAGGCTGCGAGGGCCTCTGCATCCGGACAGTCGACGATTTGATTTTTCTTTGTTAAGAACCGTGTCCAGAACTGTCTGGCCGATTCGTCTGGCTGCTGGATTATGTGGCTTAGGTCATCGGCGTCTGGTGGTCGCACATATGTGCCCTGGAAGTTATCAAGAAATGCGGCTTCCAGGTCCTCCCAACACCCAATTGACTCTGCTGGCAAGCTGTTAAGCCAATGCCGAGCTGGTCCTTTAAGCTTGAGTGGGAGGTACTTGATGGCGTGGAGATCGTCACCGCGGGCCATATGGATATGAAGGAGATAATCTTCGATCCAAACCGCGGGGTCTGTTGTGCCATCGTAGGATTCAATGTTCACGGGTTTAAACCCTTCAGGGATTTGATGATCCATTACTTCATCTGTGAAGCATAGTGGGTGTGCGGCGCCTCTATATTGAGCAATATCACGACGTAGCTCAAGAGAGTTTTGTCTGCTGTGTTCGGCCCGGCCGGAGTTGCTGTATCCGGCGCGACGGTAGTCGTCGTGGGTCGTGGGGCGCCCGCGTGATCCGTAGATAGATCTTGATTGTCTTGCCTTATCCTCCAATATATCTCGCAAGTCCGACGCGTTCCCCCGTGGCTTCGTGCTTTTCGAGCGATGCCGGGGTACGGTCCTGATGGAGGGTCTAGATGCCTCTCTGTTGCGGCCACGAGGAGGTCGGTCTGCCGTATTGTGCGCTGGTGATGAAGGTTTGTATGCTTCCTCCTCTAGTCGGGGGAGCAACTTGCGTTTTGGGTAGATTTTGGAGGGGCGTTCGAGTTCATACTGTTCGGCCGCGAGGACCTCGGTCCATCTGTCGGCCAGCATGTCTTGATCAGCTTGAAGCTGTTGCTGCTTTTTCTTTAGGCTGTTCGCCATGGCCATTAGCCTGCGTTTATAACGCTCTTGTTTGACGGGATCCTCGGGAACGACGAATTCGCCGTCATTGAGGCTTGCCTCATCTCCGGAGGGAGGCATGTAATTTTCATCCTCCTCGTCTGCCGCTCTCTCCTGAGGGCTGGCTACTCCGTCCTCCTGTGCTGAATCGTGCTGGAGGGGGTTGTCTTCGGCACTCTCTGGGGTGTTATTATCTCCGGTGCCGGAATCTCCATTCTTGCTGTGGCGGGATTTAGAGCGGCGCCGCTGACGTCGGCGCTTGGGCTGTTTCTTAGAGGAATTGGCCTCTGCTGCTTCTTCACCATCCCCATCCTTTGGGGTGTCCACCATGTATATGTCATATGACGAGGTGGTCTTCCAGTGCCCTGTAGGCGCTGGTTCTTGATCGTCTCCGACATTGTCGTCCATATCGTCGATGTCTTCGGAGTCGTAGTCTAGCATGTCAGTTAGATCGTCGACAGTGGCTACAAAGTGGGCGGTGGGTGGGCTTCGAGTTTCTTCGTCGTCCGCATCCCAACCATCCTGATCGTAGTCCGGCTAGGGCTCTCCTAATAGCGAGAGATACTTTAGCGAATTCAGGATGTCGCCAAAGGGTGAGTGCTGAAAGATGTCCGCAGCAGTGAACTCCATGATCGGCGCCCAATCGGATTCGATTGGCAGGGGCGCCGGAGGTTCGGAGTCCAGCAAGGAGTCCGGCACCTCAGAGTCACAGGCTTTGCAAGGGACAAGGTCGGTATTCGGCTCTATCGCCATAGAAGTTGCAGCCCCCGAGGCGGTGTCCAGCCACCTGTCCTCGATCTGCATGGTCGGCTCCCAACTATGGGTCAGAGCGGACTCGTGTGCGGCCTCCAGGGTACTGTCCGGCGGCAGAGTTAGATCATGCCCATCGAGACAGTGTGGCACGCTCGGCTGTGGCTCGACTCCATCGAAGATCAAGTCTCCACGGATGTCAGCCATGAAGTTTAGGCTTCCAAACCTGACCTGATGGCCAGGGGCGTAGCTTTCGATCTGCTCCAGATGGCCAAGTGAATTGGCCCGCAGTGCAAAGCCGCTGAACACGAAGATCTGTCCGGGGAGAAAAGTCTCACCCTGGATGGCGTTGTTGTTGATTGAAGAAGCCATCAAGCCTATCGGTGACGACACAGAGGAACTCTCAATGAAAGCACCAATATCGGTGTCAAAACCGGCGGATCTCGGGTAGGGGGTCCCGAACTGTGCGTATAGGCGGATGGTAACAGGAGACAAGGGACACGATGTTTTTACCCAGGTTCGGGCCCTCTCGATGGAGGTAAAACCCTACTCCTGCTTGATTGATATTGATGATATGGGTAGTACAAGAGTGGATCTACCACGAGATCAAGGAGGCTAAACCCTAGAAGCTAGCCTATGGTATGATTGTTGTAATGGTTGTGTGTCCTACGGACTAAAACCCTTCAGTTTATATAGACACCAGAGAGGGCTAGGGTTACACAGAGTCGGTTACAATGGTAGGAGATCTACATACCCGTATCGCCAAGCTTGCCTTCCACGCCAAGGAAAGTCCCTTCCGGACATCGGACGAAGTCTTCAATCTTGTATCTTCATAGTCTTGGAGTCCGGCCGATGATGATAGTCCGGCTATCCGGACACCCCCTAGTCCAGGACTCCCTCATATCCCTCCTAGGAAAGATTTGCAGCCCAGCGGGGCGGAGAATAACAAGTTGACCTTGCCTGGGTATTCCTCAAAAATACGTATGGCTGGGCTAGCCATTTTCATCTTGAAAAAATTAGTATCTGGGCTGGATATCTGGCCTGGGCTAGACGGGCCACAGCCCGCCCAGTTAATACCCTGCTCTCCTCTGAACAACAACGAAATTGTCGCCAAGAAAAACTCTGTAGTGCTCACGCCTCAAAAACACAAATACTACACGAGCTGCTTGGTCCTAGCTGTCGGCCGCACCTTGTGCAATTCTCTCGTTTATATTGACTACATAGGTTGACAATGGTGTGGGACCATGATGTCAGGAAACCAGGAGAAAGCAAAAAAAAATATAGTTGTACATAATAAGGAGGCACTTGCGTACGTACGGCTATGGCCCTAGTGGGTCCCTAGTGTCATCCAGTCAAAATAAAGTCATCTCCTGAATCCTCATGTTTGTTGACGATGTTAACAATGCTCGGCGCCACGGCGAGCGCAACAACTCGAAGGACAATGAAGAGGGCCTCACGGGCCCTACGGATGGTCTGATACAGCGCCCGCTGCTCATTCAGGAAGCCAGGATCATCGGACACCTATGAGCACCATCGAGAAACTGAGACGGCATGAAACGGTAAGGCCGCGCTTGGGAGCTCTGGTTTATTTCAAACCTGTATTAACATACAAGTGTTATTTACCTGTCATCCGAAACAACGCGTAAAATACAGGCGTAATGAAACTGAGGGCCCGAGGTCTGTAAGTAAAACCGGCGGGTTACGCGTGTACTTTGAGAGACCAGTGTATATTTTACGAGCACTGCTATATGGACGACATTACCAGACGATACATGCACAACGTGCATATCATGCCATCCATGGGCAAGGCTAAAACAGCAGCTAACGGCTGGATTAGCAATCGTCCGAGTGTTGTTCAGCATTTTTATCGTGTGTGAAGTACTTCCGATGTTTTACTAGTCGAAATCGACCAACCAAGCGCCTTCACCCGAGATCATCTGCTTTAATTTACAAGCGTCAGTTTTACAAGCGGTTTTGGTTGGAAAACGACGACACAATCACGACCTAATATCATGAGTTGGTCGGAAGATCATATGGTTTCACGTCTAACCTACCCGACTTGTCGTATAGGCTATGAATGAAACATCAGACGACGAACTTCTTAAGCACGGAAACAACAGAAGAGGTTGATCTTCTTAACAAGCAAATTACTGGCATTAGATCGACATGCAAAACAATACGAAGCATTATTCTCAGGAGGCACGGTGAACAGCTCGTGATGCCGCATGCCACAACATTCCAAGCTCAACTTTGCAATCAAACACAAGGTCTGGCATTATATAGACAATATTCAGAACAAACTCTTAACACAGGAATATCTCAGCAGAGTAACTATTTACTTCTAAACTGAACACAGGAATAGAAAAAACACTCGACGCTACTCACAACAAGGGCGTCCCACTCAAAAATATCAAATGCATGTCTTCTGGCTAACATCAATGAGCACATTTTGACAAGGTTTCCCAATTCCAATATATTAAACTAATGTCTTCTTGCTAACATCAATGATTAAACTTTGACAAGTTTTTCCCATTCAAAATATGTAATGCCTACGATCGTGGAGTGCTGTCGTAGCTTCTTGTACTTGTTTGGGCACTTTTTGCCCAGGGCACTCCACGTGTTGTTAAATTGCCAATGGTCTCTGCAGACTAGTCATGTCACCGGTGTCTAATAATACTCTGTAAAGCTTCTCAGTTATTCCTTCTGTAATGTAGTGCAAAGAGTGACTACTTCTTTCTGCAAAGTGGAACGACCAACTGTACCCAGTAATGAAGTAGTTTGCCTTGGACACATTGGCTACTTTTGTGCAGTTCAACTAAAATCGAAGTCGGAATAAAACCAAGCTTTAATTTTGATATCCCTGTAAGCAACAATAGGTATAAGGGAAACAATTACTGAGAAATAACGGTTGATGACTTGTACTCCCAGAAGAAAAGTATCTATTGATTTACTTTATCTTAATGGGAAACAAAGCAGGAGAGTAGCAATTCTCTATCAGTGTGATTCATTCATATTGACTGAGACATTATCTTAACAATGCCTTGTTTCAACATGCATAAAGAACGACAAAGCAGAAAAGTACCATTCCTAAAACAATGCAACTGATTCATTTTAACAGAGACATTATCTTAACAATACCTTGGTTTAACATGTAGAGAGAACTACAAAGCAGGATAGTACCATTCCTAACAAGTGTTGCAGTTTTGAACTAAGATTCAGTAGTTAATTAATTCTGAGAGTGCCATTGCTTAATTTTACCAGCGGAATTAGATTAATGAAAATCATAAACAGTTCCAGGGGAGAGTGGGCGCAACAACAGTATGTGCTTCCATCTACTTATAAAGGGGGTGATGCAGAGTTTGTTGTAACAAAGCAACAAGCATCATGTCTGGGTTGGTCCCATTTTTGTTCACTACTTAATGGGAAAAGATAGCAATACAATAGCTTCAATTCAACATTTATTTAAAACAGTACCAATACAAGTAGCACAACATCTCAAAGCACACTGCACAATCATGTGGATGAAAGCCTGTACTGACCTTTCATGAGATGGACAAGATAAAATACGAATCTGCCAACACGAATACGAAATCCAATCTCATTTTGTGCAGTTGCACTGAAATCAAGCAAAGTGTTTCGCGTAGCGAAGCAAAATGTCGCAATAGCAATAAGTTGAATAAATATCCCTGTTTAAATAGAGGAAAAAAGGAATCAATTACTGGCTAATAAAGAAGGATGAAACATGCGGCCGCAAAAATTGTAATCCCGCCAATACCTAACAAGTGTTGCAGTTTTGAAATAAGATTCAGTAGTTAATTCTAAGAGTGGCATCAATTACTGGCTTATAAAGGGGGTGATGCTGAATTTGTTGTAACAAAGCAACAAGCATCATGTCTTGGTTGGTCTTATTTTTGTTCACTACTTAATGGGAAAAGACAGCAATACAATAGCTTCAATTCAACATTTATTTAAAACAGTACCAAAACAAGTAGCACAACATCTCAAAGCACCCTGCACATCATGTGGATGAGACCAAGATTTGAAACAACTCGCCACGAAGACTGGAAACAAATCTCGACCTCCTTTTGTGCAGTTCCACCAAAATTAAGCAAAGTCACCGGTGTGACATTCAAGTTGAACTGCACAAAACACTCTTAAAACATAAGTGTTTTGAGTAGCGAAGCAAAATGTCGCAATAGCAACAAGTTGAATCGATATCCCTGTCTTAATAGAGGCAAAAAAGGAAACAATTACTTGCCGAGAAAGGAGGATGAAACAAACGGTGACAGAAAGAAGCATGTAACTTTATCTTGGATGGAAAACAAAGTAGGATAGTAGCATTTCTAAAACGGTTGCATTGATTCATATTAACAGAGACATTCTCTTGAAACAACATTTGTTAAAAAATGTAATTTACTTTTAACAGTGGCATTGCTTCAATTTTCCGGCGGCATTCTTAGATTAACAACAGCAAAATAGCTGTATGGGACATGCGAGCACGATGTGCGTCCACACGTATAAATGGGTGATGTAGAGTATGTAGCCAAGCAGCATATATGCGTTGGTCCCATATTTGTTCTCTTTGAACCATCTTCCTATGTGAGGGCAGCAAATCTAGTCCCGCACAAACTACCTGACCCCCCAGTTTCTTTCCCTTTTCAACAAAGAGATCGGTTCCTTACAGATGTGTGTACTTGGTTACCCCCTTTTTCCCTTTTTGACCTACAAAGAGGCTGGATAGCCAGTCTATACTACTTTCCGCCCCTCCTTTCCTCATTGAACCACGTCCTAGATTCTTGCTCTAGCCCACCGCACCCTTCTTTCCTCTTTGAACCAAGACCTAGATTCGACTACAGATCGAAAAAGATCCACATGCAGCTAGAGCAACGACGGTTTCAAAGAAATTTATACCTTAGGGTCATCGGGATGTGGCAAGGCGTGCGGCGGGAGGCCGGATCTTCCCACACTACGTACAGCAGCAAGGAAGAAGGGGTCGGTGGCCCTCCCGCATAAGCACTGGGTGAAAGAGAACAGCGTAGCCGGCAGTGGATTGCCTCCCTCGCCGAAGGAGATATAGTGAATGCTGCACCTCCTCCCCTTCCAGGTGCGACGGGATACTGACGCCTCCTTCACCAGCTGTGAGGGGGGAGAGAGAGACAAGAGGCCAATGTAGTCTTGTTTAGATCTGGTGAAGAGAGGATGAGAGACCGTGAATGTAGAAAACCCTAGCAAATGAATGCTGAGCCTCTAGCGTGTAACATATATGTAGTGTGGCGAGCGTGTGGAGAGTGCAAACCCTAGCGAACAAGCGCTGAGGCTCCCGCTTATATATATACTACTGTAGTACGGACTGAGCTCCGGTGCCTTCACTGCACCTGCTTTTGGCTGTATGACAGGTGAGCCAGCCACATTTTGGGCCCACCTGTTGTAAACCCAAAGGCAGGTGCACTAAGTCAATGAAGCTGCGTCCATATAGTACTCTTGTGTATACGACTACTATATAGTGGAGTGGTTTTCTTATTCTCTCCATAACAATCGTTTTAAATTGTGTAAGTACGAAATGAAACTCTTTATTTAATGTACAGTGAAGAAAACTAGTACTACTTCCAATGAACTACCGATCCACGCCCACGCGTCCTGGTCGCACTCCCTGTCCTTCACGTGTGTACACTACCCTCCCTTAAGTGAACAACCGCACATGCGCATAATTATCGGAAACATGTGAGAGTGTGTACAAATAAAGAATTTTAACTTCAGTTATCGGAAAGGTTTGAGAGTATTACAAAGTTTGATTTCAGTCAAATCTAATATGCGGAGTAAAGAAAAATGGAGGGCTACTACGTCCATCCGGGTTTTTAGTCCACACCATTTTTTAAATCAAAGTTAATAGCTGGACAAATAAAATTACAGGGGAGCTGGAGAGAAATTTGTGAGAGGGCTTAGAAATCAATACAAAACTTATGCTCTTAGTACCAACGTCGATCCTTCTTCGAGGAAACATTTGGTTCATAGCCAATTGTGTGATAAAATTGCACCAACGTGAAAGATGACTGCGTCTCCAACGCAACCGAGGTGAACTGACAAAGGATATCATCTTTGTGCGTAACAATCAAAGAGCACTGATGGAAGACATCTTGGTTTTCATTAAAAATCGATCAGCTTCACCAGCCGACGCAACCACGAGGCGCAACCATGAACATCGATAGGTCATCGTGGTGATGCATCATCCATTTGGCATCAAGTTTGGGTGAGGCACCTATGAAGTTCGACAAATCCTCACTATGGTCTGTTTCTTCTCAGTAATGAAGCTCGAGGAAGGAAGAACCACGTGGCAGAAGACAGTGAGGTGGAATAATAATGGCCATCCAATTTTGTGCAGTTCCACTAAAATTGAGGAAGACATGCCCGGGTATGGATACATGCATCGCTGTTTCCAAAAATATAAAAAAGGGTTAGCATAGACATCTCAATTGTCAATAAGAATTAATAATAGTACAATAACAAACAAAAGCATCATAATTATATCTTGATGGGAACTAAACCAGGATACCCAAGAAAAAAAGCATTTATTCTTTTAACCAGTGATAGTACTACCACCATATGGACAATGACCACACAACCACCATGTACTTTTTTTCGAAACAACATGTATACCTCTACCGAGGCATAAATCAGGACAACTTTTCGAGCGGCATTTCCTCTATAATAGCACTAGTAGGTGATGTTGGACCAGCCGACGAACCCTAGCTACTATGCATGGGGAGCTGGGGAGTGGTCGCATAGAAGAAAACCCGCACGCAGCGACCTAGGGAGCTGGACCAGTACAAGAAGTTATACCTCAGGTGGGCGAGATGTCGTTTAGGCGGGCGGGCGGGATCTGCCAACACGAAGGCAGCGAACAAGGGTGCAGAGGATCCTCATCCGCGCCAGCGCCGGCTCCGAGAGGACGGTGCGCATTGGCTTCCTCCGTCGCTGACGGTGACAACATCAACGCTGCACCTCCTCACCTCCCGCAGCGGACGGGATTCGGCCGGATCTGTGACCACCGGTGAGGAGAGAGAGATAGAGTGGACACTATCATCTTGTTTTGATATGAAGAGGGTGAGAGAGCGAGACGCGAGAAACTCTATCAAACAAGAGGCTATAATGGAGTAAAAAAATCTCTCCATAGCAGTGGTTTTAAATAGAATACGCGCGTTCCCGGAAAAAAGAAATGAAAACTGGCGGACAATTTTTTAAGGGTCTGTCTAGGACACATCTGGATGTGACATAGTTATGTCACATCTAAGTTGATGTCCACTCTGTTTGTGGTCTATTTTTTTGTCCTAGTTTTTTTGTTTCTTGTTGCTACATTATATACTTGGGGAGCTTAGATGTGATATCCTTAAATAACATCTAGATGTGAATTAGACAAACTGATTTTCTAACGTACCAAGAAAGAAAACTCGATCAAAAACACGCCCCCGCTTCCAGGTCACGAGAGTCGTCACGCACACATACAAAGACATAGACATGCATATCCGTGTTTATGTAAAATTCCATTTCCATCTCCACCTCCTATCATATTTGTCCAACTTTGCACATTATTTATGTTGTTAATTACATACGCATCAATATTAACATACAACATCTCTTGTTTGCGCACGTCCGGACCGCTGCCACGGCCGGTCCTGACCAACGTGAACCCTCTTCATCACCCGTGCGTGCTTCCCGCCCGAAACGGTCAGTGCCGCATTCATGCCCGGCCAGAGCGGACACGACTTCTCACTCGCGCAAGCATTTAAGCGGCGCGCCGACCGAGAGAGCGTCGCCCGCGCCGCTTCCGGGTGCACGCTGCTGCTCTACATTCAAAGGTCGCAATAGACAATATTCAGAACAAACTCTTAACACAGGAATATCTCAGTGGAGTAACTATTTACTTCTAAACTGAAGACAGGAATAGGAAAAAACACTCGACACTGCTCACAGCAAGGGCGGCCCACTCAAAAATATCAAATGCATGTCTTCTGACTAACGTCAATGAGCAAATTTTGACAAGGTTTTCCAATTCCAATATATTAAACTAACATCTTCTTGCTAACATCAATGATTAAACTTTGACAAGCTTTTCCCATTCGAAATATATAATGCCTATGATCGTGTCCTGTCGTAGCTTCTTGTACTTGTTTGGGCAATTTTTGCCCAGGGCACTCCACGTGTTGTTAAATTGCCAATGGTCTCTGCAGACTAGTCATGTCACCGGTGTCTAATAATACTCTGTAAAGCTTCTCGGTTATTCCTTCTGTAATGTACCGCAACCAGTGACTGCTTCTTTCTGCAAAGTGGAACGACCAACTGGACCCAGTAACACAGCAGTTTGCCTTGGACACATTGGCTCCTTTTGTGCAGTTCAACTAAAATCGAAGTCGGAATAAAACCGAGCTTTAATTTTGATATCCCTGTAAGCAACAATAGGTATAAGGGAAACAATTACTGAGAAATAATGGTTGATGACTTGTCTTAATGGGAAACAAAGCAAGAGAGTAGCAATTCTCCATCAGTGTGATTCATTCATATTGACTGAGACATTATCTTAACAAAGCCTTGTTTCAACATTTATAAAGAACGACAAAGAAGAAAAGTACCATTCCTAAAACAATGCAACGAATTCATTTTTATAGAGACATTATCTTAACAATACCTTGGTTAAACATGTAGAAAGAACTACAAAGCAGGATAGTACCATTCCTAACAAGTGTTGCAGTTTTGAACTAAGATTCAGTAGTTAATTAATTCTGAGAGTGGCATTGCTTAATTTTACGAGCGGCATTAGATTAACAAAAAGCATAAACAGTTCCAGGGGAGAGTGGGCGCAACAACAATATGTGCTTCCATCTACTTATAAAGGGGGTGATGCAGAGTTTGTTCTAACAAAGCAACAAGCATCATGTCTGGGTTGGTCCCATTTTTGTTCACTACTTAATGGGAAAAGACAACAATACAATTGCTTCAATTCAACATTTATTTAAAACAATACCAATACAAGTAGCACAACATCTCAAAGCACACTGCACAATCATGTGGATGAAGGCCTGTACTGACCTTTCATGAGAACACCAGGATAAAATATGAATCTGCTAACACGAATAGGAAATCCAATCTCCTTTTGTGCAGTTGCATTGAAATCGAGCAAAGTGTTTCGTGTAGCGAAGAAAAATGTTGCAATAGCAACAAGTTGAATAGATATCATGTGGTTGAGACCAAGATTTGAAACAACTCGACAGGAACACTGGAAACAAATCTCGATCTCCTTTTGTGCAGTTCCACCAAAATTAAGCAAAGTCACCGGTGTGACATTCAAGTTGAACTGCACAAAACACTCTTAAAACATAAGTGTTTCGAGTAGCGAAGCAAAATGTCGCAATAGCAACAAGTTGAATCGATACCCCTGTTTTAACAGAGGCAAAAAAGGAAACAATTACTTGCCGATAAAGGAGGACGAAACAAACGGTGACAGAAAGAAGCATCTAACTTATCTTGGATGGAAAACAAAGTAGGATAGTAGCATTTCTAAAACGGTTGCATTGATTCATATTAACAGAGACACTCTCTTGAAACAACATTCGTTAAAAAATGTAATTTACTTTCAACAGTGGCATTGCTTCAATTTTCCGGCGGCATTCTTAGATTAACAACAGCAAAATAGCTATATGGGACATGCTAGCACCATGTGCGTCCAACGTATAAATGGGTGATGCAGAGTATGTAGCCAAGCAGCATATCTGTGTTGGTCCCATATTTGTTCTCTTTGAACTTTTTTCCTATGTGAGGGCAGCAAATCTAGTCATGCACAAAATACCCGACCCCCCTGTCGGTGTCAAAACCGGCGGATCTCGGGTAGGGGGTCCCGATCTGTGCGTCAAGGTTGATGGTAATAGGAAGCAAGGGACACAGATGTTTACCCAGGTTCGGGCCCTCTCAATGGAGGTAAAACCCTACTTTCTGCTTGATTAATATTGAAGATATGGGTAGTACAAGAGTAGATCTACCACGAGATCGTAGAGGCTAAACCCTAAGAGCTAGCCTATGATGGTATGATTGTAATTGTGATCGGTCTTCGAAGGACCAACCTCTTCGGTTTATATAGACATCGGAGAGGGCTAGGGTTTACATGGAGTCGGTTACAAGAAAGGAAACACAATATCCGGATCACCAAGCTTGCCTTCCATGCAAAGGAGACTCCCATCCGGACACGGGCCGAAGTCTTGAGTCTTGTATCTTCATGCTTCAATAGTCCGGACGATGTATATAGTCCGGCTGTCCGGATACCCCCTAATCTAGGACTCCCTCAGTAGCCCCTGAACCAGGCTTCAATGACGATGAGTCCGGCGCGCAGTCTTGTCTTCGGCATTGCAGGGCGGGTTCCTTCTCCGAATACTCCAAAGTAGTTATCGAACACTCAAACTGTGTCCGGATCCACAAGATGATCTTCACATACCATTGTAGGGAACATAGCATAAATATGATCCGCTGGCAATCTTCGTACGTCGTGCCCTTGCATCGTGGCCTGGTCCAACGTGAACCGGCGTTTATTGCCCCACCTCGACTCGCGTCGCGAGGCGGTTTTATTGGCATGTCCCGTCGAGGCAGAGATCGTGTTCCTCTTATTACAGGATTTTCCATTAATATGGGCGTGCGTGACCCCACGATGGTCGTTGGTATAACTCCGTATGTTCTTAGATAAGCCTCAAATGGTCACAACGAGGACTCTTGATATCCACCCCCTTTATAAAGGGGTCGAGGCCTATGCCTCTTTTCCACCTTCCTGGCGCCTTCTCGCACCTCGAGTTCTAACACCAGAAACCTAAGCTCCAACACCCCAGATCCTGCAATATGTCCGGATCTAACACTCAAGGCCGGTGGGTAGCCTCCTCGATTCAAAAGGAAGACATTGTGAAGCTTAGGGAGGTCGGATACCTGACCGCCAACATCCAGCACAGGCTTCCTGCTCCAAGGCAGGTCATCCCTACACCGGAGCCCAATGAGTGCGTCGTGTTTGTTCCTCACTTCCTCCGTGGCTTGTGCTTCAACCTCGATCCTTTTGTGAGGGGGCTCATGTTCTATTATGGGTTGGATTTTTATGATCTAGCTCCGGACGCCATCCTCCATATCTCGTCGTTCATTATAGTTTGCGAGGCCTTCCTCCACGTCACCCCACACTTCGGCTAATGGCTCAAGACCTTCAATGTGAAGCCGAAGATGACCGCGGGGCGACATGTGGAGTGCGGAGGTGCCGTAATAAGCAGGAACGCTGATGCCCCATGGCCAGCGGGTTCTTTCCCGGAAGTATCCGATGTATGGCAACGGAGGTGGTTTTATGTCACGGCTCCCAGAGGCACAAACTGTGTGGCTGCCCCCGAGTTCCGATCGGGCCCTCCGTCACAACTAGCGTCTTGGAACGAAGTAGGACGGAATTGGGGGCCCGCTGGCAATGTACCAGTATTGCAGAGCCGCATTCGAGAGCTTCTTGAGAGGGACATTAACCTCGTTAGCATAATGCAAGTGATGTTAATCCGATGGATGTTGCCGTGCCAACGCCGGCCTCTCCGGATGTGGGAGTTCAATCCAGAGGGTCCGCGGACTGTTAAACACTTCTTTGGCTTGAAGCTCGAAGGGATGTGCAAATTATTCTTCGGACCGAAAGTAGAGTGTCCGGACACCACCGAGGATGCGGGCTTAAGCTGCAATCGCCTAGATACCCAAGTAAGTAACCTTGATACCGGACACCTTGTTTTGCATTTGTCATAATTGTTTATCCTGAAAATCATCCGTGGCCAGGAATGGCTCAGCAAGGCGGAGAGAATCAGGTGTCCGGCGCCACTTCCCGAAGGCTCGCCTGGTCCTACCATGGGCAAGATGCTCGACCGGGTACTCAGCAAAATGGCCTTGGGGAAAGACAAGGGGAAGAACGAAGAAACCAAACTCCACATGCTACGCATCCGAACCGGGGGAATTGTTACCTCCCCTAAGGAGGATAGTCGGGAAGGGGAGGCTAAGGCCTCCTCCCCGCGCGGGAAGAAGAGGGCCGCCTCCGAAGACTTGGAGACGGAGATGCCCAAGCAAGGGAAGAAGGTATCACCAAGGGGCTCTGCCGTGACGGGCATCCTCACCGTGTTATGCCCGCCAACGGGCCAGCCCTCCACCGAGCTGTAAGTCAATCGTTAATTCGAAGGTACTGTGCTTCTCCTAGATCAGTAACCAGGATTCGCCTTTTGTAGTCCGGCTAGCAGCTCTTCTCAACAGAGTTCGTCTTCGGGGGATCTTCCTCCGGGGATGATGGAGAGCGAGACCCCACCTACCTCACCGGCTCATGAAGCGGGCGACACCGACGTGTCGTCACGGAGTAGTCCGGATCTGCCAAAGCCAGAAGCCAATGCGTCGGCCGCCCTGAGCCCGGAGCGTTTGGCTCCCACGAGGGGCGATGAGAAGGGTCCGACACAGTTCAATGCCTGGCCGGACATACTGACGGGCTTACTAGAGCGAGCCGCGCTCTCGGAGGGGCACTGCTCATTAATGAGCGCGGTGCTCAAGAAGATTTCATCCGCTACAAGCGGTTTGAATGAAGCATTTACAAGCCTGCTCAGAGGCTTTGAGGTGTGTAGTGAAGAATACACCATTTTAAGGCTGAGAGGCACGCGCTAGGTGTGCTCCATATAGATAGTAGCCCCTGAGACTCTGGTTGCCCGCCCTAGGCGGCAAACGGGGGATCATAAACCAATGATTGCTTTGTAAATACGTGGAGGTACCTGTGGGTTCGGCCGCCAACCAGTTCATTGAAGTTGCCGAACTAATGAGGCAGATTGGATCAATTGATGCCGATATCACGCTGGTGAATGAGCGGCTGGACAAATCACAAGGTATGTGCCCTACCTTCCTTTGTATAGGAAAATATGAAGGTGGCATGATATTAATGTAATATGTTTGTACTGCAGATGGTGCTGCTGCCGTGGAGGCCCTGAGGGCGGAACTTGCTCAAGCCAAGGAACAAGCTCGGGTGAGCAATGCGGCTGCCCTAAAGGCGGCCGAGGAATTGAGAGCCGAACAGGCTGCTCATCGCTGAAGCGAGGAAAAGATAGCCGAAATGTCTTTGGAGTTGAAAAATGCCGCTGACCGGTATGAGCTCCTTAAAAAGGAGCATAAGGATAGTTCGGCCGATCTGAACAAGGCACTTAGTGCCACCAAGGAAATACGGACTGAGCTCAGGGGTGCGCGGGAGGAGCTTCAACAAGCCGGTAAAATCGCGGCTGGGGGCTCCTACTTGCCGCGGACGAAGTTTTTCGATCCGAAGTACGCTCCCCTGGATGGACGCTGGAGTCCTGCGGACGCGTATGTGGATTTGGCGAAGAGTACAGCTGACGCTGCCAAGTTCTTCGATGATCAGGGTGATAAGGAGGTGAAGAAGCTTTTCTAGTCGCAATTCAATGCTCCCACTCGCCCGCTGCCGTTAAGTGACCGGATGGTTGCTGTAGCGGAGCTTCACAGGCTGTCCGGGCTTGCAATGCGGTTTGTAATAGACCATCTTTGGCCGAAGGGGCCTAAGCCGGACAATTACTTTGGTTTGGTGCAACAATTCCTTGGGGCCGTGCCTTGGATCGACGCCATGAGGAGGTCGGCGTGTATAGAGGGTGCACAGATGGCTCTTGCCCGCGTTAAAGCCTATTGGACGGATATGAATGCCACCATTATAGCGACCCAGGATCCGGTGGGGGGCAAATATCTGGCCGAGCACTACTTGGCGCAGGTCACAGAAGGTTCCCGCCTAATAGAGGCGCAGTGCTCGAAGAATGTCTTGTTCGAGTGATGAATCGAATCATTGTAAAAACAATGTTTATTTTGATTATGAGGCTATATTCATATTGTTTGCCTAAAAATATGATTGTGTCCCCTGTGCGACCGTTTATATATATATATATATATATATATATATATATATATATATATATATAATTCGAAAGTTAGCAGTCGTTGGCTTCAGCCCCCACGCATACAATGCAGGGGTGTTCGCGAAAAATATGCTTAATCACACTTGATCCAACGTCTTGGTCCGATAAGGAGGTGATCGCACGTCGAACTAGGCAACCAGACTATATAGCTGTAACACCTTCGCTTAGCCATGGGATTCTAACGTTGGGGCTACTATGTAGCCCATGGTACCTTCGCGTGCATCTGAATACGGGCGCGTATGTACATGACAGAGAAATGGCCATTCGTTAATGCGGAGGAATCCTAAAGATTCCGGTGAGTCTTCGAGTGGTTGATCAGTCTCTCATTGTATCATGACAGTCAGTTTTCGGCTTTCTCTACTGAGGTGCTCATCCGGAATAACCAGGGCACAATCGCAATAGTTCTCCTTTGGCCACCTTAGCCGATAATAACGGAATGTAAGGCGTCAAACCTAGGAGCCGGGCTAACCCAACATTTGACCAAAGACATGATTCGGAGCTGATGCATATAAGGCCAAACTCGTGACGCCGAACACTCCCGAAGGTATTCGGACTTTATAACAGACGATGGGCTCAAGAATGCCCATTCATTATAAACTCTGTGTTTCCAGGTACGTGCGTTAATCTGTCATGGCAAAATGCCAAAAACGGCAGTATCCTTTGTGGGTATGGAACCCATGGGATGGTTAAACAACAAGAGGCAATAGAAAAGGTTTACACAGGGGCTTAATCTAAAGAGAAACCTGTTGAACGGGGCCCTGCTGCACGTCTGCGCCTTTGTCCATTGTGCCGTATCCTGGAAGGGTATCGCGCGAACCTTGTCTGTAGAAAAAGAAAACTCGTAGGAGAGTACAACGTAAGTATGCGATGGATTGTAAAAGTGTAAGATGTTGGCCTGCCAATAAGGTTGAGCCAAGTGTGGGGCTTTATTAAGTATTTATAGCCCCTGGTATCCGCTATGGGATTACATATACGGTGTCTGGTTCAATTTCATCTGGGCTGCCGGACTCGTCTAACCGTGTCTGTGGTCTTAACGACCAGTCATGTTTTTTGTGATTTTGGAGGTCGCTTATAGTCCGGCCGCTAGGGCCGTCGCGTGTTCCTCTGCGTGTGAAGAGCACTCTGTTATTCCGCTAACGGTGATGAAGCCACGTGGACCGGGCATCTTGAGTGTAAGGTAGCCATAGTGCGGCAATGCATTGAAGCGGGTGAAGGCCGTTCTTCCAAGCAATGCATGATAGTCGCTTTGGAAGGGTGCGATGATGAAGAGTAGTTCTTCGCTTCTGGAGTTGCCTGGAGAGCCGAATGTTACCTCCAGTACGACGGAGCCCCTGCTGTAGGATTCAATGCATGGTATCACCCCTTCAAAGGTGGTGTTAATTTGTCTAATTCTGGATGGGTCTATCCCCATCCTGGGGACAGTGTCCTCATATATTAGATTGAGACTGCTGCCGCCGTCCATGAGGACGTGGGTGAGATGGTATCCATCGATTATTGGGTCAAGCACCAAGGCCTCTAATCCTTCGCGCCGAATACTAGTTCGGCCGTCCAAGTGATCGAAGGTGATCGGATAAGACATCCAGTAGTTAGGTGTGGGTACGATGGGCTCTATATCGCGCGCGTCTCTATGCGCGCGTTCGTGCCTTCTCATGGATGTACAAGTCGTGTGGATCATGTTCACTGTTTTAACCTCTAGTGGGAATTTTTTCTGGCCCCCAGTGTTCGGCTGGAGAGGTTCATCCTCGTATTCACTTGGTGTTTCCCTTCCCTTGTGTTCGACATTTAATTTGCCGGCCTGCTTGAAGACCCAACACTCTCTGTGCGTGTGGTTCGCAGGTTTGTCAGGGGTGCCATGAATTTGGCATAGTCTATCCAGGACTCTGTTCAGACCGGACGGTCCCTCTTTACTGCCTTTAGATGGCTTATTTTGCTGATTAGGTCGAGAGCCCCTGAATCCGGCATTAACCATTGTGTTATCCAGGCTCTCTTCCTTGTTCTGGCGTTTGTTTTTATTACACCATGGCTTCCCGTTGCCATCCCTTATTTCAGATGTGCTGGGGTCGCTGGTGCCTTTACGGGCTAGCCAGCTATCTTCACCCGCCCAAAAGCGGGTCATAAGGCTTGTTAGGGCTACCATTGTGCTTGGCTTTTCTTGGCTGAGGTGTCTGGCGAGCCACTCGTCGCGGATGCTGTGTTTGAATGCCGCTAAGGATTCGGCGTCCGGACAATCGACATTTTAGTGAGGAATCTGTTCCAAAGCTTGCAGGCGGACTCTCCGGGCTGTTGGATTATGTGGCTTAAATCGTCATCATCCGGAGGCCGGACATAAGTCCCTTGAAAATTGGCCCTGAAAGCATCCTCGAGTTCCTCCCAACTCCCAATTGAATTTTCGGGGAGGCTTTTCAACCAGTGTCGAGCTGGTCCCTTTAGTTTGAGGGGAAGGTATTTGATGGCGTGGAGGTCATCCCCACGAGCTATATGTATATGCAGGATAAAGTCCTCGATCCAGACCCCTGGGTCTGTCGTTCCGTCGTATGCCTCTATGTTCACAGGTTTAAAGCCCTGTGGAAATTCATGGTCCAGTACTTCTTCGGTAAAGCACAGGGGGTGAGCAGCCCCTCTGTATCTGGACGTGCTGTGGCATGCCGTGGGCTGTTGTTGTGTCCGGTGTTTATTCCGAACTGGTATTTGATTGGCATGATCGTTTTGATGACTACGGTCCCTTGCCGGGGTGTGTCCTTTAGATCCCTAGATGGACCTAGCTGCGCCAGCTTTCTTATCCAGGTGCTCACGTAGATCGTGCGCGACGTCGGTAGCTGCTTTGTTGCGGTTATGAAGTGGTACGTCTGGCCTCCTGGTCGTGTTACTCTTTGGTGGAACGGCCTCGTCGTCGAATTCTGGCAGTAGCTTGCGTTTTGGGTAGCTCTTTGTATGGCGATCGTCGCCATATCTTTCTTCAGTGTCTAGCACTTTGTTCCATCTGCGGTTGAGCGTTTCCTGTGCGGCTTTAAGCCGTTGCTTCTGCTTCTTCAGACTTCTCGCTGTGGCCATAAGCTTTCTATGGAGGTTATCTCATTCCACGCATTCTTCCGGAATGATGAATGCATCATTGTCCGGACTGTCTTGTTGTCCTGGGCCGGTTTGATGAACTCATCCCTCTGGATCATTATCCTCAGGCGTCTGCTCCGAACTGTGTTCGGCGTGACCTGGCTCGTCCTGCTCCATCGCTGGTTCCGTATGGTCATTGTTGCCTTCGGGGTTGACCGGAGTATCGATCCTTCTGGCGCTCTTACCGCTATTTTTACTGTTGCTGGACTTGGAACGGTGTCTGCGCCTTTGCTTTGGCTTTTGCTCGGGGGTTTTATCTTCCGGATTGTTGCCGTCATCCTCCTTGGGAGTGTCCACCATGTATATGTCGTGTGACGAGGCATAAGTCCAGCACCCCATAGATTCTAAATCTTCTCCTGCATCGTCGTCAATACCGTCGATGCCTTCGGAGTCGAAGTCAAGCACGTCGGTTAAATCATCAACCGTGGCTATTAAGTGGGTGGTGGGTGGGTAACGAATTTCCTCGTCGCCTGCTTCCCACTCCAACCGATGCGCCTCGACGCGATGCATCCGTAGAGCCCAGCCGCGTGAGCTCTCGTCGCCGGAGATGGTCGGACGAGGAGCACCGCCGCATCCTGCTTAGCACCGGCGGCTAATCGCCGGTTAGCTCGCGTGGCAGTCATTAGATTAGGGCTAACTAACCCTGTTAGTCTAACACTAGACACTGACAGTGGGACCCACTTGTTAGTTTACTGCTTAACAAAAATAATTAGATTAGCTATTTAAAACAGTAGGCCCACGCGTCAGCTTTGACCAAGCTGACATGGACTTTGACCTGGCCCACATGTCAGCGACTCTAACTAGCCTTGAGTCACTGACCAGTGGACCCCACCGGTCAGGTTTGACCTGGACAAGCCCTGTTGACCATGCTGACGTCACAGTGACGTAGTGCTGACGCAGTTGCCTTTTCTGGATTTATTTTTGTTCAGAAAATTCCAGAAAATAGTGCTAACTTCTAAAAATCATAGAAATTAATCTATAGCTCCAAATGAAATAAGTTATATATGAAAAATGATCAGAAAAATCCAATCTATCCATTTGTACTAGTTTCATGCATGTTTAAACAACTTAACATTGCTGTTTAGATAAAAACATGATAATGCACTATTTGAATTCATAGTTTGAGTTTGAAGTTGAACCTTTGGTTCAAAATGACTCAAACCACCCTGGTTATAGTTGCATTAGGCCAACACATTCATTTTGCCATGTCATGATCATGCATCATATTGTGCATTGCATTGATTGTGTTTTTCCCTGTTTGTCGGTATTTGTCCCCTCTCGATAGACGTGGTACCGACGATGAGTTCGATGACACCGATGAAGAGCTATACTATCTTCAGAAGTGCCACGCAAGCAAAACCCCCCTTGTTCATTCCGATACAATCCCACTCTCTCACTCCTGCTCTCTTTTACTGCATTAGGACAACAACGATACAACTATTACATGTTGTGGTAGTTGAACCCCTTTCCTCTGCATGACCTGTCATTGCCACAGTAACTAGATGAAACCCACTAGCATGAGTAGGAGTTGTTTGTGCCCTGATGTGCCTACTAATTCATGCTTGTTTGTCATGCTTGCTACTCCTTAGAGTTGAGTCAGGTCTGATTCATCGGGGATGAACTGGAATGTGGTGAACATGTCCTTCTGCTGAGAGCTAAGTGTGTGAACATGATTTGGTAAAGGTAGCCGTGAGAGGCCATGTAGGAGTACATGGTGGGTTATCTCATTGCAGCCGTCCTCAGGAACTGAGTTCTGTGTTTGTGATCCATGAATAGTTACTACCACACATTGGGTTCCGGTAGCTCGACCCCTCTCGACTTATTAATCAACATGATCTCTGTCCAGGAGTTGCAACTAGTTTCTGGTGTTTGTAGGTAGTGTTAGTAGTCTACCAAGTGGCACCCGGTACAAGTGGGCTTGGGATAGACTAGGCACAGTGGCACGGTGTACCAAGTGGCACCCGGATGGTGGGCTTGGGAACCCTGCTCACATCGTTTGGGGCCGTGAGCGACACCCCAGCCGGATCTCCTTGCGGATGGAACCCGAATAGGCAATAAACCTGGACGAGAGACTTGTGTGGTTAGTCAGGTCGTGGCCGACTCCCTCGCCAGGCTTCCGCTTGAAGGTTGCCGAGATACACGAGGTGTACATGGCGGTAAGTGGCGAGAGTGTGTGTCAAGAAGTACACCCCTGCAGGGTTAATATGATCTATTAGAATAGCCGTGTCCGTGGTAAAGGACTTCTGGGTTGCCTGTACAGTTCATAGACAAGTGAAAGTGGATACTCTAAAATACGGAAGATAAGCGTGAGGGCTATGGATGGCGTTCTCGTAGGGAGACGGGAGCGGATCCATAGTGGTGTATTGATATGGTGAATATGTGGACTCGTGTGCGCCACCTCAAGAGTTACTTGCAGTCGTATTTTAGGATAGCCACCGAGTCAAAGCTGGCTTGCTGCAGTTGAACCCCACCATCCCCTTTGTTGATAATGATGCATATGTAGTTAGTTCTGATGTAAGTCTTGCTGGGTACATTTGTACTCACGTTTGCCTATTTTATGTTTTTGCAGAGAGACTTCAGTCTCGCTAGTAGTTCCACGTGGACTTCGACATTTAGCTTGTTACCTCAGCTACGATCTTGTGCCCTCGGCAGGATCTGGTAGTTAGTCAGGCTTCTCAGCCCTTTTCATTTATAGATTTATGTACTCAGACATGTTAAGCTTCCGCCTGTGCTTTGACTTGTATGCTATGAATGCTGGGTCGAGAGACCCATGTTTGTAATATCTCGCTGCTCGGAGCCTAATGAATAAATACTTGAGTTGTAGAGTCATGTTGTGATGCCATGTTGTATTTGCACATATCGAGCATATTGTGTGTATGTTATTGAAATGCCTAGTATGTGTGGGATCTGACTATGTAGTTGTTTATCCTTGGTAGCCTCTCTTACCGGGAAATGTCTCCTCACTGAGCCTTGGTAGCTTCCTACTGCTCCGGAACACTTAGGCTGGCCGGCATGTGTCCTTCCTCGTTCCTGTGTTTATCCCCTCGGGGAAATGTCACGCGGTGTCTACCGGAGTCCTTTTAGCCTGCTATAGCCCGGTTTACTGGAGTCCTGGTAGCTAGTTGCTACAGCCTGGATTCACTCGCTGATGACCGACACATTCGTTGCTAGGTCATGTATGCCTGTCCCTGTAAGTTAGTTTCACTTTGGGTTCACGACTAGCCATGTCAGCCCAGGATCCTTGTCATATGGATGCTAGCGACACTATCATATACGTGTGCCAAAAGGCACAAACGGTCTCGGGCCTGGTAAGGCGACACCCATGGGAATACCGTGCGTGAGGCCGCAAAGTGATATAAGGTGTTACATGCTAGATCGGTGTGGTGTTGAGTCGGGGTCCTGACAGCTTTGGTATCAGAGCTTGACTGCCTGTAGGATTACCAAGCCAAATTGGTCGAAGTTGAGTCTAGAAATTCTTTAGTTATATAAGGGAATTGATTGTGGGATGGAACATAAGGCTCTTTTTACTCCTTATACCTCATGCCCTCTGATCTGAGTCATCTTATTTTTCCTACGGGGTTAAGGAACTAGGCCTCCTCTTATTTCTATTAGGATCACGTGTTACTAATCCGTATTCCCATAAGATTGGTGGATTCAAGTCTCAGTTCAGTTCCTACAATCTCCGTGTATTGATAGTTGATCTCAAAACCTTGATATTATGATGTTCGAATGGTTATGCCACCATTTTGCAGAATGTCTCAAATCTTTTTGAGCATTTACAGCCGTTATGCTGTTCGAGTCATCCCAGGTTTCTAAACAGTCTGATGCATTTGCAAATTCCTTCTTATCATTCTGAAGTTCCTTTGTGCCAGGTCAACCACACTAACTAGTGTGTTGAGGTACTTCATTGCCTCGGCATTTTTGTTGCAGTTATTATTATGAGCCTAGGTGTTTTAGGGGATCATCTATTGATCTAGCCATGATCTGTGTTTCCAGTGTGATGACTCTGGCCATCATTCTAGAAAGCATCCCGTGATGCCACATAGTATGTAGGTATTCCACTTCTGGTTTTTGACCCGAGATTCACCCTACTTACTTCATGTTGTTAGTGCTGCTAGTTCCCTTAGGTTATTAGTAACCTTTGTGTTAGTCCTCGAGGTCCGTGGTATTTCCTTCTTCCAAATACTATGAACTGTTTATGGCAGCAGTTCCTCGCAGAACCGAAAGATCACAACCATAGTGCTCTTGACGAGTTCTCGATTCCATGATGTGACTCTGTCAGTTCTACCTTCTTTGCATGGGTTATCCGGAAGAAACCTGTAGAACCTGGTTCGACATACTAATCCATGCATCCACAACTCAGAAAATCATATGTTCTCTTGAGTTGTCCCTCTTTAGTTGTCTTCTGACCTTCGTCTATCAATTGATAGACAGGAGTAGTTGTGTAGCCATGTTCATCGATGCCTATTACTCTTGTGGTCCACCAAGCCGTTTTATTCAGAATGACTAGGAGAAACAAACTCCAGTACCTCATCCATATCTAGGATTGGGTCAAAGCAGTCGTACTCCGTAGATTAAATGCTAATCCAGCTTTTGTTCTGTTCCACCTTGGAGTGTTACCCTCTTTACGCCGGGATTGTCATGAGAATTGCACCATCTCTCATGAATTCTTGATACAGTGATACTTCTCGCCATCATTATTCATTCCTCGGTTCCGTGTTGTCGCAACCGGAATGCCGACAAGTGAATCGTGATGTGTGAAATCAATACGCCTGGCAACTAGTTGCTTGGTAGTAAATGGACAATATTCGCATTCTTAGTGTGTTGGTTACTGAATCATCATTCTAAGATAGATTGTGCTACCTAGTCCCTATTTCTGGTGCACTCTCCAATCAATGAGTTAGGATAATGCCAATCCTTGCTTATTTGATCATATCGTCTTGCCCTGAAAAGCAAGATTGTTCTTGAGCTTGGTAACATATCGGTGGTTCGTGATTTTTCGAATGTCTTCTCGGAAGTATCACCAGGTTGTCACCTGACCGCTATGTTAAGCTCGTGATCAAGTTGGTTTCTTGTAAACCACCCCTTCTCCAAGAATCCGTGTTGGATACCCCCTGAGCTAGTTGGTTAAGCTAAACGACAACTTGGAGAGTTGGAAGATAAAAGCTTACCTAACCTAGTTCGTTTCAAAGGGATATCCTGGTGTTGGTGTGTTAGTTGAAGAAAGATGATATCTTCATCGATTGGTCCCTGTGATCAGTTGTTGGACCTATTATCTTATAAAAACTTTGATTTCAGTATGGGCTATCGTCAAATCAAATCAGAACCAACGATGTTCGTAATGTTGTCTTACTCGCGGTTATCCCTCGAGCATACACCATTACATCTTTTGGGTCTGACCAATGCTATGTCCTTGTTCACATAATTATGGAATTCCATTTATATGGTCATCCCAATGACTTGTTGTTGATCCCATCAACAACATTTTATCTTCTCCATGACCATGTTGAACATCCATCTAGTGTTGGAAACTTTTGTAAACATTACCTTCGTTTTCCATTCATGAGGTATATGTTCGAATGAAAGAATTGACTTTCTCTAATTCACGTGCAGTTGGTGTAAGTTGCCACCATGGATCCGAGAAAGATTGTTTTTGCTTCCTTTGGAATCATCCCAAGTCAGTCATGCATGTGCGAAGTATACATTGGATTGTGAGATTAGATACCTCCATTCTATATGTGTCCCTAGCACGCCAAGCCACTGATTGACTTGTTCAAGGAAAAGGAGTTGTTGTGCTAATCCTAGGTCATGCACAAGACTTCGTTACCCTAGATGATGTTTCCCAACCTGAACTCAGTAGTGTTTTACTATAAGACTACCATGTGGTCATGCTTGTCTGGGACAACATGTTCACATGTGTGTAGCAGAACCAGCTCATGTTTTGGAGCTTGCTATCGTAGTTCATTTCCCGAGAATCTCGCAACGTCATCTCATCGATTTGTGTTGCAAACTTTCACTTTTCTTTCTAGACTTGAAGAGTCTGGAATATCCTGACACCAACCAGACCTGAATCTCAGGCAGATATGATGGTTGGAACATTTCCCAAGAACTACAATATTGGTCTATCTATAACTGGTAAAGTGGATGTCGTGGCCAACACACCCAACCGGAAGACCTATTATTGTAGTATCTTGTTTGAGGAAGTTGGTCACCTCCCCATAAGGATTTCGTAGGATTTACTCCCTAGTTGTTCCTTATGGATTTTTGTGTTCCCGAAGTCCGACCTTTTTACTTAATGTTCTAGATATCAAAACATATCTATGAATGGATTACGCTAGCACATCAAGGAGAATATTATAAGCGGAGTGCTAAATGTCTCTCGGTCGATCATCTAGATTTTGTTCCCTTGGCCTCGCTAAGATGAAATCTGAGAAAGTGTTATCTCCCTTTGCATCTGCATTGTCCATCACTATTCATCATGGTAGTACGTTGTGTCGCCATGATCCTTGACACGGATGTTGGTAAAACCTTGATGAATATGGAAATGCTCAAGTTCTTGAGGGCATGCTCATACACTAGGTTATATCCTCGGTATCGATTGGAATGTGCCTCCCGTTTGTCGAGTTGTCTTATAACTCTAGTTTCCTTTCCAAACTGAGTATGCCATTCTGTCGAACTTCTCCAAATGATTGATTGTAATTTGCCTTAAGCTGGTATAAAGAGTTTCAATGATCTTTGAATCAAAGGTAATTCTTTTTGCCACTTAAGGGATGATTCTATGAGTCACCTCCTCTAAGATGTCTCGTTATGGTATCATGGCAATTCAACTCCTCGCTATGTTGACAACTGTTCACCACCTTTTTAAGTGTGAAATTGTTATCGACCTAGTGAACCTTCCTCATCTGTTTCACCCCATCCCTTTGGATGTTTGCTTCGTGTCTCAGCCTGTGAGATGTATTAATGTCTCACTCCGTGAGTTGATCTTGTGATCATTAAGATGATCCTAAGTTGCTCGAACCTCAAGAAGATCGATCCTTTAGAATTCTCCTTTTCTTGTCGTTGTTATGTTGGATGTAGTTCTCAAAGCAAGACGTCGCGATCAAGGTGATGCAATGAATCAACACCCTCGAGAAGGACATCTGGATCGTGAAGATTGTGTTAGTTTGCGTCCCCTCCTTCATCTTACCCTATGCTTGATTCTTGGGACGAGGTTCTTGTTTAGAGGGGGTGAGTTGTCACATCCCTAGTTCTGGTATGACCTAGACTAGCTAGTCATGTGTGCATCATGTTTAAATTTCAATGAATTTGAAATGGGGACATGTGAAAGCCTCATAAATCATTTCTGAAAATGACCAAGATAAAAATTTCTTCAAATAGGTCCAAGAAAATGTTCATGTTTCTTCCTGAAAATATTGGCCAGAGGTAAAATTCAAACCAATATTTTTAGGAGCTCATAAATATTTATTTTGGGCATTTGGAGTTAATGCAACAACTATTTGCATTGGATTTATATTTTCTATATATTTAATATAAGTCCAATAATTCTATAAATTTGCGTGGGGCTCTAGAATAGCTCAACTAGCCCACACAATATTTATTAGAAGCAGTAAATTTGATTTAGTTTGAAAACTAAATCAAAAACAAATTACATAAAATAGAAAACAAAACAGAAAATATAAAATTTAGCAGAAGGACTTACCTGCACCCACCTGCGGCCCGCTACTGTAGCTTGCTGGCAGCCCAGCTGGCGGCCCAGCCCACTAGCGCCCCCTTGTCATCTTCCTCCTCTCCCAGGAGGACAACCAGGTGCGTGGCAAGCACCGACGCTGCTCTGGCCACCTCTTGCTTCCCCGGCCCCTTCTAGCGACGCCACGGAGACGCCTCGAAGCCCCTGTTCCCTCTCTCTCACTTGCTGTTCTCCCTCTCCTCCTCTGGCTCTCTCGCACGCAACCACCGAGCGCTGTCGTCAACGCCGCCGAGCACAACCGCAGCCATCGCCTCTCCCTCGCCTCTCCGTGCTGTCCAGAGGCTCCACCTAGACGCCACGGAGCCCCAAGACGAAGCTAGCGCCTGCGGGACGCCCGAAGCGGTGCCACCATCGTCGTCTTCGGCCTCGGCCGCCGTGGATCGCCGTCGTCGTATTCGCGGCAACCAAATCTTCCCCGAGCCCATTGATCTGCTCTGCGAGTCCGCCGTGAGCCCCTCTTCCTTTCCCCTCACCTCTCTCTCTCACGCGTGCCCCGTAGCCGCTGCCCCGCGAGCACCCGAAGCCGCTGTCTGCCATGGCCGGCGAGCTCCGTGCCCCCGAGAACCTCCGCCTCGCGTAGTAGCTCCGACGTGCTCCTGCTTCCCTTTAGGTGCTGCCTAGCACCTCCGTTCACTCACCTACGAGCTGCAGCACCGCGCCCGCGCTTAGCCGGGCTCCGGCCGCCGCTGTCGTCCTTGCCGTCGCTGCTGTAGTCCACCCCGGCACCACCCACGGCCAGCAACCGATGCGCCTCGACGCGCTGCATCCGTAGAGCCCAGCCGCGTGAGCTCTCGTCGCCAGAGATGGCCGGACGAGGAGCGCCGCCGCATCCTGCTTAGCACCGGTGGCTAATCGTCGGTTAGCTCGCATGGCAGTCATTAGATTAGGGCTAACTAACCCTGTTAGTCTAACACTAGACGCTGACAGTGGGACCCACTTGTTAGTTTACTACATAACAACAATAATTAGATTAGCTATTTAAAACAGTAGGCCCACGCGTCAGCTTTGACCAAGCTGACGTGGACTTTGACCTGGCCCACATGTCAACGACTCTAACTAGCCCTGAGTCACTGACCAGTGTACCCCACTGGTCAGGTTTGACCTGGACCAGCCCTGTTGACCATGCTGACGTCACAGTGATGTAGTGCTGATGCAGTAATGCCTTTTCTGGATTTATTTTTATTCAGAAAATTCCAGAAAATAGTGCTAACTTCTAAAAATCATAGAAATTAATCTATAGCTCCAAATGAAATAAGTTATATATGAAAAATGATCAGAAAAATCCAATCTATCCATCTGTACTGGTTTCATGCATGTTTAAACAACTTAACATTGCTGTTTAGATAAAATCATTATAATGCACTATTTGAATTCATAGTTTGAGTTTGAAGTTGAACCTTTAGTTCAAAATGACTCAAACCACCCTGGTTATAGTTGCATTAGGCCAACACATTCATTTTTCCATGTCATGATCATGCATCATATTGTGCATTGCACTGATTGTGTTTTTCCCTGTTTGTCGGTGTTTGTCCCCTCTCGATAGACGTGGTACCGACGATGAGTTTGATGACACCGATGAAGAGCTATACTATCTTCAGAAGTGCCACGCAAGCAGAACCCCCTTGTTCATTCCGATACAATCCCACTCTCTCGCTCCTGCTCTCTTTTACTGCATTAGGACAACAACGATACAACTGTTACATGTTGCGGTAGTTGAACCCCTTTCCTCTGCATGACCTGTCATTGCCACAGTAACTAGATGAAACCCACTAGCATGAGTAGGAGTTGTTTGAGCCCTGATGTGCCTACTCATTCATGCTTTTTTGTCATGCTTGCTACTGCTTAGAGTTGAGTCAGGTCTGATTCATCGGGGATGAATTGGAATGTGGTGAACATGTCGTACTGTTGAGAGCTAAGTGTGTGAACACGATTTGGTAAAGGTAGTGGTGAGAGGCCATGTAGGAGTACATGGTGGGTTGTCTCATTGCAGCCGTCCTCAGGAACCGAGTTCTGTGTTTGTGATCCATGAACAGTTACTACCACACATTGGGTTCCGGTAACTCGACCCCTCTCGACTTATTAATCAACATGATCTCTGTCCAGGAGTTGCAACTAGTTTCTGGTGTTTGTAGGTAGTGTTAGTGGTCTACCAAGTGCCACCCGGTACAAGTGGGCTTGGGACAGACTAGGCACAGTGGCATGGTGTACCAAGTGGCACCCGGATGGTGGGCTTGCGAACCCTGCTCACATCGTTTGGGGCCGTGAGCGACACCCCAGCCGGATCTCCTTGCGGATGGAACCCGAATAGGCAATAAACCTGGACGAGAGACTTGTGTGGTTAGTTAGGTCGTGGCCGACTCCCTCGCCAGGCTTCCGCTTGAAGGTTGCCGAGATACACGAGGTGTACATGGCGGTAAGTGGCGAGAGTGTGTGTGAAGAAGTACACCCCTGTAGGGTTAATATGATTTATTCGAATAGCCGTGTCCGCGGTAAAGGACTTCTGGGTTGCATGTACAGTTCATAGACAAGTGAAAGTGGATACTCTAAAATATGCAAGATAAGCGTGAGTGCTATGGATGGCGTTCTCGTAGGGAGACGGGAGTGGATCCATAGTGGTGTATTGATATGGTGAATATGTGGACTCGTGTGCGCCACCCCAAAGAGTTACTTGCAGTAGTAGTTTAGGATAGCCACCGAGTCAAAGCTAGCTTGCTGCAGTTGAACCCCACCATCCCCTTTGTTGATAATGATGCATATGTAGTTAGTTCTGATGTAAGTCTTGCTGGGTACATTTGTACTCACGTTTGCCTATTTTATGTTTTTGCAGAGAGACTTCAGTCTCGCTAGTAGTTCCACGTGGACTTCGACGTTTAGCTTGTTACCTCAGCTATGATCTTGTGCCCTCGGCAGGATCTGGTAGTTAGTCAGGCTTCTCAGCCCTTTTCATTTATAGATTTCTGTACTCAGACATGTTAAGCTTACGCTTGTGCTTTGACTTGTATGCTCTGAATGCTGGGTCGAGAGACCCATGTTTGTAATATCTCGCTCCTCGGAGCCTAATGAATAAATACTTGAGTTGTAGAGTCATGTTGTGATGCCATGTTGTATTTGCACATATCAATCATATTGTGTGTATGTTATTGAAATGCTTGGTATGTGTGGGATCTGACTATCTAGTTGTTTATCCTTGGTAGCCTCTCTTACCGGGAAATGTCTCCTAGTGCTTCCACTGAGCCTTGGTAGCTTGCTACTGCTCCGGAACACTTAGGCTGGATGGCATGTGTCCTTCTTTGTTCTTGTGTCTGTCCCTTCGGGAAAATGTCACGCGTTGTCTACCGGAGTCCTGTTAGCCTACTACAGCCCGGTTTACCGGAGTCCTGCTAGCCCAGTTGCTAGAGCCTGGATTCACTCGCTGATGACCGACACATTCGTTGCTAGGTCATGTATGCTTGTCCCTGTAAGTTAGTGCCACTTTGGGTTCACGACTAGCCATGTCAGCCCGGGCTCGTTGTCATATGGATGCTAGCGACACTATCATATACGTGTGTCAAAAGGCGCAAATGGTCCCGGGCCTAGTAAGGCGACACCCGTGGGAATACCATCGTGAGGCCGCAAAGTGATATGAGGTGTTACATGCTAGATCGGTGTGGCATTGAGTCGGGGTCCTGACAGACGCGTCATCGGCCCATACCGCGGTGACCCCCGATTGGGACGCACTGACTGTGGGTTTTCTCCCTCGCCGATGTCGACCGCGTCTACGCAGAACATTGTTCCCTTCCCCCAGCTGTGGGATCAGGCCCGTCGTTCTATGCTTGTGAAGAGAGCAACCATAGCAAGCAGGCTTGTAGCTTAGGCTCCTGCTAGTGTATATATAGTGGTTTTATTTTTCTCTCCATATCAACCATTTTATATTGTGTACGTGTCATTCAAGAGTGAAATGATGGTTGCTTCTTCCGACTAACTTACTGTATGATTTGAGCGCTCCTTAGCGGCCCCTACACGTACCCCCCCTACGTGTATGCAACAGTCACACGTACCCATGGACGAAAAAACGTGCGCGGCACCCTAATGCATGCATGTCCGAGCACACGACGGAACACACACGGTCATGCTAAGTGCTCAACCTACACGTGCATGCACACATATACTCAGTCAGGGTGATCTAGTGACTGTATAAACACCGGAAAATATATATATTGAGTGCAATGAACGTATTATGAAGTCCACTAACCATATTTTTACAAATATACAGTGACAGACAGTGTATTTATCTCGTTTGAAATTAATCCATATTAACCGGAGAGGAGGCAGTATGGACTAGCATTACTTGCGTGCGGTGGCTCGCGGGACAAGGAGAAACTTTTGACTAATGCAAGCTCTCCCTCGCTCAGGCGATGGACGTCCAACAGTTAATTCGGTGTCAGATTACAAGAAGCATACACTATACTACTAGTGCTAGTATTGTTCGACTTCCCGAATAGGCGAACAGCCAAGCGCAAAGTTTGTACTAGTACTACTAACATAGTCTATAAAGGTACGTACTATACTAGTACTAGGAACCGGATGGAGGAGCGTCTGCACTCTTATTATAATTTTAAAATGTGATAAAACAATCTTCAACACATTTGGTTCTCTTCGAGGGTTCCCCATGTGATAATGGAAGTTGATTGCATGGAACACTCGCCACAATTCTCGCTTAATTCTGGCTCATATCCTGTTACAAATAGTAGCGCTTGGTAATATTTCCTATTTTTTTGTTATTCAGCATGTAAACAGGTCAGCAAACCTTGCGGCGCATCTTCGTGCGAACCGTGCTTGCCGCACTTTGAATGTGGCCGAGAGCTGGCTTGATGAAACACCTCGCTTCCTACTTCTTTTTGCGGGGTACCTCGCTTCCTAGTGACCAGTGTCTTGGCTGATCTTCATAAGAATGCTTATATATGAATAAAGCTCTCTCATTTACCCGCAAAAAAGATTAAGCCATATTAACCGGAAAGGAGGGAGTATGGACTAGCACTACTTTTTGGTGTGTCCCGTCAACTCGCAGAACGAGGAGAAGCTTGCAGGACAAGGTGAAGCTCGCTTACGCCTTTTGACTAATGCAACCTACCCTCGGTGGACATGCATCAGTCCATTCGGTGTCAGATTGTCAGAGGCATACACTGTAGTACCCAACATGCGGAGTACCATCATTGTTCAACTTCACGAAGAGGCGAAGAGCCAAGCGCAGTAGTACGAGTAGTACTACTACTAGAACCGCATGGTGGAGCGTCTGTGTCACGCCCAATATGCGACCCTATCCAAAAGGAACTCGAAGGTCCCACCAAGGATAGACCCGCATATTGAAACGCTTTTGCAAGGTGGATATCATTACATCAACATTACATAATAGATGGGGATACATACAAAAGACATACAACGCCACACGAATACAACATCATCTTACATAAGAGCACCATCCGACTACGGATGAAACACAAACAGAAACTCAAACGACATCCACCCTGCTAGCCCAGGCTGCCGACCTAGAACCTATCCCCTGATCGAAGAAGAAGCAGAAGAAGAACTCCAAAAGAAGCAAACATCGCTCTCGCGTCAAGATCATCGCATAACCTGTACCTGCAACTGTTGTTATAGTAATCTGTGAGCCACGAGGACTCAGCAATCCCATTACCATGGGTATCAAGACTAGCAAAGCTTAATGGGTAAGGTGGTGAGGTTGCAGCAACGACTAAGCATGATATGGTGGCTAACATATGCAAATAAGAGCGAGAAGAGAAGCAACGGAACCGTCGTGAAGCTAGCAATGATCAAGAGGTTATCCTAAACTCCTACTTACGTAAAACATAACCCAAAGACCGTGTTCACTTCCCGGACTCCGCTGAAAAGAGACCATCACGGCTGCACACGCGGTTGATGCGTTTTAATTCGGATCTAGTCTCAAGTTATCTACAACCGGACATTAACAAATTCCCATCTACCACATAACCACGGGCACGGCTCTCGAAAGTTTATACCCTACAGGGGTGTCCCAACTTAGCCCATCAGAAGCTCTCACGGTCAACGAAGGATATTCCTTCTCCCAGGAAGACCCGATCGGTCTCGGAATCCCGGTTTACAAGACATTTCGACAATGGTAAAACAAGACCAGCAAAGCCGCCCGATGCGCCGACAATCCCGATAGGAGCTGCACATATCTCGTTCTTAGGGCAACACCGAATAAGCGAAGCGTACAGGTACCGACGTAACCCAAGTTGCGAAGGGATGGTCCCGCACGGTGCTCTAGTTTGGACCAACACTTAGACAAGCATTGGCCCGGGGGGCTAAAATAAAGATGACCCTTGGGTTAATTACTCCCAAGGGAAAGGTATAGGTGGTAGGCAAATGGTAAAACCAATGTTGGGCCTTGCTGGAGGAGTTTTATTCAAGGCGAACTGTCAAGGGGGTCCCATAAATCACCCAACCGCGTTAGGGACGCAAAATCAGGCAACATAATACCGATATGACGGAAACTAGGGCAACAAGAGTGGAACAAAACACCAGGCATAAGGCCGCGCCTTCCACCGTTTACCAAGTATATAGATGCATTAATAATATAAGAGATATTATGATATCCCAACATAATCCTGTCCACCATGGAGCAATCTTCACCTGCAACTAACAATGCTATAAGAGGGGCTGAGCAAAAGCGGTAACATAGCCAAACAACGGTTTGCTAGGAAGGGTGACAAATGTTAGAGGTTCATGGCAATTTGGGAGGCTTAAAGAACAAGTGATAGGAAGCGCAGCATAGTGATAGAATGAAGCAACTAGCATGGCAATGATAGTAGTGAGATCCAAGGTGAAGGTCATCTTGCCTGAAATCCCGCTAGGAAGAAGAACAAGTCCATGAATAAGACGAACGGATGAAGCCAAGCCAAGCGTAGACGAACAAATCCTCACGATCGCAACGAAACAGGAACTATCGAGAAGAAGCACACAACATGGTAAACACACCACACATATACATGACATGATGCACAACCAAGCATGATGCATGACAAAGCTACATGAAGCTACTCATGGCAAGAGATGATGCAAACAAGAGCAACACATCAAGGCAAGTATAAATGATGCCGAAAACAACATATAACAATTTCGGTAAGTCCTCATATGCAAATTTAGAAATTGGTCCAGAACTGAATAAACCTTATGTTCAAGTTGTTAAACAGCAAGTTAGGATGTACCAAGATGATCTACACGAGATTCTAGTCAATTTACATATAAAGTTCAATTAGTTCGGAGCTACGGCCTAGAATATATGAGCAAAAAGAGTAAAACATGGCATTGACGCAAAATGCACCCAAACATCAAGCAAACACCTCAAAACAAGGATGCAACATGATAATATAAAACTTCATGCAACTCTAAGCAAGTTTCATATAGAGCACACTCCAAATGGAGCAACGGTTCAACACATACACTCTATACAAGTTTAAAGGACAAGCTGTCCAAAACAGCAACTAGGCATCTAGCAAGCATAAAAAATATATGCTACAACACCTCAACATAAGAACAAAAGGGGTGGGCATGAAGTATAGGTAAAGCACGGCAAAACATGAACACTGAGCTATCTCCAAAAAACAATATAACATGCTCAAAAGGACATGACAAGATTGCAAATAAATACAGTTTATAGACTTAGCAGAAATAACATCAGGTTGCAATGTTTAGATCTATCAAACAACATGTTACAGGAACTTAACATGGCAAACAAAGGCACGTCATGCAAACACTAAATACAAAGAACAAAACTCTCTTACTGAACTAATTCCAAAGATCAACATAAAAGATGGTAGCATCCATGCAAACATGGCAAATGATATGATAGATTCAGACATGGCAGGAACAACAATAAGTAGGCATGTTGGTGAGCTTGTACCACTCACTACAGAGCAATACATGGCGTGACAAGGTGACCAACAGTAAGAGTAAATATTTATGAAGCTAATAATGGCAAGATCAAGTTCATAGGGTGCATGGATCACTAGCAAAATACATGGCAAAACTGAACTTAATGTTAACATGCTGACAGCAACATTATTTAGCAATATGAGAGCAAGATTACATCAAGCTACATTAGGCTATAAATGCAAGAAGGGGCATGCATGAATAGATGATGACATGTATAACAAAACATCCTTAGTGAACATCTCCATATTATGCATAGAATGACTTGTAGCAGCAGGTTTATGAAGCATAATGATGTAACAAATTCAGCCTAGCAAAACAGTAACAACAAGTACCCTACTTCACAAGCTTGATGCACTCACTAAGAGACTCACAAAAATACATGGATTGTACCACTGTAAAGATGGCATGATGTAGCACAAAACACATGTAGAGCCCATGCTCATAGTATGCACACACAAAATGCAACGAAAAAGACAAATCAACAGGTTCTGATAACAGACAGCAGTTAACATCATATAGCACTCTTGCAACGATGATTCAGGAATCAATATGGACTCCAACAAACATGGCGCAATGGAACAAAACGAAGAGCATCTCTCAGTGAACATTTTGATATATTATACATGCAAAACGGATCTATGGTCACAGAGTTATGGCATGTTGAACAGGGAACCAGACTGCAAGAATCAAGGGACTTAGATGAAAAAAACAACCTCGAGGAGAAAATCAACGCGGGCGGCAATGGAGCTCCGGTGGGTCGGGGAAGTCCGGCGAGGCGCGGGAAGGGGCGGAGGAGGCCGGGGATGACCAGATCTGGTCGCTCCCGACCCGATCCGGCCGAATCCGGCGGCGGTTGGCAGGGCGGCGCCGAGCTCGGCCGGCGCGCGCGGGGAGACGCGGCGGCGACCTCCGGTGGTGGCGGCGCATGGCGGCGGGGCCGGGCACCGACGGGAGGAGGTGGGGAGACCGGGCACCGTCGGGAGGAGGCGGGGAGACCGGGCACTAGAAGAGGAGGTGAGCAGGCGACGGCGGGGCGGCGGCGCGGGTTCCTACCGGGGCGGCGCCGGCGAGAAGCTGCGGCGGGGTGCTCCGGCGAAGGCGGCGGCGAGGTCCGGCGAACTCCGGTGGCGGCACGGACGTCCCAGGCGGCGGGGCAGCTCGGGCCCGGCGCGGGCGCGCGCGGGCTACGGCGATGGGCCGGGAGGGCCGCGATCGGGCTTCGCGAGCCCGCGGGGGCGACGCGGAGGGGAGGCGGCTCCGGGTGGTGACGTGGCGGCGGGGGATTGGGCGCGGGGCAGCGAAGGTTGAGGTGGTGGCGGCTGATTCGTCGGAGTGAGGTGGCCGGCGGGGACGGACATGTCCGTTGATGAGGGGGGGGGGGTTTGTCCGGCGGCGCGGAGGGGAAGAAGACTAGGGTTCATCTGCGAATTTTCGGGGTGAGGCGCATATATATAGGTAGAGGGAGTTAGGAGAGTTCAAATGAGGTGCGGTTTTCGGCCACGCGATCGTGATGGAACGACCAAGAGAAGGGAGGGGGTTTGGATGGGTTAATGGGCCACTTTTGAGGGGTGTTGGGCTGCACACAAAAGAGGCCTTTACGGATACCCGGTTAATCGTTGGAGTATCAAACGGACTCCAAATGGCACGAAACTTGACAGGCGGTCTACCGGTGGTGAACCAAGGCCGCTTGGCAAATCACGGTCCACTCTGAGAATTTTTAACACCTGCTGACAACAAGATACAAAAGGGGAACGCCGGAGGACATAGGAGTGCTGGATTCCAAAACGGACAACGGGGAAAAAGCTCGGATGCATGAGACGAACACATATGCAAAATGAGATGCACATGATGACATGGAAAAATGCAACACGCAAGAAAATGACATGGCAACAATGGCGAATAACTGGAAGACACCTGGCGCATCGAATCCAGGGCGTTACAGTCTGTACTCTTATTTTTTTATCTCTGATAAAGTACACGTTTATTCCGGAGAAGGGCGGAAAACGGAAGCCCAACATGTAATGAATGATATCGATCAACCAACCATGCTCGAATATATCTTGGCCTCCATGCGAACCCGTTTGTGTGTTCTCACTCCTCGTCTCTCTCAAGGAACGGCGGGTTGGCTCTTTGCCGTCAATTGAGATCGGTTTGCTCACACTCCTGTCCCACATGTCAGTTATATGCCAAGAGGAGGTGCGTTGACCGACTGGCCATACGCGTACTTGGTTTTGAACCTTCATACTACTCCTCCCTCCTTCACAGTTCACAGGGCGCGCTTCATTATGATGCATTTCTCTCAATGCATTTCCACCACCAGAGAGACTTTAGACGCGTTTGGTTTAATGCTCAATTAATTAGGGCATGGTAACCGCAATCAAGTCCATAATTTTCTCTCCATGTACTCTGTACTACTCCCTCCATTCCTTGATATAAGGTGTATAGATTTTTGAAAAAAAATCCAAAATATAAGGTGTATTGCGTTGCAACACTCGTTTGGATAATTTTTTTTAGGATTTGATTACATTTCCTTATATCATGCAAGCTCCTCTATTTTCTCATGTCAATTAGTCAGGTGTAAACTTGCCCAAAACTTGTGAAATTTTGCCTTCACGTGTGTTCTTTAATTTTCGTGCCAAAAACTCTACACCCTACATTTAGAAACGGAGGGAGTACTACGGAGTGGAGTAAGTGCATGCATGTGTGTACCCGGGGTGGAAGCACTGCATGCATGTGTGTACGCATTATTCCCTCTAGTAATAGACGCTGTGCTATAACTACAAATGCTATTTTTCAGGCCGATCGCTAGTCGCGTTGGTCCCACAGATCTTTTTTCTTTTTTCTAAAGTGCGTTGTATAAACAGTGACGGATGGAGTAGTATGAGCTGATTCAAAGAAGAGCGTATTGATGGTTGCTTCTTCAGAGCAACTTACAGTGGGAAAGGTGGGGCTTACGATTTGATTGCTCATTACTCACTATTAATGTGGCGCAACGACCGGGCTGAGTTTCCCATGCGGTTGTGCACTACCCCCTCGGTTCTTAAATATACTCCGGAGTATATTTGTCTTTCTAGAGATTTCAACGAGTGACTACTCAAATATTTGCCTTTTTAGAGATTTCAAATGGACTGGCACATACGGATGTATATACATATTTTAGAGTGTAGATTCTCTCATTTTGCTCCATATGTAGTCACTTGTTGAAATCTCTAGAAAGACGAATAGAATATTTAGGAACGGAGGGAGTACACATACGAAGCAAAATGAGTGAATCTACACTCTAAAATATGCCCGTTTGAAATTTGTAGAAAGACAAATATTTAGGAACGAAGGACTATAATTTTGTGCATGGCACATGGACCCGGATGATGAAGAGGCTTCTGGCAATGCTATAGTGTTTCCATCATTTGTTTACATAATTGACGTACTATACAAATAATTTTCCAGCGAGACATGAAATTGTACAATGGTGTGAGCTTTCAGCTTCTGTTTCGCGTGTCTTGCCATCGATGCTCTTTCAGAAACAATAAAAAACTAACTTCCTTGCTAATGCATGTCAATTATTAGCAGATCAGAGCTAATAATTACATCACAACTGAAGATAGAGTTGTGAGAAGGTGTTCAATTAAAATTGATCCATGCTTTCATTGGCAGCAATGTCCCCCCAGCTCTGTCTAAATCAACAAGGCATGTTGGGAAAAAAGTAGCTGTGTGGAGCATGCAACATTCCGATCATTTTGTGCAGTTCCACTAAAATAGAGCTGAGCGTCCCTGTTCCAAAGATATTAAGTGTGATTACGATAATAGAGGACTGCTGATGAAACAATAAACACATAAATAGAAGCTGGTCACCTTTGCAGTCTCTCTTAAGACTAACTAGTTGGAGAAGATTAGGCTCAGAGTTTGTGACGCCCGGATAATTAAGCTACAGTACCCTCTCCTAATGATGCCATGTCACCGCTGTCACTTTAGTTAATCTTGCGATGGTTCAAAAACGATTCAAATTCAAATTTAAAATAAAGACAAACAACAAAAAAAATTCAAATATCAAAACTAAAATGTTCGGACTGTGCCAATTATTGCAAAGTAATTATGGTGAAGTAAACACATTTTTAGAAAATGTCTAAATACTTAAAAATGAATTAAAAAAGAAAAGAAAAATAAAGAAAAGTAATAAAACAAAGCAAAAGAAAAATAGGAGAAAAGAAAACCCACAAACTCCCCCTGGGCCGAAAAGCCCACCAGGCCGCCCGACCAGCCCACCCGGCCCAACCAATCGGCCGACCCACTCCCTCTCCTTAATCCCCCCCCCCGAAACCCTAGACGTAACCACCCGTCACCCCACTCCCCCCCACTCGCTCCCCCTCGCTCCTCCGATCCAGATCGGGATCGGGGTGACCGCGCCCTCGACGCCCGATGCCGGTGCCCCTACTCCGTCGGCGGACTCCCCCTTCGCCTCGACGCTCATGTCGTCCTCATCCCCTGCGCCCCGTCGCTGGGGCTGCCCCTCGTCGGACCTCGCTGCCCTCCTCCTCGACCGGCCTCCTGGCGCCTCTGCTACCTCCCGACGCAAGCCATCGCCATGGCTGCCGTGGCTCCCCGTCCTCGACCTCTTCTCCAACCACGCCGATCGGATCGACCGTCGCCACCAACCGGGACGACCACGCCGGACGCCATCGCCGCTCCTTCCCTGCGTCTTCACGTCCTCGGCCTCCTCCTCATTGGCCGACCCCGAGCACCTCGCCGGACCTCCCAACCGGCCTGCCTCCTCAACGCACGTCGTCCCCGTCCCCCACCTCGCGCCCCGTTGCCATGTACCCTACGGCCTCGATGTGAGCGCCTCCCCATGCTCCCTCTCCTCCTCCTCCCACTGCCCTATTGGACATCGTGGCCCGGCAGCGCCCTGGCTGTGCGCGCGCACGCGCTCGCGCACCCCCCCGCTCATGCCCGGCGCATCCCACGGGAGCCCTGCCCGACGCTCCCTGGCCTACACGCCCCCCCGCAGCACGCATCGTCGCCCCTGGCCGCGCCCAGCCCCTCATCGCCGGCCCCACGCCACCGGGCTCCCCCCGCTCCAGCGCCCTGCCGGGTCCGCCGCGCCGCGCGCCCCTGGGCGTGCGCCTGCTCGGGCAAGCCCCGCCAGCCTCGCCCCGCTGTGCTCGCGGGCTAGTGCCCATTTGCCCGTGCCCGTTTGGCCTCTAGGCCCATGACATGAGGGGCCCATGCCCCAGAACGTTTATTAAAAAAAATTAATTAAAAAGTTAAAAAAATTAATATTAAATAAAAAAATTAATTAATTAATTAACTAGATTAATTAACTTAATTAATTATGTTTAATTAATCTAATTAACTAGTTAGTTTAATTAAACAGTAATTAAATTAGTTAGACCCTAATTAGTCTAAACAGTCTATGACGAACGGGACCCACACGTCAGTTGACCAGTCAACACCTCTATTGACTACTGACGTCATGCTGATGCCAACAAACACTGTTCTGGATAATGTTGTTTTAAAATAATTAAATAATTCTAAAAATGATTTAAATCTTTTAAAATTAATATAAAATAAATCGTAGCTCAGATGAAAATACTTTCTACATGAAAGTTGCTCAGAACGACGAGACAAATCCGGTTACGCAACCCGTTCGCCTGCCACGCATCCCTAACCTATCGAACCTGCAACTTTTCACCTCCGTTTCATCTGTCCGAAAACGCGAAACACCGGGAATACTTTCCCGGATGTTTTCCCCCTTCGTCGGTATCACCTACTACCGCGATTGGGCACACCTAGCATCGTTACTTGTCATGTCATGCATCGATATGCATCTGTTTGCGTGGTATTCATTGTTTCTCCCCCCTCTTCTCTCCGGTAGACTACGAGACCAACGCTGCTGCTGCCCAGTTCGACTACGGAGTTGACGACCCCTCCTTCTTGCCAGAGCAACCAGGCAAGCCCCCCACTTGATCACCAGATGTCGCCTATTCTTCTCTATACTTCTTGCATTAGAGTAGTGTAGCATGTTACTGTTCGGTTACTCCTATTCTGTTGCATAGCCTGTCATTGTTGCTACAGTCATTGATACCTTACCCGCAATCCTAAATGCTTAGTATAGGATGCTAGTTTATCATCATTGGCCCTACATTCTTGTCAGTCTGCCTTGCTATACTATTGGGCCGTGATCACTTGGGAGGTGATCACGGGTATATACTATACATATATACATACTACAGATGGTGACTAAAGTCGGGTAGGCTCGAGGAGTACCCGCGAGTGATTCACATATTGGGGGCTGAAAGGACCTTTGTCCCGACGGTCCTCTATGTGGATCTTTGTGGCGGATCGACATGGCAGGTTGAGACCACCTAGGCGAGAGGTGGGCCTGGCCCTGGTCGGCATTTGCGGTTGCTTCGTAATAACACGCTTAACGAGATCTTGGTATTTGATCTGAGTCTGGCCACTGGCCTATACGCACTAACCAACTACGCGGGAAATATATGGGCACTCGACGTCGTGGTATCAGCCGAAGCCTTCGTGACTTCAGCAACTGAGCGGCGCGCGCCGGATTGGACCGTAAGCCTGCTCTTGTATTAAGGGGGCTAGGTCTGCTTCCGGCCGCGTACGCAACATGCAGGTGTGCAATGGGCGATGGGCCCAGACCCCTGCGCGTAGGATTTAGACTGGCGTGCTGACCTCTCTGTTGTGCCTAGGTGGGGCTGCGACATGTTGATCTTCCGAGGCCGGGCATGACCCAGGAAAGTGTGTCTGGCCAAATGGGATCGAGCGTGTTGGGTTATGTGGTGCACCCCTGCAGGGAAGTTTATCTATTCGAATAGCCGTGTCCCTCGGTAAAAGGATGACCCGGAGTTGTACCATGACCTTATGACAACTAGAACCGGATACTTAATAAAACACACCCAGACAAGTTCCACAGACAAACCGGTGATCGCTTTTCCACAGGGCGATGAGGGGAGGATCGCCGGGTAGGATTATGCTATGCGATGCTACTTGGAGGACTTCAATCTACTCTCTTCTACATGCTGCAAGACGGAGGCTGCCAGAAGCGTAGTCTTCCATAGGACTAGCTATCCCCCTCTTATTCTGGCATTCTGCAGTGCAGTCCACTGATATTGCCTCCTTACACATATACCCATGCATATGTAGTGTAGCTCCTTGCTTGCGAGTACTTTGGATGAGTATTCACGGTTGCTTTTCTCCCTCTTTTCTCCCTTTCCCTTCTACCTGGTTGTCACAACCAGATGCTGGAGCCCAGGAGCCAGATGCCACCGTCGACGACGACTCCTACTACTCAGGAGGTGCCTACTGCTACGTGTAGGCCGCTGACGACAACCAGGAGTAGTTTAGGAGGATCCCAGGCAGGAGGCCTGCGCCTCTTTCGATCTGTATCCCAGTTTGTGCTAGCCATCTTATGGCAAACTTGATTAACTTATGTCTGTACTCAGATATTGTTGCTTCCGCTGACTCGTCTATGATCGAGCACCTGTATTCGAGCCCTCGAGGCCCCTGGCTTGTATTATGATTCTTGTATGACTTATTTTACTTTTAGAGTTGTGTTGTGATATCTTCCCGTGAGTCCCCGATCTTGATCATACACATTTGCGTGCATGATTAGTGTACGATTGAATGGGGGGCGTCACAGAGTTGGATGAGGAGGATAGAGCAAAACCAATCTCCCTTTGTGCAGTCGCACTGAAATGTAGAGACGTTGCCCATGTGACATTTTAGTACAACTGCACAAAACACTCTTAAGAAAAAAGTAATTTGTGTAGTTCACCAAAAGGTTGCAATAGAAACAAGGTGAAATGGATATCCCTGTTTGCAAAAAAGAGGTAGAAAGGAAACAATTACTGGCCAATAACAGTTGATGACACATGCGACGACAAAAAAGAAGCATATTCCTTGCCCCAAGGGAATATAACAAGACGGTTGTGTTTGTCTAAAACGGTGTGAGGACGAGAATGCAATATGGAAAGTATGCTGGACGAGCTACATTTTGGGCAAAGAACTATGGAAGATCCACATGCAGCGACGTGGGAAGACGGGTAGTGGAGCAAGGCCGGAGGGGATACCTGGAGGTCATCGGGATGTAACTAGGTGAGTGGCGGCGGGCGGAATCTGCGAGCAGGTGGCGTAGGCCCTGCCGCGCCGGAGCTTGGTCAGAGAGAACAACGTGTACCGCAGATCGGGACGTGCTGCCTCGGCACCGTCGAATGGAGAAACGATGCACTTCCTCCCTTTCCCCCGGCGGACGGGATGCGGCCGGATCAGTGACCAAGGGTGAGAGAGAGAGAGGCCACCACACTCCCTTTCCCCCGGCGGACGAGATGCGGCAGGATCAGTGACCAACGGTGAGAGAGAGAGAGAGGCCACCGCAACCTTGTGTGAGATACTCTAAAGAGCGACAAACCAGGCACGCAAGGCTCCATTGTATATAGTGAGCGGACTACCTTTTTCTCCATAAAAATCGTTTTATATTCTGTGTACGTGCCATTGAGCGCTATAACTTTATTTAAAAATAACGCGATAACGCGTCAAGTCGAACTTTGTTTCGTGCAGGTGTGGTACACGACCTCCCTAGGTAAACAACCGATACAGGCGTTCAAATTAGCACGTGGGCTGCCACTTCATAAAGAAATGAGCTCCACCGTGTACCCGCGCGGGTGTGGCTGGGCACGAAGCGTGAGTACGTGCATGGTGCACCTATTCTCTTCTTGTATACGTACACCACCTACGTGGGGTTGTGTGAGAGAGATACAAACCTAGAGAGATATAGTGTGTGGGTTCTTGAGAGTTTTTTTGGGGGGGGGGTCAATCAAAAAATGTAACATATGCAATGTGTGTGAAATAGAGTCCTGGATATAACATATATATAGAGGGGGCGATCCACGAGAAGAGAGTGGAGGTATCATCGGCTTGAGGTGTCCATAGAATCGAAGAGAGGGATGATGTGTGTGTGTGTGCGCGCGCGATCGATAAAGAGTGCCATCGAATTTGTGTGTGCCCACGTCAAAGATATAGAGTGGCTGGCCTACTGGAACGTGAGAGGGGACATGTGCAATTTGTCTCTGTGGCATGGATACCTACCTGCAGCGCTCGACTATCGGTGTGTGGTGGGGGAAGAGGGAGGCCCAATTAACTATAGAGGTACAATGGCTGGTATATGTGTGGAGGAGGAGAGAGGCCTACCTCATGTATTAAGGAGATCGATCTGCCTCATGTATTAAGGGAGATCGATCGGCATCCATGCATATGTGTAGGAGAGGAATAAGGTTGGGAGAGAGATAGAGCTAGAGTGTTGGAGGGGGTGGTAGTGGAGTTGCTTCTAACAAATGGTGGGATAGGCTTGCTAGACAAACGGAGGGCACGCCCGCAATATCAATAAGAGAGGAGATGGCTGCTTGTTGTCTGTGCACGTGCGTGTGAGAAACGAGTCAGGAGGCATGCACGAATGATGAGGGCGGACGATGTGGCTGTGGTAAGCAGACATAACTACATAGGAAGATCAATTGCCCTTTGTTAGAGAAAGGAGAGGCATAACTTGTGAGGTACGTCGATCGATGGGGGGGTATTAAAGTCGATCTAGGTATATGTTGGGAGATCGATCGGTATACATGCATGTGTGTGTTAGAAGCAAATGAGGCACGAGGAGAAGGATAGAGAGAGAGGGATGCATGTAGGAGGTGGTACGAGAGGCATACTATATCGAGGGGGAGGAGTGTGCGAGTACGAGAACGATGAAAAGAGTGGTGGGAGTGAGGCATGGACGGTGACAAGAGAAGAGGGGAAGCTTGTGTTTGTGCTAGGCACACCTGGCTAGAGAGGCATATCGATCGATGTGTGCCGTAAAGAAGGAGCTGGGGGGCCTACACACACCGTGGGTGAACGACCTAAAGTGAAAAGACGAATTTGCGCGATGGAGCTAGAGAATGCTGAGGGAGGGTGAGAGGGATGCGGGCGTGTGCATGCACAAGAGAAAGTTAGCGCTAGCTACAAAGATAAGAGGGTTGTGTGGGTGTAAAAGACGAATAGAGATCATATATACTTCATTATAAAAAGCGAATTCGGATATTTGAAGAATTTATCATAGTGTTTTAAACCGACGCATGTGTGAATATATATAACGGTGATACACATGGTGTGGTTATGAACATGTTATACTACATTTAATATATTTTATCTCTACTCTTATAAAAAACGGAGTTGTTGATGATGGTGTGCCTGCCATCCTGCATTATAGGCCGTCCGATTTATATCTGGCGGATAGCAAGGAAACTATGATGGTTGAAGTTGGCAACAATCATGATTGTAGATTCTTATTGAAATAGAGAAACGAATTCAAATTTAGTTCGAATTGCAGCGGTAGTATAGACATTTGGAATGCACTAAAATGTTGGTATGAGTAGGTTACATGCATTATACAGCAAGCGAAAAAATTTAATCGGACATAACATGGATTCATACTCCCTCCTTCCATCTATATAGGGCGTAATGAGATTTTTAAGACCGCCTTTGACTATTGACAAGATTAATAGTACATGACATGCACAATGTGAAAATTATATCATTGAAAGAACCTTTCACAGACGAATTTAACGGTGTGCTTTGTGTAAGTTGCATGTCATATATCATTGCTCTAATATTTGGTCAAAGTTAGCATCGAAAAACGCATTAGGCCCTATATAGATGGAAGGAGGGAGTAGCTTTGAATAGCATTTGTATAGTAAAACGGGGCAAGACTCTCTCTTTGTGTGGTGTGAATAGTTTTATTTTTTTCGTTTTCTTTTTGGTTGAGGGAAGTGCGAATTGATTTGGTACGTACAAGTACAATATTAATACACGTTAGGCTTGTCCCTAAAATTCAACCCACGTCTTGTTATATCCCGAAAATTCAGATATCGTGCTCCCAAAACTGGCGCCTTCACAACCCGCGCCTTGCTATCCCGAAATGACAACGCGCGCGAAAACTCCCTCCAGCTGCCAAATCCCGACAAGTGAAATCCCCCTTCTAACCCTGAGCCGAAAGGCCGCTAGTTCAAATCAGTGGGGGGTACTTTTGTAACACACCCTACATTTAGGACAAGCGCGTCACTAAGTCATGCTTCACCCCCTCCCATCGCCCCCTTTTCGCCATTCGAAATCCCAGGCCGCCATAACCCCTCCGCTCCAGACGCGAAACCCCACCCTCCTCCGTCCGCCACATCAGCGCTGCCCAGCCGGAGCCTCTTCCCCGACGATGTCGTCCACCGCAACATCTTGACGTCCCTCGTCCACCTCCTCGGATGAGGATCCATCGTCCATCTCGCCGTCCCGCCGGTTCAGCCGCCCCGTCCTCCACCTCCAAGGAGCTGCTCCGATGATCGCCTCGTCTATCGCGGCTGCTCCATCCCCACAGCGCTGCCTTAACCTGCTCCACCGGAACTGCAGCATCCTCACCGACTCCTCGGACGAAGTCGAGGCCTACTCGGCGCCACCAAAGAGGTTGTACATTCATCGCATCGCACCTTCTCCTTAACTCGACCTCCCGGCGCCTACGGTGCTCCATCCGGCACCCCCATGGAGCGACTACCTTGAAGCCGGCGCCGCGGGCGACATCTCCACGGCGGCTCTCCCCTAGTGCGAGGCCCCTTCGGCGGTGGCGTCCATACCAGCCGAATCTGCTGCTCCTGCTCCGTCACTCGCTCGCTCGCTCGCTCGCCCAGCTGCTGCTGCTGCTCTCCCCCACGCTCGTGCTGCTGCTCTGCTCCGATTAAGCCACACTTCAGTCAACTGAATCGACTTTTGGGTCAGTTGATTTTTAGGGGTTGGGGGGGGGGCTCGCCGGAGTTAAGGAAGAACCACCCGCAGCAGGGACAGGGGCTCGCCGGAGAGGTACCCCACTATCTATCTTAGGGTTCAGGGTGGGGGCAGGGGGCCTAGAGGGCTGGCTGGGGCGGCGGTGGCGAGTTGTTTCGGGGCAGCGAGGCGGCGCTGGGGCCAGCGGTTCGGCCGCTGGTGGCTAGCGGCTCAGGGGGGGTGCAGGTTGAAGATGAACTGTAGGCCCTCCCTAAACTACATGCCAAGTGCCTCTCTGCTACCATTGCGTTCAGTTTCGACAGTAGCATTCAGATTCCACAGTAAATTTCGGTTTCAACAGTTAAGTTCAGAGTCAACAGTTTTTACCTCATCTGTTGTAGTCAGGTGGTTTTTGGTGATGTTAATTTTACATCCATTTTACATCATCTATTGGAGATGCTATTAGAATCCCACTTGAAATTGACGATGTCTGTCTTGTGCTGCTTCAGCCTTGACGTCTTACGGCTCACCGGAGCTGCTCCAACGACAGAACGATCCATCACAACAGAGCAGTGCCCTGGACGCCGTCTACAGATTCCTCAGATCTTCCTCCACACCTCCGACAGCCACCTCTGCCTCAACTGCTTCAGCGACCAACCCAATGATGCTGAGGTCGACACGGCTACGGCAAAGAGGTTGTACACTTGTTGCATCACTTATTACTATACATTCACGTCGATCCATTAGGGCTATTTTGGTTCAACGGAAAAAACGTCGATCCACTGGTTGTTACCATCACTCTAAATTTCTGCATGCTCTCCTTACATAATCTCACCATATTTTTTTCGTATGCATGTCAGATATTGTACACAGTCATGCTGAACATGTAGAGAAAAAGAGAAGAGTTTTGCGCGGCAATACAATGTCATGCAGACATCGCTCCATGGTGGGTTCAATGGCAAACCCTCCCACCCTCTCCAGATTGTAATCCAGAGGAAGATATCTGTTCTGAGGCGGATTCAGACGCCGCTGACCACTCCTATTTACCCCCCAAGGTGTTTGCTCTACCTTGGCATGATGATGTTAGTCATATCATGCATATGTTGCCTTGCAGTGCCTACTTTTGACATCATATATGTCATCTGCTTAGTTTAGACATGTTCTGTAATGCCACCTGTTTAGTTTCTATATCATATATGGGAATTATGCAGTCTCATGTCTTTTAGCCAGCCATAATATATGTGAAATGTGCAATGCCATCCTGTTTAACCAGGCATCATATATTTGAATGATATCTTGCCCATCCTTTTCTTCATTACATTTCCATTTGTCGACAATGTTTGTACATTAAACTACTCTTCCTGTGAATCAGCCATTTGGGTGGGAGATGGAAAAATCTGGAGTGAAAACAAGGCCTTCAGAGCAGACAGTGCTACCTGTCGAAGCAGATCTCTTGTTGGGTCCCGATAGCTCCTCAGAGATGGATTCAGAGACAGATGACCAGTCCTATTCCCCCACTGAGGTGTATGCTCTAACTTGGCACGGTTATACTGCTCATATCATGCATACGGTGTCTTGCATTGCATAGTTTAGACATCATATACACAATATTCAACACCATGTTCTTAGTTCAGACATCATATCGAATGCCCTCTGTTTAGCATATAAATCACATATGTGAATTAAATGATGCGATCCTGATTACTTAGATAACATGTAGGTGAATTATGTCATGCGATCCTGTTTAGTTATTCATCATATCTTTGAATTATGTTATGCTATGCTATCCAGTTTAGATAGACATCATATATGTGAAATTATGTCATGCTATCCGTTTTAGTTAAACAATATACATGTCAACTATTTCATGCCCTCTTTTTTCCACACTATCTATTGCATCTGTCTCTCATACAATGTCTGTACATTCAACTATGTTTCCTGTTTATCAGCCATTTGAATTGGAGCGGGTGATGCCAGTATCTAGCGGACTAAAAACACGGTCTTCAAATAAAACAGTGCTACCTCTTGGTGGAGATAGCACCCCGGTTGTACATGCACAAGAACCAGCCCTACCACACATAACCCAAACTCTCGCAGATTGTACCCCTACTGCGATGGACAGAGAACCAGCTTCACCCAATCTAACCCCAACCCCAGCCGATAGTAACCCAGTTCCTGTTGACACAGCACCATCTCCACCACAGAGCTCCCAAACAAGAGCAGTTAGTAAGGCAGCTCCAGTGCCCAAAGGGCCAGTACTATCACGGCGAACCCCAACTCCACCAGTTAGTACGCCTATTCCTGTGGAGGAAGCACAACCAGCTAGTCGTAGTTTAGCATCTATCGCATTTGATGTTGTTAAATCGTATGTGCGTATCTTCCCATCTTGGAAATATTATACTGAAGATGAAGGAAAATGCCAGTTGCAGGTGTTTGTCCAGGAGTTATGTGTAAGTAATGTTATTCATGGCAATTACTTTGCTTCGTCCCATACATCCTACCTCCATGATGGTTATAATACAGCAAATTTTCCCATTTTTCTCTATAGAGAAGGACCGATTTGGAAACTCAGGATGAGGTAACCTGTGCTAATACCTCTGCTATCTTCAAGAATGCTTGGTGGCAGTATCGGAATTACCTGAAGAAAACGTACTTCACCGGCAAAGAAACTCATCAAATTCCCTTACGTTCTCCTGAGACACATTTACTGGACGATGACTGGGAACGCCTTGTTCTGTACTGGTCCCGAACCAAGAATGTGGTAAGGTCTATGAGCTCATTTTCTATTTTTAAGTATTATATTCTTGCGTCTTACTGTACTCTGTTCATGTAGAACAAGTGCCTAAACCTGAAGAACAACTGTTCTAATTTAAGATTCCATTGCTATCATAGTTCAAAAAAGCGCTAGGCGTTAATTGTGCGTTTTGCCACCGCCTTGCGCTTTACTGACCAAAGCGCATGCTTATGCGCAGTTATGCACAGATTATGCGTAGTTATGCGCAATGCGTTTTGCCAACGCCTAGAGCCTAGGCGCGCTTAAGCGCTCGCTTAGGCGCGCCTTTTTTAACTATGATTGCTTTGCTCTTGTATCACTGTATTTACTCATACAAACTTATTTTTAAATTGAAGGATCCAATCGAAACTCCAATGGCACAGCAGGTATGTTCACGCATGTTTCTTTAACAGGTTTGCTCTTATCAATAGCTCTGTTGATTTCAATTTCAATTGTGTATACAGTTGACTTTCATATCATGCACATTACTAGCATCACAACAGAGCCAATAGTGTTGTTGTACATGTAGACCCGTGGTACCCATCTGAAATCTTGTTGTGCCGTGTAGTTTCCCACGCTTTGTATTCTTTCACTGCTGCTTTGTCTTGAACTGATATGATTTGAACCGTGTCTCTATTTTGATTTGGCAAGACAATGCAGTGACCATAGGACATAGATATATGTTTGTTTGATGCTTTTATTATGTACTAGTACTTGGCAATAGAAGACTTGGTAGTTTAATCCTGTCCACCTTACTAATGAACTGGTTCACCGAAATGAGTTTCATATACTAGTACATGCTAAACTTGTTATGTGTCTGCTTGTTTCTTCTTTTAGAATGCTGACAGAATATTGGGGAAGAGTGCCTTATTAAGCAATGGTAAAGGAAGTAATGCAGATAAGGTTCAGGATAGTGACACATCCTTGTTGGTCTCCAACAAAGCTGATAAAACAGCTAAGGAAGACTATCTTGAAGACAGCGAGACAACCCCAAAGTCCTGTCTTGGTTTAGTGTTCGAGTTACTGGCCACTACCGCTTGCACAAGCTATTCAAACTCACTGTCTGAATCAGTTCGGTTTCTTGAGTCTCAACTACAAGCTGAAAGACATCGATCAGCTGTGCTGCGACAAGAAGCGGAAGGACTGCGGAAGTCCCTGGAGCATTCAGATGCATACTTTCTGGTGCAACAGCAAGCGTTGGAGGATTTTAGCGCCAAACAGGACAAAGCTAATCAGCTTGCTAAGCTTATTGCCAGCATGGTGGATACCCAGGATAACGTTTCTTGAGCTCTTCTGAAGTTGTTTCAGTTATGCTCTTGTTTTGCTGCCGCGTTTATTTGCACTGGTGGCCAATTTTGACGGCCAGTGTATGTAATGTGCTGCTTTGTTCCCTATATTTGCACTGGTGGCGAACTTTGATGCCCAGTGGATGTAATATGTGTAATAGCGGTAATAGGCTAGCGTTAATTGCTTGCTTATTTATTTCCTTATTGTCTTGTTTAGTTGTTTGCTTGTAGTCACTGCAGTTCTTTTTCTGTTTTTTTCTAGTGGCCACAATAGCCTATTTTTGGTAACTAGACCAAAATAATCATGGCAACACACGGACTGTTGTAACCATGGGCCTCCTGCAGGCCGTATGATCCATGGGCCTTCGTCCGGCCGTAGGATCCATCGGCCTTCTATACGGGCCTTAGGGTGCATGGGCCTTCTCTACGGGCCGTAGGGTCCATGGGCCTTCTACGGGCCGTACGATCCATGGGCCTTCTACGGGCCGTACTATCCATGGGCCTCATACGGGCCGTAGGATCCATGGGCCTTCTACGGGGCGTATCATCATTTCGCCAATCATGGGCCGTACTATTCGTGGACCATAACGGGCCGTTAATAGGCCGTATTTGATAACTCTATGAAAACAGCCCAACGGGTTTTTTTTACATGAAAACGGCCCAACGTATTAACGGTCCGCAAACGGGCCGACTGTAACGACGGGCTGAATTTGGCCCACAAGCAGAAAATGACAGTAACGGGCCGTATGTAACCGAATTCTGCAAATGAGCCCAAGAATCAATGGGCCCTGAGAAGGCCGAAAGATAACTTGGGCTGGAAACGGCCCAATGGAATAACGGGCCGTTAATGGGTATAAAGTGATACACTGTTCATTACAGGCTAGTTTCACCACGGGCCGTTAATGGGCCAAGAGTTACAAAGGTCCTCATATGGGCCGAAAGAAGTCATGGGCCACACATGGGCCGGAAGTTAAAACGGGCTGAATCATATTGGACGGCCCAGATGACGCTACTGGGCCTAATTTGGATAGGGCATAACGGGCCCTGGGTTAGCGGGCTGTAAATGGGCTATATGCGAACAGGCCGTTAACAGGCTTTCCGTGGGCCGGCCCGCCACCTTTTGACCAAGTCAAACGGGCCGGCCTTTTCACAGGAATGGGCCTCTGTTGGGCCGTGCCACGTGTCACCGTATCATAGGTGCCTTCGGTCCAATGAGTGGATGACATCTGTCGCAACAGTGAGCTGCCACATGTTTCCTCCAGCCAATGATGATTTTACACGTGGAAAATCCCCATTGGTCGGGGCTGTTAACGGGTTATCGGATCCAATACCCGACCCGATAGCTTAACGGCGTTCTGTTACGGTGGATGCCACGTGTCGGTCACCCTTGACGAAAGCACTTCTGTGACGCGCGATTTATCGTCATGGAAGTGGACACTTCCGTGATGATAATTTTGGGAATGTCATGGAACACTTCTATGATAGCACAGGTATGACTATCTTGATTCTGTCATAAAATCGTCATGGATGTACATGCATGACAGAAAATGCGACGTACTGTGACAAACACGTATCATCATGGAAGTGTATTTTTTTGTAGTGGGGGCCCACAAGAAAGGGGGCGCGCCCAGAGGGGGTGGGCGCGCCCTCCTATCTCATGGCCGCCTCGGCTACTTCTTGACTTGCACTCCAAGTTCTCTGGATCATGTTCGTTCCAAAAATCACGCTCCCGAAGGTTTCATTCTGTTTGGACTCCGTTTGATATTCCTTTTCTTCGAAATACTGAAATAGGCAAAAAAACAGCAATACGGGCTGGGCCTCCGGTTAGTAGGTTAGTACCAAAAATGATATAAATGTGTAAAATAAAGCCCATAAACATCCAAAATGGGTAATATAATAGCATGGAACAATCAAAAATTATAGATACGTTGGAGACGTATCAGTTTGCTCCCTTCCCGATCAATATTTGGGAAGAGGACCAGGGCCTATATATGTAGAGATAGCCACCACAGTAGAAGTACATCTCGTCTGGATCTCACCAAGAGCCAATAGAGATGGAGCAATTCCTCTCCAAACACACCACCACAAGAACACCCCTCGCTAGGTTGTTCTTCCTCTGTACTGTTCATCATCAGCCCAAGAGGCAATCCACGACACCACACACTGGATTAGGGCATTACTCCAGAACGGTGGCCTGAACTAGTATAAACCTCGTGTCCCTTGTGTTGTTCATCTTTTAGCTTAGATTCGCAGCGAGGCGTTGGGACGTGGATCGGTAGGGGGAAGATCTTCGCACACACCCCAGAGTTAGAACCTTAAGGGTTTTGCCGGAACCCGATATCCGACACATAACAATTGGTTTATATTCTGTACATGCACCATTGAGGAATAAAATATTTTTTTAAATAACGTGTCAAGTCGCAATTTGTTTGTTCAGGCGTGGTACACGATCCTCCATCAAGTGGACAACCAATACACGTGTCAAATTACCATGTGGGCTTCCTTTTCGTAAAGAAATGAGCTCCACCGTGTACCCGCGGGGGTGTGGTTGGGAAAGAGACGGGAGTATGTTGGTCGTGCGTGCACCTCTTCTCTTCGTGCACGTCCCACACCTACATGGGTATGTGAGAGAGATACAAACCAAGAGAGATGGGGTGTGTGTTCGTGAATGTTTTTTTATTGGGGGGTTATTTTCATGAGTGTATTTGTCGGAATATGGTATCTCGAACAAAAATGTGACACATGCAATGTCTGTGAAATAGAGGCCTATATATATATCATATATAGAGGGGGCGATCCACGAGAAGAGAGTGAGGGGTCATAGATATTGATAGAGTCGAAGAGAGGATCAAGTGTGTGGGTGCAAGATCGAGGAAGAGAGCCATCAAAATTGTGTGTGTGCATGTCAAAGATATAGGACGACTGACCTACCGGAACGCCAGAGGGGAGAGGGCAAGTTTGTGCATGGCAGGAAGACATGACTAGAGCATTGTATCAGTGTGTGTGGGGGATGCAGATGAAGGAAATATGCCCTAGAAGCAATAATAAATTCATTATTTATTTCCTTATTTCATGATAAATGTTTATTATTCATGCTAGAGTTGTATTAACCGGAAACATAATACATGTGTGAATACATAGACAAACATAGTGTCACTAGTATGCCTCTACTTGACTAGCTCATTAATCAAAGATGGTTAAGTTTCCTAACCATAGACATGAGTTGTCATTTGATTAACGGGATCACATCATTAGGAGAATGATGTGATTGACTTGACCCATTCCGTTAGCTTAGCACTTGATCGTTTAGTATGTTGCTATTGCTTTCTTCATGACTTATACATGTTCCTATGACTATGAGATTATGCAACTCCCGTTTACGGGAGGAACACTTTGTGTGCTACAAAACGTCACAACGTAATTGGGTGATTATGAAGGAGATCTACAGGTGTCTCTGAAGGTACTTGTTGAGTTGGCGTATTTCGAGATTAGGATTTTTCACTTCGATTGTCGGAGAGGTATCTCTGCGCCCACTCAGTAATGCACATCACTTAAGCCTTGCAAGCATTGCAACTAATGAGTTATTTGCGGGATGATGTATTATGGAACGAGTAAAGAGACTTGCCGGTAACGAGATTGAACTAGGTATTGAGATACCGATGATTGAATCTCGGGCAAGTAACATACCGATGACAAAGGGAACAACGTATGCTATTATGCGGTTTGACCAATAAAGAACTTCGTAGAATATGTGGGAGCCAATATGAGCATCCAGGTTCCGCTATTGGTTATTGACCGGAGACTAGTCTCGGTCATGTCTATATAGTTCTCGAACCCGTAGGGTCCGCATGCTTAACGTCCGATGACGATCAGTATTATGAGTTTATGTGTTTTGATGTACCGAAGGAGTTCGGAGTCCCGGATGAGATCGGGGACATGATGAGGAGTCTTGAAATGGTCGAGACATAAAGATCGATATATTGGACGACAATATTTGGACATCAGAAAGGTTCCGAGTGATTCGGGTATTTATCAGAGTACCGGAGAATTATGGGAATTTGCCGGGGAGTATATGGGCCTTATTGGGCCATACGGGAATAGAGGAGAGAAGCCAAAAGGAAGGAGGCGCACGCCCCCGCTCTAGTCCGAATTGGACAAGGGGTGCAGCCCCCTTTTCCCTCTTCCTCTCCCCCTCTTTACTTCTCTCCTACTCCAACAAGGGAAGGAGGAGTCGTACTCCCGGTGGGAGTAGGACTCCCCCCTTGGCGCGCCCTCCTCCTAGGCCGGCCGCCTCCCCCTTGCTCCTTTATATACGGGGGCAGGGGGGCACCTCTAGACACAACAATTGATCTCTTGATCTCTTAGCCGTGTGCGGTGCCGCCCTCCACCATAGTTCTCCTCGTTAATATTGTAGCTGTGCTTAGGCGAAGCCCTGCGAAGGTAGAACATCAAGATCGTCATCACGTCGTCGTGCTGACGAAACTCTCCTTCGACACTCTGCTGGATCGGAGTACGGGGGACGTCATCGAGCTGAACGTGTGCAAGAACTCAGAGGTGCCGTAGTTTCGGTGCTTGATCGGTCGGGCTGTGAAGACGTACGACTACATCAACCGCATTGTGCTAATGCTTCCACTTTCGGTCTACGAGGGTACGTGGACAACACTCTCCCCTCTCGTTGCTATGCATCACCATGATCTTGCGTGTGCGTAGGAATTTTCTTAAAATTACTACGTTCCCCAACAGTGGTATCAGAGCCAGGTTTATGCGTAGATGTTATATGCATGAGTAGAACACAAGTGAGTTGTGGGCGACACAAGTCATACTGCTTACCAGCATGTCATACTTTGGTTCGGCGATATTGTTGGATGAAGCGGCCCGGACCGACATTACGTGTACGCTTACGCGAGACTGGTTCTACCAACGTGCTTTGCACACAGGTGGCTGGCGGGTGTCAGGTTCTCCCACTTTAGTTGAACTGAGTGTGGCTACGCCCGGTCCTTGAGAAGGTTAAAACATCACTAACTTGATGAACTATCGTTGTGGTTTTGATGCGTAGGTAAGAACGGTTCTTGCTCAGCCTGTAGCAGCCACGTAAAACTTGCAACAACAAAGTAGAGGACGTCTAACTTGTTTTTGCAGGTCATGTTGTGATGTGATATGGTCAAGACGTTATGAGATACAAGTTGTTGTATGAAATGATCATGTTTTGTTGAAGTTATCGGCAACTGGCAGAAGCCTTATGGTTGTCTCTTTATTGCATAAGATGCAAGCGCCAAATAATTGCTTTACTTTATCGCTATGCGATAGCAATAGTTGCAAGAGCAATAGTTGGCGAGACGACCATGTGACGACACATTGATATAGATCAAGATGATGGAGATCATGGTGTCGTGCCGGTGATGATAGAGATCATGACAGTACTTTGGAGATGGAGATCAAAGGCGCAAGATGATCATGGCCATATCATGTCACATATTTTGATTGCATATGATGTTTATCTTTTATACATCTTATTTTGCTTAGTTCGTAGGTAGCATTATAAGATGATCTCTCACTAATTATCAAGAAGTGTTCTCCCTGAGTATGCACCATTGCGAAATTTCTTCGTGCTGAGACACCACGTGATGATCGGGTGTGATAGGCTCTACGTTCAAATACAACGGGTGCAAAACAGTTGCACACGCGGAATACTCAGGTTAAACTTGACGAGGCTAGCATATATAGATATGGCCTCGAAACACGGAGACTGAAAGGTCGAACGTGAATCATATAGTAGATATGATCAACATAGTGATGTTCACCATTGAAAACTACTCCATCTCACGTGATGATCGGACATGGTTTAGTTGATTTGGATCACGTGATCACTTAGATGACTAGGGAGATGTCTGTCTAAGTGGGAGTTCTTTAGTAATATAATTAATTGAACTTAAATTTATCATGAACTTAGTCATGATAGTATTTTGCAAATAATGTTGTAGATCAATAGCTCGCGTTGTTGCTTCCCTATCTTTTTTATTTTGATATGTTCCTAGAGAAAAACTATGTTGAAAGATATTAAGTAGCAATAACGGATTAGATCCGTGATCTGAGGTTTATCCTCATTGCTGCACAGAATAATTATGTTCTTGATGCACCGCTAGGTGACAGGCCTATTGCAGGAGAAGATGCAGACGTTATGAACATTTGGCTAGCTCAATATGATGACTACTTGATAGTTTCGTGCACCATGCTTAACGGCTTAGAATTGGGACTTCAAAGACGTTTTGAACGTCATGGGCCATATGAGATGTTCTAGGAGTTGAAGTTAATATTTCAAGCAAATACCCGAGTTGAGAGATATGAAGTCTCCAACAAGTTCTATTGCTAAAAGATGGTGGAGAATTGCTCAACTAGTGAGCATGTGCTCAGATTGTCTGGGTACTACAATCGCTTGAATCAAGTGGGAGTTAATCTGCCAGATAAGATAGTGATTGACAGAGTTCTCTAGTCATCAGCACCAAATTACTAGAACTTCGTGATGAACTATAGTATGCAAGGGATGACAAAAATGATTCCTAAGCTCTTCGTGATGTTGAAATCGACGAAGGTAGAAATCAAGAAAAGAACATCAAGTGTTGATGATTGACAAGACCACTAGTTTCAAGAAAAGGGAAAAGAGAAAGAAAGGGAACTTCAAGTAGAATGACAAGCAAGTTGTCACTCCCGCGAAGAAGCCCAAAGCTAGACCAAAGCCTGAAACTGAGTGCTTACACTACAAAGGAAATGGTCACTGTAAGCGGAAATGCCCTGCATATTTGGTGGATAAGAAGGATGGCAAAGTGAACAAGGGTATATTTGATATACATGTTATTGATGTATGCCTTACTAGTGTTTATAGTAGCCCCTGAGTATTTGATACTTGTTCGGTTGCTAAGATTAGTAACTCAAAACAGGAGTTATAGAATAAACAGAGACTAGTTGAAGGGGAAGTGACGATGAGTGTTGGAAGTAGTTCCAAGATTGATATGATCATCATCACACACTCCCTATACTTTCGGGATTAGTGTTAAACCTAAATAAATGTTATTTGGCATTTGCGTTGAGCATGAATATGATTTGATCATGTTTATTGCAATACAGTTATTCATTTAAAGTAAGAGAATAATTGTTGTTCTGTTTACATGAATAAAACCTTCAATGGTCATAATCCCAATGAAAATAGTTTGTTGGATCTCGATCGTAGTGATACACATATTCATAATATTGATGCCAAAGGATGCAAAGTTAATAATGATAGTGCAACTTATTTGTGGCACTACCATTTGGGTCATATCAGTGTAAAGCGCATGAAGAAACTCCATAAAGATGGATTTTCGGAATCACTTGGTTATGAATCATTTGATGCTTGCGAACCATGCCTTTTGGGCAAGATGACTAAAACTCCGTTATCCGGAACAATGGAATGAGCAACAGATTTGTTGGAAATCATACATACAGATGTATGTGGTCCCGATGAATATTGAGGCTCGTGGCGGGATATCGTTATTTTCTCACCTTCACAGATGATTTGAAGCAGATATGGGTATATCTACTTAATGAACATAAGTCTTGAAACATTTGAAAGTTCAAAGAATTTCAGAGTGAAGTTGAAAATCATCGTAACAAGAAAATAAATTTCTACGATCTGATCGTGGAGGAGAATATTTGAGTTATGAGTTTGGTCTTCATTTGAAAACAATGCGGAATAGTTTCGCAACTCACGCCACCCGGAACACCACAGCGTAATGGTGTGTCCGAACGTCGTAATCGTACTTTACTAGATATGGTGCGATCTATGATGTCTCTTACTGATTTACCGCTATCGTTTTGGGTTATGCTTTAGAGACGGCTGCATTCACGTTAAATAGGGCACCATCAAAAATCCGTTGAGACGACGCCTTATGAACTGTGTTTGGCAAGAAACCTAAGCTGTCGTTTCTTAAAGTTTGGGGTTGCGATGCTTATGTGAAAAAGTTTCAACCTGATAAGCTCGAACCCAAATCGGAGAATTGCGTCTTCATAGAATACCCAAAGGAAACTGTTGGGTACACCTTCTATCACAGATCCGAAGGCAAAACATTCGTTGCTAAGAATGGATCCTTTCTAGAGAAGGAGTTTCTCTCGAAAGAAGTGAGTGGGAGGAAAGTAGAACTTGATGAGGTAACTGTACCTGCTCCCTTATTGGAAAGTAGTTCATCACAGAAATCTGTTCCTGTGATTCCTACACCAATTAGTGAGGAAGCTAATGATGATGATCATGTAACTTCAGATCAAGTTACTACCAAACCTCATAGTTCTTCTAGAGTACGGTCCGCACCAGAATGGTACGGTAATTCTATTCTGAAAGTCATGTTACTAGACCATGATGAACCTACGAACTATGAGGAAGCGATGATGAGCCCAGATTCCGCGAAATGGCTTGAAGGCCATGAAATCTGAGATGGATCCATGTATGAGAACAAAGTGTGGACTTTGGTTGACTTGCCGATGATCGGCAAGCCATAGAAAATAAATGGATCTTCAAGAGAAGACGACACTGATAGTAGTGTTACTATCTACAAAGCTCGACTTGTTGCAAAAGGTTTTCGACAAGTTCAAGGTGTTGACTACGATGAGATTTTCTCACTCGTAGCGATGCTTAAGTCTGTCCGAATCATGTTAGCAATTGCCGCATTTTATGAAATCTGGCAAATGGATGTCAAAACTGCATTCCTTAATGGATTTCTTAAAGAAGAGTTGTATATGATGCAACCAGAAGGTTTTGTCAATCCTAAAGATGCCAACAAAGTGTGCAAGCTCCAGTGATCCATCTATGGACTGGTGCAAGCATCTCGGAGTTGGAATATACGCTTTTATGAGTTGATCAAAGCATATGGTTTTATACAGACTTTTGGAGAAGCCTGTATTTACAAGAAAGTGAGTGGGAGCACTACAACATTTCTGATAAATATATGTGAGTGACATATTGTTGATCAGAAATGATGTAGAATTTTATGGAAAGCATAAAGGAGTATTTAAAAGGATTTCTTCAAAGAAAGACCTCAGTAAAGCTACTTACATATTAAGCATCAATATCTATTGAGATAGATCAAGACGCTTGATAAGATTTTCAATGAGTACATACCTTGACAAGATTTTGAAATAGTTCAAAATGTAACAGTCAAAGAAAGAGTTCTTGCCTGTGTTGCAAAGGTGTGAAATTGAGTAAGACTCAAATCCCGACCATGACAGAAAATAGAAAGAGAATGAAAGTCATTCCCTATGCCTCAGTTATAGGTTCTATAAAGTATGCCATGCTATGGACCAGACCTATTGTATACCCTATCCTGAGTTTGGCAAAGGAGTACAATAGTGATCTAGGAGTAGATCACTGGACATTGGTCAAGAATATCCTTAGTGAGGACCAAGGAAATGTTTCTCGATCATGGAGGTGATAAAATAGTTCATTGTAAAAGGTTACATCGATGCAAGCTTTTACACCGATCCAGATGACTCTAAGTCTCAATCTGGATACATGTTGAAAGTGGGAGCAATTGCCTAGAGTAGCTCCGTGCAGAGCATTATAGACATAGAATATTTGCGGAATACATACGGCTCTGAATGTGTCAGACCCGTGACTAAACTTCTCTCACAAGCAAAACATGATCATACCTTAGTACTCTTTGGGTATTAATCACATAAGCGATGTGAACTAGATTATTGACACTAGTAAACCCTTTGGGTATTGATCACATGACGATGTGAACTATGGGTATTAATCACATACAAATGTGAATATTGGTGTTAAATCACATGGCGATGTGAACTAGATTATTGACTCTAGTGCAAGTGGGAGACTGAAGGAAATATGCCCTAGAGGCAATAATAAAGTTATTAGTTATTTCCTTATTTCATGATAAATGTTTATTATTCATGCTAGAATTGTATTAACCAGAAACATAATACATGTGTGAATACATAGACAAACATAGTGTCACTAGTATGCCTCTACTTGACTAGCTCGTTAATCAAAGATGGTTAAGTTTCCTAACCATAGACATGAGTTGTCATTTGATTAACGGGATCACATCATTAGAAGAATGATGTGATTGACTTGACCCATTCCGTTAGCTTAACACTTGATCGTTTAGTATGTTGATATTGCTTTCTTCATGACTTATACATGTTCCTATGACTATGAGATTATGCAACTCCCGTTTATCAGAGGAACACTTTGTGTCCTACCAAACATCACAACGTAACTGGGTGATTATAAAGGAGCTCTACAGGTATCCACGAAGGTACTTGTTGAGTTGGCGTATTTCGAGATTAGGATTTGTCACTCCGATTGTCGGAGAGGTATCTCTGGGTCCACTCGGTAATGCACATCACTTAAGCCTTGCAAGCATTTCAACTAATGAGTTAGTAGCGGGATGATGTATTACGGAACGAGTAAAGAGACTTGCCAGTAACGAGATTGAACTAGGTATGAGATACCGACGAATCGAATCTCGGGCAAGTAACATACCGCATGGACAAAGGAACGACGTATGTTGTTATGCGGGTTGACCGATAAAGATACTTCGTAGAATATGTAGGAGCCAATATGGAAGCATCCAGGTTCCGCTATTGGGTTTTGACCGGAAACGTGTCTCGGTCATGTCTACATAGTTCATCGAAACCCGTAGGGTCCGCACGCCTTAAGGTTTCGTGACAGTTATATTATGAGTTTATGAGTTTTGATGTACCGAAGGTGTTCGGAGTCCCGGATGTTCACGGGACATGAGGAGGGAGTCTCGAAATGGTCGAGACGTTAAAGATCGATATATGGACGACTATATCGGACTTCGGAAAGGGTTCCGAGTGATTTGGGTATTTTTCGGAGTAAGTACCGGAGAGTTAAGGGAATTCGCCGGGGAGTATATGGCCTTATTGGGCCATACGGGAATAGAGGAGAGAGGCCAAAAGGACGGAGGAACGCGCCCCCCCTCTGGTCCGAATTGGACAAGGGGTGCAGCCCCCTTTTCCTTCTTCCTCTCCCCTCTTTCCTTCTCTCCTACTCCAACAAGGGAAGGAGGAGTCCTACTCCCGGTGGGAGTAGGACTCCCCGCTTGGCGCGCCCTCCCCCTAGGCCGGCCGCCTCCCCCCTTGCTCCTTTATATACGGGGGCAGGGGGGCACCTCTAGACACAACAATTGATCTCTTGATCTCTTAGCCGTGTGCGGTGCCCCCCTCCACCATAGTTCTCCTCGATAATATTGTAGCGTTGCTTAGGTGAAGCCCTGTGATGGTAGAACATCAAGATCGTCATCACGCCGTCGTGCTGACGGAACTCTCATTCGACACTCTGCTGGATTGGAGTACGGGGGACGTCATCGAGCTGAACGTGTGCAAGAACTCGGAGGTGCCGTAGTTTCGGTCCTTAATCGGTCGGGCCGTGAAGACGTACGACTACATCAACCGCGTTGTGCTAACGCTTCCACTTTTGGTCTACGAGGGTACATGGACAACACTCTCCCCTCTCGTTGCTATGCATCACCATGATCTTGCGTGTGCGTCGGATTTTTTTTGAAATTACTACGTTCCCCAACAGCAGAGACCTAACTAGAGAGGTAGATCGACTCGTCTATGTGTTGAAAAAGAGAGACCTAGCTATGTCTTGAGGGAGATCAGTCGACATCCATACATAAGTGAAGGATGGGAAATAGGTTGCGAGAGAGAGAGAGAGAGAGAGGTAGAGTGCCGGAGGGGTGGTGGAGTTGCTTCTTGGAGATGGTGGGAGAATTCTACTAGACAAACTGAGGGTAATATCAAGAAGAGAGGGGATGTGTTTCTGTGTGTGCATGTGCATATGCGTGATAGATGTGTCGATAGGCATGCATGGATGACGAAGGGGGACCATATGTGATTGGTAAGCTGACCTAAGTAGATCAGTAGATCAATTGTTGTGTGTCAAAAGAAGGGAGAGACATAACTAATGAGGTAGATCGATCGGGCGTGGGGAAAACGAGTTATAAATGACCTAGCTAGCTATACGTATTGTGGGAGATTGGTCGGTGTACATCCATTTGTTAGAGGCAAATAAGGCCCAGAGTGACGGATAGAGAGAGAGAGGGGGGGGGGGATGGAGCTAGGAGGTGGTGTGAGAGGCCTACTAGATAGGGGGAGGAGTGTGCGATTGTGAGATCGATGAAAAGAGGGGCGAGAGTTTACGCGTGTGTGGGACTGTATGAGAGACATGAGGCATGGACAGAGAAAGGTGGAGATGGAAAGTGTGTGTGTATGTGGTAGGCAGACATCTCTAGAGAGGTTTATTTATCGGTGTGTGCCGGAAAGGAGTTGTGGAGATCGTGGGAGAACGACCTAAAGAAAATAAATCAATGTGCGCGATGGATAGAATGCTGAGGGAGGGGGAGGGCGAGGAGTGATAATGCATGGCATTTGCAACTCACATCTAAATATTGAACAATCTAAACCATACTATATATTGAACAATCTCACATTGTATTTGAATTTGTGATAATGTGTGGCGTTTGCAGCTCACAACTAAATATCGAACAATCTAAACCATACTATATCAAACTATCTCACATTTTATTTGAATTTGTGATAATGTGTGGCATTTGCAACTCACAGCTAAATACTTGTAGGCGAAGGGGGCGGGGCACCATACATTATGTGATAAACACATTATACATATAAGACATGGTTTAGATTACGAAGATCTAGCTAGAGCTTGAAATGTACTGAGATTTGAAATCAACATAAAGTTGATTTAAAAATTCGAGTTCGAGTTCATATAGCACACATAGTTCATATCTAACTCGACAGTAATCATGTGGTGTGTTGTGAAGATAATATACAAATGATGGTTTAACTTGATAACAATGATGATTGCAGATCTTATTAAATTAGAGAAACAAATTCAAATGGTTTAACTTGACAACAATCATGATTGCAGATCTTATTTAGATAGAGAAAAAAATCAAATTTAGTTCATATTGAAGCCGTAGTACATACGTATGGAATGCACTAAAATGTTCATTTGAGTAGCTGGTTACATGCATTATACGTAGCGAAATATTTTAATCGAACATAGCATGGATTCAACGTTTTGAATGGCATTTGTAGTAACTCATACAGTAAAACGGGACTAGACTCTCTTGCATGGTGCGAATTGATTTCTTTTGGTTTTTTCATCGAGGGAAGTGTGAATTGATACAGTACATGTTAGGCTTGTCTGGAAATTTTAACCCGCGCCTTGTTATCCCAAAATCTTAAGATCTCCTTGTGTCTTGTTGTGCTCCTAAAATTCCTTCCATCTCAACCCGTGCCTTGCTATCCCAAAATTACAACATGCGCGAAAACTCCCACCTCCTGCGAAATCCCGACACATGAAATTCCCGTGATACCCCTTAACCGAAAGAACCACCTAGTTTAAATCGGTGGGGCTACTTTCATAACTTACCCCACATTTCGGACAAGCGCATCCCTAAGCCATGGCCCCCCTCCTATCTCCTCCCCCCCATTCGTACACCGAGGCCGTGAAAACCCATGAAGCCCCACACCCTCCTCCGTCCACCACCTAGCCGAAGCCTCTTCCCCGGGGACATCGTCCACCGCAACAGCTTGACGTCCCTCATCCACCGCACCAGATGAGGATCTGTCGTCGATCTCGTCGTCCCGCCGGTTCAGCCACCCCATCTTCCACCTCCAAGGAGCTGCCTCGATGTTTGCCTTGTCTTTCATGCCACCTCCATTCCCACACCGCCGCCTTCACATGCACCACCAAAAGATCGGCACCATCACCAATTCCTCGGATGAAGCTAAGGCCTAATCGGCGCCACCAAAGAGGTTCTGCAGTAATCGATGTATTTTCTCTGATCTCATGGTGCTGCCGGCACTCGGTCCCGAGACGCAATGGTGCGGCTCCATCTATGGTGACATTGTCGGCCACTTCCTCCACGATGTTGCTCCCTCGGCAGCTACGTCCACATTAGTAGAAGCTACTGTGGCTGCTCCGGCTCTCACTGGCCCTATAGTTGCTGCTTTGACTCTCGCTCGTGCTGCTGCTCTACTCTTGCTCTTGGTCCCTTGCATGGTCTGCTCTGCCTCTTGCTCGCGTTGCTGCTCTTGATGTTGCTTGCACTGATGGTCTACTCTTGCTCACGATGGTACTGCACGAGCAGTAGCTCCAACTCTCGCTCGAGCTCCTACTGCTACTACCCGAGGTGCTGCTACACGACCAACTGCCCCGGCTCTCGCACACGCTGCTGCTCTGCCCCGGCTGCTCTCTGGTAGTACGTTCTTTGCTGGAGCGGCTACCAATTTATATCACTACTACTCTTCCACTAGTGCTCGAGCGGCCAAAACTATTAGTGCACTGCTTTTCTGCTACTAGTGCATTCAGTTTCGATAGCAAAATTCAATTTCGACAGTAAAATTCAGTTTCGACAGTAAAATTCAGTTTTGACAGTTAAATTATGTTTTGGCAGTTAAGTTCAGAGATGAGCAGCTGATTTATTTTACATCTAGCACTTTTTGGTTATGAATTTTACATCATCTACTTGGAGATGCTATTAGAATACCACTTCAGCTTAACATTGTGTCTCTTGTCCTGCTTCAGCCTCGGCATTGTACACCTGACTGGAGCTTCTCCAATGACGAAACCCTCCATCACAGCGGAGCAGTACCCTTGGCTCCATCTCTAGGCGCCTAAGATCTTCTTCCCCTCCTCCGACTGCCACTCAGCCGCAGCATCCTCAGTGACCAACCCAATGATGCTGAGATCGACATGGCTTCGCCAAAGAGGTTGTACACTTATTGCATCGCTTTTTTACCCTACATGTTATATATATTGGCCACTAAGCACAGGTAGTAATGTGAAACATGATTAATTTCTCCTATATAACAAGTACTGAGGTACCAGGCAACTTAGCTATCCATGATGGACTCTCCCGAAAGCCATCATTATTTATTTCTGCGTGTTTGAGCTGTGCATGTGTAGATGGGCCTGGGAATTGAGCTAGTAGGGCAGTGGCCTAGGTCCAAAGTAGTACAAGTAGCACAAAAACATTTTTTGAGTGTAGGCTTTTGCCTGTTCAAGCCTGCCTACTAGAATTGTCAGTGGTTGAAAGGAAAAGGGAAGGAAAAACATAGGAATTGGAAAGTTTCCTATGGTACTACTATTCATGCATTTGGTTCGATGGAATGGAGCAAAGGAAAATTGTAGGATTTGTTACTTTAGTGTCTCTTTCAAAGAAAAACCGTAGTAATTGTAATATCCACTTGTACTTCCTTTTCAAATTCCTATTCATGAAGAAGAAGACTAAGTGATAGTAGCATAATAGCATTATAACTGTACATTTTCTTGTGGTTTGACTTAATTTGACCATGCTTCTTTGCATTCTTGTGACCTTCCAACTCCTATGAACCAAACACCCAGATTGACAGAAATCCTGTGATTTTGAATTCTGTGTTTTGCACAAGCATTCCTATCCTATTACTATGTATTTCCCATCCCTGTGTTGTTAGAATCCTCCAATTCAAACAAGCCCTTGTAGAGTTACTTCTCTTACAAATAGCTGTCAAAGAAAACCTTGTGTGGTTTGTCCTGCTCCTGCCACGCTGTTCTCCACCCAGCTCAGCTACACCAACGACAGAAGGGTCCACCACAGAAGGGATCCACCCTCCAGACTATCTTTCGCCACCTCAGATCTTCTTCCCCGCCGCCGGCAGCCACGACAATAGCATTACCATCGTAAACTAAGCAGATGACCTTGAGGACTACACGGGTCCACAGGAGACGTCACAGTCTTTCATGACTGCTTACGTTATGCATCGCTTAATATTACATGCTACTTTATTGTCCTGTTCACCGATTAGACTCTGAGTCAGCTCAAAACTAATGCTCAAACTTGAGTTTTTAAATGGTTGTGGGGTACATATCGGGGCCGCAATCAATAGTATATGTCTACTATCTAGTTAATCTCTAGTGTCTACTATGAGTTTCATGTTGGATGGGAAACAAACAGTAAAGAAGCCATTATCTGTACTTTTTAACTAAAGCCATTATCTGCCTGCTATCATTGGTTTTGGGTCTATCCAACGGTTGCTACCATCACTCTGGATTTCTACATGCACTCCTTACATAATCTCACTATGTTTTATTCCTATGCATGTTAGTTACTGTGCACAATGGAACTGAACATGTAGAGAAAAAGAGATGAGATTTGCATGGAATAAAATTTCATGCAGATGTTGCTCCATGGTGGGTGCAAAGGTAGCCCCCCTCCACCCATTTCAGATTGTAATCAAGAGGAAGATAACTGTTCTGAGGGGGATTCGGAAGGATCAGACCACTCCTATTTACCCCTTGAGGTATTTTCTCTAACGTAGCATGCTGATGTTGGTCATATCATGCATATGGTGCCTTGCATTGCTTACTTTATACATCAAATATGTCATTTGCTTAGTTTAGACATGCTTTGTGTGAATGCCAACTGTTTAGTTTATATGTCGTATATTTGAATTACGCAACACCACCTTGTTTAGCCAAGCATCATATATCTGAAGTTTGCAATGCTATCCTGCTTAACTAGTCCTCTTATATGTGAATTATACACAATATTGAATGTCATCTGCTTAGTTTAGACATCATATATGTGATTGTCATCTGCTTACTTGCTTAATATATAAATCATATATTTGAATTATGTCATGCCATCATGTTTACATAGACATCATTATCTGAATTATGGCATGCCAACCCATTTAAGAAAGACATCCTATAGTCATATCATCTCATCCTGTTTATGATTTACATAGTCATCATATTTTGAATTATGTCATTCTATCCGTGAATTATATCATGCCATCATGTTTCCATAGGCGGCATGTATGTGAATTATGGCATGCCAACCTATTTAATAAACACATCATATAGTTATATCATGTCATCCTGAACACATAGTCATCATATTTTGAATGATGTCTTTCTACCCTGTTTAGTTAGCCATCATATATGTGAAATTGTGTCATGCTATCATGTTTAGTTAGCCATCATATATGTGAAATTGCGTCATGCTATCTTGTTTGGTTAGACAGCATAAATGTGAATTATTTCATGCCCTCTTTTATTCCCCACTATCCATTGCACTTGTCTATCATATAATGTCTGTCCATTCAATTACTTTTCTTGTTTATCAGCCATTTGAATTGGAGGGGGTGATGGCAGTATCTTAGGGTCTTCAGAAAAGATAGTGCTACCAGTCGATGCAAATAGAACCACGATTGTACTTGCCCAAGAACCAACCCCACCACACATAACCCAGACTCCCGCAGACTCTACCCCTACCTTGTTGGACAGAGAACCAGCTACACCCCTCCTAACCCCAACCCCAACAGATAGTAACCCAGTTCCAGTTGACAAAGCACCATCTCCACCACACAGCACCCAAACATGAGTAGTTAGTAAGGCAACTGCAGTTCCCAAAGCATGAGGACCACCACTCCATAGCCCAACTCAACGCTTAAAGCAGAAGGAGAATTGTTCTCAGGTCAGGTTCTATAGCTATGGTTCATACTGCTTTGCTCTTGCATCACTGTATTTACTCATACCAACTATTTTCAAATTTGAAGGATGGAATTGGAACTCCAATGGCGCAATAGGTATGTTTTAAACCTATTTCTTTAACTGGTTTGCTGTTGTAACTTGCTCTATGTTGAGTTCAGTTTCAATTGAATAAATAGTTATGTTCTCATGTCATGCACATTACAAGTGTTCTTATTGATGTGTAGTTTCCCACACTTATATTCTGTCTATGCTGCTTTGTCTTAAACAGATATGAATTGAACCATGTCCCTATCTTGATTTGGCAACAAAAACTGGAATTATATTGAACATATAGTGGCAATGGTACATAGATATATGTTTGTTTCATGTTGTTATCCTATCCACTTTACTACTGAACTGATTTACACAAAAGAGTTTCATATACAACATGGTAAATCCTGTGATGTGTCTGCTTGTTTCTCTTTTAGAATGCGGACAAAATACTGGATTAGAGTACCCTATTATGGAATGGTAAAGAAAGTAATGCAGATAAGGTTCAAGATAGTGAGACATCCCTGTTGGTCTCCAAGAAAGATGATAAAAACTATCTTGACGACAGTGAGACAATCCCAAAGTCCTGTCTTGATGTAGTGTTCAAGTAACTGGCCACACTTCTGGCACAAGCTCTTCAAACTTGCTGCCTGAATCGGTTCTTCTTCTTGAGTCTCAACTTCAAGTTGAAAGACATCAATCTGATGTGCTGGGACATGAAGCCGAAGGACCGAGGATGTCTCTGCAGAATTCAGATGCATACATTCTGGTGCAATAACAAGTAATGGAAGATTTAAGTGCCAAACAAGAGAAAGTTAATCAGCTTGCTAAGCATCTTGCCAGCATGCTAGGTACCCAGGATATTGTTTCCTGAGGTCTTCTAAAGTGGTTTCAGTTTTGGACTTGTTTTGCTGCGGCGTTTATTTGCACTGGTCACCAACTTTGACTACCAGTGTATGTAATATGCTGCTTTGTTCCCTATATTTGCGCTGGTGACGAACTTTGATGCCCAGTTGATGTAATCTGTGTAATCGCCATCATATCCTAGTGCTAGTTGCATGCGTATTTATTTTCTTGGTCTTATTTATTTGTTTGCCACAATAACCTATTTTTTAAAACTAGGCCGCAATAACCATGGGCCAAATATGCGCGGTACCATTCGTGGGCCAATAATGGACCACCATATAGGCCGTAAACCGGCTAGAATGGTGTCATGGTGGAACACAATCACCTATGGGACCATCGACACCTTTGTGGTTCGACAGGGGGAGATCACGTTGCATAAAGAGCGGAAGCCATGGAACAGCACGACAGAGGTGACGCTGATGGTTTTTACCCAGGTTTGGGCCGCTGGGAAGCGGGATACCCTTCTCCTGCTTTGGTGTATTGAAGGAAGGACCATGGTGGGCACGCATCACTGATGCCCAACAAGGTCACCTCGGGGAGAGTAGCTGCGCGCATGTGAGTATACAAGGGTCTGAATCCTCTTCTAGGTTGCCATGGTCCTACTTTTAAAGGCTAAGGCGTTACCATAGTGGCAAAATAGTCATTATCTATTGATTAGATAGACAACAGTGCTATCATACCTAACTCCAGAAGTTAGGGAAAAGTGCATTAAATGCACTGCTAGGTGTCACGCTCAGGATGCAGCCCGGCAAGCCTTCCATGCCGCTTAACCATCTTCTATCTATCTACATGACACGCCTCTGGACGGGTGTCATATAGGGGGATCTCCCTTCCAAATGGCTACCACGTGCCAAATAACAGCCACTTAATCACTCGGGGGCTCGACACCACACTGATAAGTGACTTGCATCACTGTGCGGTGGAGTAGTGGAGCCTTGGTAGGGAGATTCTCCCTTGGCGGCCCCGGCAAGCCTGTCGGGGAAATCTTGGGACTCGTTCTTGGTGAGGCCACGACCTGACCGGGCTCGCCTGCCCAGTAAGTGAGGTATTTTCTTAGTGACGTCTTGTTTCCTTGGCTTGCCTTATTCTTCTTGATCCTCCCTTTGATTCCTCAAAGAGCTATCTCTCTGGCTTGGGAGCTTGGTGCTGCTGTCTTGGAGGCCTACTATCCATGCACAAGTCATGGGAAACATACGCCCCTGTTTGTCTACCACGAGAGAAGCCCCCCGGCTGAGCCATATGTGTCGCTGGGCACGTTGGGTTAGGCCCCAAACAATGCACAGACATGTGCCGAAGAAGCATTGCGCGTGCATCTGGTTGTTATGATGACCAGTCAACTCAACGACCACTCCGTGTAATTACCGTAGGTCGTGGGGTCATGTGACTATAGTAGTTAATGTAAAATGGTAACTTCCTGAGAGAAAGCAGCGAAGAGCCACCTCCCACGTTTGTTCCTCATAAAAGAGAAAAACACGAAAGGGCACTGCTCATCCACACCTATTTCGTCCTCCATCATCTTCCTCCTCAAGCCAAGCGATCGCCCCTGCGCCCACACTTGTCCCCAACACCCCATCCAATCTTGCACCCTTTCCACAACCCTGGAGGATGGGAAAGAAAGCCGCAGCAAGGGGGAAGCGGGCGACCACCGCAAGGGAAGCTGTAGCGGAGGGGAAGAAGAAGAAGAAGGCCAAGTTGGACAGGAAGCAGCGAGAAGATGTGTTGTTCTTCCCATCGAGCTTGGATAGCAACGTCTTGGTCGTAAGGTATGCGTGTATGTGGGGGAGGTAAGTCCCAAAGGGGCACGATGCGCCCTCGGTCTTGTTAGAGGGGAAAGAGGACCCTCCAAATTCATACCGCTTTTTCTGCGCAAATTTCCTCTGCGGTCTCATCCCCCCTTTCTCAGATTTCTTCGAGGCGATGATGGTGGTGTATGGATTCCATCTTTTGGATTTCACACCATATGCAATGGCGTGCATGGCGATTTTTGCTCATCTATGTGAGAACTTTGTCAGAGTTGTGCCCAATGTGGATCTGTTCAGGCACTTCTTCGTCCCGCGGGTCAAAACAAGACTCACCGCTCGGGGAACATAAGTTGGATTCCACGGGGAAAGAGGGATTTTTGGGATTACCTTCCCGGTCAGTAGCGCGGTAGATGGGAAGAATGGAGGGCGGACTGGTGTTGGATTCAGGATGCGGATACTCTAGAGTACTGCTGGACACAGACGGAGTGTGTCGTGCACGACAGTGATTGGGGGGAGGCAGGCCTTACTGACGACAGGCTCCGCCCAGCACTGAACATGATCGCCCGCCTCAAAGCTGCCGGGCTAACCATCGAACATGTGGGGTCTGACTTCCTCCGATGCCGTGTTGCGCCACTGCATAAAAGGGATAGGTTCACCCGGCGGTACGGAGATGCTGGGGACAGGATGCGGCTGTATCCTGGCCTCACCAACAATTTATCGGTTTATGGCCACGCCTGGCTGTGTGAACAGTTGTTTGGCAGCCTTGGGCCGTTCAAATTGCCGGCAAAGGTCGTCCTGCTGAATATCAACTCTGCCCTAGACCAGATTTTGAAGTGGATGCCTGATTGCAATGCTTATGGATTTACGCTGATTCGCAACTACCTGAGCTCGAGACAGAGATCGAGTGGGTTTCCAATCTAGAAGAAAGGGCTTCCAGGTTGGAGGGAAACATGTTCAAGTGCACCACCATGGTGGAAGTAGAGTTTATCAGGAGGCGTATTGAGGAGGGCAAAGCGCTTCGAGCTACCGGGAAGGCAAGGCCCCTAGGGGAGGAGGAAGAAGAAGAGGAGGAGGCTGAAGACGTAGGCTCTTCCCATGGCAAGAGCGAGGGGCACGCCACGGAGGAGGCTGCCAAGGATGAGCCTGCCGGGGTTGAAGCCCTTTATGTTATGCCATGGCAACAGAGGCCCAAGAAGGGGATGAGGCTTAGGAAGTGGAGTAGCCTGAAGAGGAGTGGCTCGCAGCAGCTCGTCAAGCCCCAGAGCCAGATCTGGACCAGCGCCCTCGTAGGCCGGCAAGCCAGGGAACAACGACTCCTGCCCCTGCGCCCATCACAAAGAGGGTGAAGAAGACCACCTCTAAGTCTGACAGGCCTGATGTGGTGCGCCGCCATTCTTCTCGCCTTTCTGAGGCCAAGACCCCTCCCACCAAGCGGCGAGCGGTCAGAGGGGTCGACCCCATCTCCCAATCAAGCTCGAGCTCCTCGCGTTGCTCATCCTCGCCGGAGCCCCCTGTCCCTAAAACGGGCTTGAAGTTGTTGGAAAGCACTGCTCCACCGACACTGAAGAAGAGTAGAGCAACCCCACCACCTATGGAGTTCGTGCTGTGCTCCATGTTCATTGATTCAGACTAAGGAAAACACTATCTTCCCTTGTCAAAGTGTCATGCAATTGTTGGTTTGCTGACCCAATCTGGTTTGTTATCTTTGAGAGAGACAAAGAAGAAACTCTCATCCATCGGGCCAAAGGATCCAAACAAGTGGAGTCGTCAGGGCCTTCGGAGGGCGTGGCTTGGCGGGAGGTAGCACAATTGACCCGGTGCCAAGCCCCTGGCCTAGCCCCCGACACGAAGGCATGGGACAAGCTTCCCCCACCAAGGGAGGCATGGAAGAGCGTGTCCCATCTCCTGCCAAGGGAGAGAGGGAGATCGCCCAGAGCGAGGTTCTCCAGGAGGGGCCCACCCTTCCTAATGTTCAAGCCGAGAAATCCCCGGCAAGGGCCTCCACTTAAGGATCGGCCCATGCTGACGCTATGGTTACCGAGGAAGGGGGCGGGGGCCATCCCCCGGCAACTAACGTTGTCAGGGAAACTGAAGCCCTCCCACGACAAACATCTCTGGGTAATCTGCTCGCTCTTTGTCTTTTGTTGCTTGCTTTACTTTGCTTCATGTCTCTGGCTCGCCAATGTATATCAACTCTTTATCACCGCTTGCTGATCTTGCTTGGAGTCCCATTGGCCGAGGAACTAGAGCTATTGGAAGAGGTGGCCAGCATTGGCAAGGATGCTGCTGAAGAGTTCGCCAAGATTGCTGCCGCGGAGGGCCAGGAACATACTGTCGGGGATATCCAAGAGGTCCCAAAGGAGGTAGAGAAGATCCCTAGTAACATGCTAGGGTCGGAGGTAGTGGTTGAAGAGAAAGTTCACCTTCAAACGATGAGCCCTCCTTCCTAGTTTGGCACCTCGGCCGCGGCCTACAACCATCTTCGAGCAATCTGGCATTCGTTCTTGCGTGACCTGGACTTGGAGCCCCCAGGTCATCTGCAGCAGTAAGTGCAGACCTTGATGAGGAGATCCAGCACATCATGGCGCCGTTGTCCTAGCGAGCTGAAGAGGTTGGTGATTTAGTCAGTGCAGTCAAGGACCTATCCTTCCTGGAGTCCGTGGCAACAGGCATCAAGGAGATGCTGAACAGGTACGGCCAGAAGTGGTAGGCACTCAAGGAGCAGCGCGACTCCACTAGCCTCATGGATCAGAAACCGAGGGACAAGGGTAGTGAACTACGCAAGTGGCACGACAAGCAGTTCCAAATCCTTCTGCAGCAGCAGGAGGTGATAACCATGGCGAAAGAGGACATCGCTGCCCGGGAAGTCCGTTTGGCAGAGCGCACAATACTTCTAGACGCCAAGGAGAAGGACATCTCTTCCCGGGAAGAGAACCTCAAGGCTACCCTCCACAACAAGGATGGAGAACTAGAGGCCCTTGTCCAGCAACGCACCAAAGATCTGGAGGACAAGCACAAAGCAACTCTTGACACCCTCTCCCTTGATTCCGCCACCCAACTGAAGAAAGTTGTCGAAGAACCTGCTGCCACATCTGCCACCAAGTCTGACCTCGACCAACAGGTGGCCAAACTGATAGAGGATCTTGCCGAGAGCACCAAGGAAATTGTGGCTCTCAAGGAGGAAATGCAGGAAGCGGAGACCCACCCGAAGGAGGTGGAGTCGCAACTATCCTCCAAGATCCGCGACCTCGATACTGCCAATGGCACCATTACTGACATGAAGGAAAGACTTGGCACTTTGGAAAGCAGAATTGAGTCCACCGGAGCTCGTGACAAACAGCTGCTGAAGTACTTGGACAACACGAGAATCCTCTGAAAGGATGCAGAGGACAAACTGGCAAACAAGTTGAGTAGCGCGACCTATGGATCAAGAGTCTGGTTAATATTGCTGAGCACCTCTCTATGCAGATCCCAATGATGGACATGAAGAGTTGGGCCTTCTCAGTCGACAGACATGAGGTTCCAAGTGTTAAGCTAGCTCTCTTCTTCGAAGTCTTGATCGAAGGGTTGAAGACATACGAGGAAGACAGAGCTGCTTGTTTTGCAAACGAGTCTTGAAAGCTTGCCCGCAATGCCCTCTTCATTGTCTTAGAAACCTCAGCTATCGCCATCCAGACCTCAACCTTGCCGATGGCTTCAGGAGGCTGCCGGTAGGTGCCAACGTTTCTGGTACTGAGGTGAAGGCCGATCCCTTCACCGACAAGGTTCTCTCCGTCCGCAGGGTTCTAGAAGACCGCCAAGCACATCCATGAACCATTCTTGTGGGTGTGATGCCCTGTAACAAAACATTATGTATGTCTCGTGTTTAGACCCCGTACTATTTTCGTTCTTGTTGAACTGATGTTTAATTAGGCCAAAGTGCATGCTATCCCTCTTGCGTTTTACCCATGGATGTTTGTATGGTTAGTTTCTTTCTGTCTGTTTTGGTTGCCTGCCAGTAGCATGCTGTCGCGGTTGCTGTGAGGAGCAGGTCCTTAGCATTCAGTTGGTGAGTACACGCCCCAGCAGGTTTTTCCTTAGGATTCTCTGACGTTGCCGCCCACTTTTTTGAGCAGGCTCAAAACAAAGCGGGGGCGCAGACAAATACAGCAAGTTGTCATCACATGAAAGATTTAACCATAGGAAACAACTTGGTTGTCCGAGGGATAAGCAAATGCAAACTTTGGAGAAAAAGCAAGTGAACATGTTGACCTAGCTTTTGTTCACGCTTCCCTCCTTCCTTAGTCGTGGTCGTTCATCACGTCCATATATCTTGAGAGGATAGCGTTTGTGCATCTTCCTCATGTGATGTAAAAAAATAACAACGAAAAAAATGCACAAAAAGAATACTTGGCAATTTTATTAGTTGCATGTCTACCACTGGCAAGGACCGGAGGGAATAACAGAACACTTGCAAGCAATAATGAAAGGTGCAAAGGATGGGTTGGCTCCTCCCTTGTCTTCCTTACACTGTTAACGATATCACGGCTGCGGGCATAAAGGTCAAGCTGGCACGGACGGGCCTGCCAGTGCATGCTTGTCGGGACGTCAATCAATGGATTCACACCAGCGTTTCACTCAGGATTTTCCCTTGGTGGGGTAAATGCTAGACCGAGTTCTGACGGATTCAGGGCTCCGCAGACCAAAGAAGTTTCAAACTCTGGGGCGTGTGCGAAGAACTAAACCTCTCAAGCCTACCAACTCGTCGCCCCATAGCCTAGCCCGATTCACGTGAGCAAGGAAGAAGATGAACACGACAGTTTACCCAAGTTGGGTCCACCTTGAAGTGTAAGACCCTACTCCTGCTTTGTGGTGGATTGGCCTCACGAGGGGCTGACAATGAACTAGTACAGAGGACGAAGTACCTCGTGAGGTTCAGGGGTTAAGAATCCGTCCCTCCTCTACGGTGGTGGCTAACCTATATTTATAGTGGCCTCGGTGCTCTTCCCCAAAAACGTAGGCGGGAAGGGATCCCACAGTGGCCAATTTGAAAGGGCACAAGTAGTACATCTTATCCTGACGAAAGGTGGTCTTCACCTACAAAGCTTCTAGTCGTGACGTAGCGGTGGGCTCGGCGTTGACATCCATCCTACCGTGCTGGTGGTCTTGGTCTCGTTCACCAGAATGGAAACCTTTGCCAGATTCCTCGGGAACATATGCTTGTCCTTGCCTCCTTAGCAACAAAGTAGAAACTGCCTCCTCTGCGCCCGCTGGCGCCCGCCTGCCTTGGTTGTCATGGCTTGTATCATGGCAGCCTCGTGAGGCTTGGTACCTGCATAGGGATCTCCGCTCCTCGGGAGGCAACATGGGGAGGCCGCTCCCTCCGGAGGTCTTGGTGTCGCCCGCCTCGTGAGGCCTGGGGGTCCTCGCGAGGGTCTTGTCTTGCCGGTCTTGTGGATGGGCCATACCAGGCCGTTGAAGGAGCCACCCCATGGGACATAGGCAGGCAAGTCTGGATACCCTAGTTCCTAGAACGACGACAATAGCCCCCAATCCCAATGCACGCTCGGGCTTATCCTCGAGGTGAAGCCAAAGGGCAAGGGCGAAGCACCGCGGGCCCCAATCACCTACAAGTCAGGCTGACGGGTGGCGCTTGACGGGACATGGGCGTCTTCACTTCCCACCACCTCGGCAAATGCCTGACTTGACAATTGCCTGGTGCATGCAGCGGGTCCATCATTTCTTGGAACGTGGGAGGCCGTCGGTTAGCCTTCCTCCGCCTAAAAATGGGGAAGGGGCGAAGCCCCCAACCTATTTTCATCTTCTTGCTGCTCGGCCCTTCTTCATCTTCATCATCCCGCCATCTTGCAAAGCATCCATGGCGCGGGTGAGGAGGTTTTCCGCCGAGCAGAAGGGCAAGGCCCCACGGGAGGCACCAGGCTCGCCACCTCCCAAGAGGGGGCGCGGCCGCCGCCGCAAGTATTCGTGATGCCGGTGGTGGCTCCCCGAGGGCGTGGGCGCACCCCCTCGAAGGTCGGCGCCACCTCTGGCAGTCGTGGGAAGGCTCCCTCCCACACCGGAAATTACCACAGCCAAGGCGGCCACGGCCAAGGGTGACGCGTCCGGCCACCGCGCCCGCGATCCCATTTGGCTGACGCATCCTCAGAGTTTGTAGTGTGGGTGAAGAGGCCGGCATGCACTCGGTTCCAGCTCTCGCGCTTCTTCGCAGGCGCGCCGCCGGCTGGATGGCCTGGCAGCCACTGGCTGCAGGCCGACAGCTACTGCAGCAAGGCCTCATGGGTGGAGGTCGAGGTCACCCCTGTCGGATATCGGGTTCCAGTGAAACCCTTAAGGTTCGAACTCTGCGGTGCGCATGATGATCTCCTCCTACAGAATCTCGCTCTCGGCCTCGCCGCAATCCCTAAGCTAGATCAATGAACAACACAAGAGACACAAGATTTATACAGGTTCGGGCCACCGTTGTGGTGTAATACCCTACTCCTGTGTGTGGTGGTGGATTGCATCTTGGGCTGATGCTGAACAGTACAGAGGAGGAACAGCCTCGCGAGGAGAGGTGTTCTTGTGCTTGGTGGTGTGTAGATGAGCTGGGTTTGGATCTGATGCCGTCCTACTATGGTGGCTAGTTCTATTTATAGAGGCCCTGGTCCTCTTCCCAAATATTGAGTGGGAAGGGATCCAACAATGGCCATTTTGAAAGGGGACAACTAGTATAAGCTATCCTGACTAAAGGTGGTCTTCGCCTGCCAAAGGTGCTGGTGATGACGCCGTCTTAGGCTCTACGATGACCTCCGCCCTGCTGTTCTGCTGGTCTTGGTCTTGTTGCACCGATAAGAAAACCTTTGCCTGATGCCTTAGTACTCCGCGCCTGCGCTTGCCCCCTTTGCACCAAAGAGGAAACGAGGACACTGCGCGGGTTGGCGCCCGCCTGGCGCCCGCCTGGTCTTGATCGTCATGGCTTGCGTCATGGGCACCTCGCGAGGTACCCCTTGCCTTGATCTCTTCACCTCCTCGTGAGCCTGCCTAGCGAGGCCGCCCCTGAGGAGGCCTTATTTCATCCGCCCCACGAGACTTGCCCCCTCGCGAGGGTCTTGAGTGTTAGTTGGTGAAGACAGGCCATACTGGGCCGCTGGTTGAGCCACGCCGCAGGCCATAGGCAGGCAAGTCCGGGGACCCTCGTTCCCAGAACACCGACAACCCCCACCGGCAATGTGTTCCTGAACAGTGGGTGGCAGTCATTCGCCCGTGTGCGCGGCCTGCATGGGAGATGTACCCTCCACTTCCGGCACAATGGAGCGGTGACCCTCTACATCGGAATCTTCTGGGAGTATGGCAAGCGTCTGGGGTGCTGTCCGGAGGGCGACGACGATGACGACGACGTCCACCCCTCCGACGGCGACGGCCAGAGGAGCGGTGGCATCCTCGGCGGTGAACTCGCCCTTGGCAACGGCCGCGGTGCCTCCATCAGCGGTGGCTCTTCCTCTATTGAGAGCACGAGAGACGACGACTACGACGAGCCGCCACGTCGCCGATCCTGGACCGGGGAGGGCGGCGAGCCACCGCGTCGTTGTGATCTCACTCAGGACGACGATAAGCTGCCTCGCCATCATGCTCCGATGAAGCAGGAGGAGGATTCCAACTGAGCGCATGCGTCACTGGAGCTAGGCCTCAGGAACCGCGGTGCTAGCGAGGCTGCTTTTGCTTTTTGTCCTTTTCCCTGCATCAAGAAATGTAGAAGGCCCTGCTGGTGCATGTAATGGACCACGACGCTTGCGTCGTTATGCTAACATTTTTATTTTGTATCTTAGCATCTGTGTTGCTACAAATTGACAAGTTCTTGTTGATCGCAATTAGGATAACTTAGCTTGGTGTGCTTGTGGTAGACTCGTGCGCCGCGAGGGCATTCTCCTCTGGAGCTTGGATCCCCTCCGTGCCTCTCGTTCCAGAGAGATCTTGCCGGGGGTTTCCATCTCAAGGTTCAGGAGGCTCTCGGGCCTCAGGAGGCACCCAGTGGCCCCGATATCTCTAGTGGGCCATGAGGATATGGGGCCTCCGGAGATGCCTCACAGGGAGCGGCGCCCCATGCGAGCCCCCGAGCGAGGACCGATCATCACTGGTACAGCGGGGCGCGATGCCCGGTGAGGCTAGGAGATGAGGACTCGGAAGGGCATACATGCTTGTTGGCTCATTTAAGAGTGTCGCGTAGGACGCCAAAGATTAGGACACCATGTCTTTGCCGAGGTTTGTACGCGGGTGGACCCAGGAGTACACACCGTGCCTAGCCCTCACTCGCGAGATGCACAAGGAAGAGTGACGGGCAACTGCAACGCTCCCTAAAGCAAGATTCAAAAGAGCAAACGCTGCAAGGAAAAAATTCCATCCCTTTCAAATTAAGATGCGAGAACTTCAAATTTCATTCCAAGAAGTGGCGAATTGGCTACAAAAGCAAGCAAAAGAACAGCCGCGTCCGGCGCCTACACTAGTCTTCTAGTCTTCCCACCAGCATGGAGCATGGGGCTTCCACCAGGTGTGGGCATAGTCGTTGAAAGACTATGTCGTCCGCTAGTGCGGAGCATGGGGCTTCCACTTGGGCATGGGTGGGAGCCCCCGTGAGGCCCGAGGGCGGGGCTCAGGAGACTCCGGGGCATGTACAGCCCCACTCATTATTATGTGAGAGTGTCACAGATAGAACTTCCGGAGATGCTGCATATTCCATGCATTCTGGATGGGGTCCCTGTCCTGCGTCTTCAGGCACGCGGCGCCAGGCCTGGAGATGCGGGCGATCCTGAATGGGCCCTCCCACATAGGCGAGAGCTTGTGAAGCCCCTCGCTGGAGAGCACCTATGATGCGGAGCATCCTATGGACATCACCATGTCAAGAGTCCATTTGGCAAGTGGCATGTGCGACATCTACTTCATACATACAAAGGTCAATCATCTCCTTTACACATGTCCACTTGTACCTTTCGAGGATGGTATACTACTTGACCCCTCTCGTGTGTGCGCACATAGGTGTGAGCATAGCTACACATTCATTGAGAAGGAGTCCAAGAAGAATAGAACATCTACACCATCCAAGAGGGAAGCCTGGAAGCAGAGAAGGAAGCGCCAAGAAGAAGGCAACAGCTCCCAGTCGACCTCATGAGCATGGCGTGTACCGTGCCTAGGGACCCCCCGTGTCCACGGGCCTCAGAGACACCAGGCGCACGGGCTCATGCATTAGGTCTCTGGATACACCATGCGCATGGGCTCCGCTTACCCCGTGCACACGGGCCCCCTGTGTGGTGCTACGGGCTTTGCCCTTGCATTGCCATTTTTCGCCACTTATCCCTTTCTTTTCCTAGGACTATATATACTCCTCTCCCTCCTCCATTTAGACTTAGCTAAGAATATATCTAGACATTAGAGTTTAGCTCATGTATCTCCCCTTGTGGGTTTCCTCTTGAGGGAGAAGACTACATTGGAGTACAAGACCTCCATTGGAGAAGATCCTTAAGGATTCATCAAGATCTCATCTCCTTCATAGGATTTCGGATGAACTTTACCATGTACCCATGTTCCTCTTGTTGTTCTTGTACCTTTGTGGATCTTGTGTGGATTTGAGTCTACTAGATGTGTGATTGGACTTGTTCTTGAGTGTCCCTATCATGATTTCCCCTTTGTGTTCTTCTTGTTCTTGGGAATTTCCCCTCCAATTTGTGAAAGATCCATCTTAGGGTTTCACCCTACAACATCTTGGTATCATGATCCATGGTTTCTCACGAAATTGGAGCCCCCCTCCTTCTTTTCTAGCCTAATTTTGCTTGTTCTTGCCCAATTTCGAAAATCCCCAGAAAAAGAGTCATACCAATTTTTTTCTGATTAGATGTTTCTTGTGAATTTTTGTTGATTTCAATCCATGGATCTGGTGTATATAAAGTAGATCCACCTCCAATTGTGTGCCCATAGCCTAATTTTTCTTTATCCGTCTTGAATCTGACCTCGAAATCGTGATTTTTCCGCCACCCCCGTGCCCACGGGCCGCAGACTCCATGCGCACAGGCCCCCGATAGTTCCAGGTGATCCCGTGCAGACCTGTACTATGCGCACGGGACCCCGTGTCTATGGGCCCTTAGAGCCCGTGCGCACGGGACTCCTAGAAACAGCCGCGCATGCTTCACGTTTTAGGCCATAACTTCCACTCCCGAACTCTGATTTGGGTGTTCTTTGGCTCGTTGAAAAGCTAGCGACGTGCCCAAGCTGCTCATATGGGTTTTACAACCATTTGACTCTATCAAAATTTGTCCATTTTTGCATCTTTTGCATAGGCCATCCACCATAACTCCCGCATCACCACATACAACTTCCGCAAACTAACCCATTTTGGTTCCTTTGGTATTTGTGGTTGTTTGAGTTGTGATTTGAGTCTCCTAAGGTGTTTCGGCTACTTAGGGACGGTTACATCTTCATCCACCACCGGTAACTTGTATCATTCAATCGACTACATCCACCACGACATTTCGCATCGATGACGACCATCCATTCTTTGAGACCATCTTCAACCGGAAGCAAGGCTGGTTACCCCCGACTTCGTGAAAGATTAAGTGTGACAAACGTATCCATTCCGTCATAAAATTTCCCTTCCTTGCCATTACATCTTGATAGCCCCACCATCTTTGTGAATACCTTCATGCCCATTGAGACTAGCTATCCGAGTATTGTTGGGCTTCGCAAAAACTTGTGCACCTTAGTGATACGATATCATATTGTTGCACAATTGGTTATATCATATAGTGAAATTACTTGCTCCCGTGAATATCTTGTGATGCTTATCTAATGTGATTGTTTCAGGCTCAATAAGAAAAGTGGAAAGGAATGGAACAGGAGAAAAAAGCTTTTAAGCAAGAAAGGAAAGATCATAAGCTTATAAGAAAAACTGAGTTGATCATGAAAAGAGATACTTGTGCATGAGGATACATGGAATAGGAAACATTCTTGTTGCATACATATAGGTTGGTGCCAAGTGGTGAATCATGCCCAAGTGTGCAATCAAGCTAGTGCTCTCCTAGTGTTTGTGCAACACGAGCTTAGTCTTTGTTAGGCAATTTTGCATTGCTCATCCCTATAGTTGCACAAGCCCCATAATCCCATCATGTGTGTTTCTTTATTGCCCTCCTCTATATTTGTGATCACTTGCTTTGCATTTTGAGTCCTTTGGATTTATCTCAACATTTACAATATCTTGGACTTCAATTTTCATGAAATTTGTGCCACTTGTCCTATCCAAGCCACTCGATAAGCTTTACTTTGTAGGTGTGAGTGAACAAGTCCGGTACCAATTCCACTATTCTCTCATTTCACATTGAGTGATACAAGATACATCCTCAACTTTGGGAAAAGGTAGCTTGGTATTGTTTATCTCATTTCCTACTCACCTTTGCTCGAGTATTGTGATGGATAGGCAAAGCACATCATCTCCGGTCTACAACAATAATGACGAGTTCGATGCTAGGAAGAACTTCATAGACGCCAAGATGGAAAAGCACATGGAGGAGCTCAAGGTCCTCATCAAGAACCGCAAGCGGTCTTCCTCATCTTCAAGAAGACGCGTATCAAAACTGTGTTGCAACTACACATGGGTGTTAGCAAGATCATTTGTGTGTCGCTTTGTGAGTTTTCACCCATTGTCTGAGAGATCAGAAAATTTTTCAAACATTTCGGCCTTAGGGTGTGGCTACACGCATAGGCCTTGTTGGTATTTTAATTACAAGAAATGCATAGAGAGTCCGAAAATCACGAAAATTGGTGTGTCAGCATGGCGTGCTCCCACAACCCCATGGAAAAATTTCGGTAAAGTTTGGCACAAATTTTGATGCTCGCACCTAGGAAACCGGAGCATCTCACAAGAAGGATCATAGTTCCCAAAAGGAGACGCGGCAATTCGGACTCCAATCATCGGTAATTTCATCGTTTCGCCTCAAATTTTTTCCATGGTAAGCAATCACTGATATAGCCTAGGTTTGATTTTCTGGCCCATTTCAGGTCTGGTCTGCTATATTTAGCAATTTTTCCATTTACCGTGCGTTTAGTGCATATAAAATCAAAACCCTTCTACAAATACATGTGGGTGTTAGCAAAGAAGGTGCACGAATCATTTGTGTGTCACTTTGCGAGTTTTCATCCATTGTTTGAGAAGCGGGGAGAATTTTCAAACATTTCGGCTACGAGGTGCGGCCACCGGCGTAGGCCTAGCTGGTATTTTAGTTACCGGAAATTCAGATGGAGTCCGGAAATCATGAAATCGTTGTGTGACCGTGGCATGCTCTCCTGACCCCGTGGAAATTTTTTGGTGAAGTTTGGCACAACTTTAGATGACCGCGACTTGGAAACCGGGGCATCTCAGAAGAAGGATCATGGTTTGCAAATGGATACGTGGCAATTCAAACTCCAGTGGCCGGTGACATCATCATTTAGCCTAATAAAAAATTTCACGGTACGCAATCACCATTATACCACATGTTAGATTTTCTGGCACATTTCAGGTATCGTTTGCTATATTTAAGCCATTTTTTGAATTAAACGTGAATTTTGTCCATGTAAATCAAATCCTAACCGCAACTGCATGTGCTGATGAAAGGGACGAGGATTGTCATTCGATATGGGACCATCCAATGATGGAGACGTACGATCCATGGGGTTTGGATTCTAGTCAATCAGAATGCACGACTCACATTGCACGCAGTAGGGGAGCATCAACCACGGTTTGGTAGGTACGTAACTTTTGTGAATGAACCGTGTACTATATCAAAACTTTTACATCTACTAACAACATACTTTTTTTGTTTGAATGAAGATGTGAGTTCATCATTTCGCCTCAGATATTTTTCCATGGTAAACAAGCACCATTGTACCCTAGGTTCGATTTTCTGGTGCGTTTCAGGTCTCGTTTGCTATATTTGAGACATTTTTTGCGTGTACATACATGTATGTACATATACGTACATAGATACATACATACATACATACACACTCACATATATATATACATATATATATATATTCTGTTTCGCATTAATTCTGTTACTCTACTTGAACTGACGGTTTCAGACGGTTGTACCGATGATTTTCATCTCGTCGAACTAATCATCCTCTCTAGCTCAAGAAAAATTGTGATTTTTTTCGTCAGAATGGGGCGTGTAATATATCGTTGGAAAGCTCTTGACGTCTACATTATATATAGATTTTTTTTCCAAAATCATCATGGTTTAAGAGCAATTTTGAAAAAACAATTTGGACTTAATTTTGGACTTAATTTTCAAACGGTTTGTCGGAATTGAGAAAATAAGATGGCATTGGAAAGCTGGTGAAAATCTGCTTCTTTTATATATGTATTGTTTTTTCAAATTCTATACAGTTTAAAAGTAATTTGAAAAACGGTGAAATTCTTGGCGAAACATATTTTCGCGTTTTTTTGCAAATGGTTTGTCGGATTGACGCAAACGATACGGAGTTGGAAAGCTATGCAAAATGCGCAACTTTTTTGTATAGAAATATTTTTTTAATTCCTTACAGTTTAAACTCGAATTTGAATACGGTCAAATTTGATTTTGAACACGATTTTTTTAGAAATTTGTCGAAATGGGGCAAATAATATACCGTTGGAAAGATATACAAAATGCAAAACTTAGTCATGTTGAATATTTTCTGAAATTCACAACCATTAAAGAGTAATTTTGAATACGATGAGACCCAACGTGTTGTTTTTCCAGTCGAAAAACAGAGTACTCGTACTGATCTATTTGTGTATATGTACTGAGGTATTTTTCACACTAGTTTTGAATGGTTCCAAGAAAGGAGTACTTCGTAGCAAAAAAAAGAAAGAAGTACTTGAACGGATGTTTGTACGGTTTTGTACTGAGTGTGTTTTCACATACTAGACTTTATTATATTTTCGGTATATTTTCCTCGCAACTTCTCAATGGTATCATCATTCCCAAACTTGCATAGTTTATACCGTTGAACTGAATGATATTTTTAATAAAACAAAAATGTTTTGTGTTTTGTTTTGAACTCAACAATGTTTTGCAATGATATTCTGCACTTCTCTCATTTTACCACTTGAATTTTTACCATTTTGAATTTCCATGGTTTTTTTGTTTGAGCTTTTTTCCACACTTATGTGGGACGTCGTTGTACTGATATGCTAGTAATAATAGAACATTTCCCATACAATTTTTGTCCATTCGTGGACATCAACCAAAATAAGCAGGAGAAAGCACTATCGAACTGATCATTATTTAAGACCGAACTATTGTGTTCTTCCTTTCCAAGGATTGATCATCTAATACATATTGAACGGCCACACATGTATGATAAAATGAACTGCAGGGCCTTAAAAGTGTAATGACAGTACATCTATAAAGCTCCATAAGATCACATGAAGCCTTTGTCAAATGAAATATACACATATTGACAGAACATCACACTTTTGCAATATGTTCATGCCCTCGGATACAAGATCTCATTTGCCTATGTGGCACACCCTCGGAGCAATGGACAAGATGAGAGGGCGAATGCTGAAGTGCTACGTGGACTCAAGACAAGAACCTTTGATACGCTACAGAAGCACGGCAGGCGGTGGATCTAGGAGCTGCCGGTAGTTCTCTGGTCCCTTAGAACGACACCAAACCGAGCTACCGGGAAGACTCCCTTCTCCCTGGTCTACGGGGCAGAAGCAGTTATCCCCACGGAACTCATTTACGGGTCGCCTCAAGTACTTGCTTACGACGAGATCATGCAAGATCAACACCGGCGTGACGACACCGTGATACTCGAGGAGAACCGTCTCTGGGCTGCTACACGTGCTGCATGCTATCAGCAGGCCCTGCATCGCTATTATAGCCGCATTCATGCCTGGAGTTTTGAGGAAGGTGTCTTGTCCTTAGGCGCGTTCAGTCCGCCAAGGGTACACACAAGTTTTCACTAAAGTGGGAAGGCCCTTACCGGTAGTATGAGTCACCAGACCTGGCGCAGTCCGTCTGGAGACTGGAGATGGCACTTTGTTGCAAAACTCATGGAATATTGAGCATCTCCGTAAGTTCTACCCGTAAGGTGCGAGGCTGTCGGGCCCTGCCCGGTAGCCACCCATTTGTACAGGCCTTGCCTCAATTGCATGTAACCCCTTGTACAAAGCCGGGGCGATGACCCCGTGCGATAATAAAGAAGCGCTGTGGAGGGGGCCCAACCTAGACTGCATGCATGCATGAGCATTTTAGATTATTGCATAAGAATTTCATGAGCATCTACATATGCATGTAGATAGGATTGCATCTTGCATTCATTCTCACCTGTATGAAGTTACAGGTTCTCAAGGTGGACTTGGTTTCGACAAAGGGGTGAGAAGATTTCCTGGCACTGTGATCCCGGCAAGCCAAACAGATAAGTTCTACCTCTTGTCCATTCGTGTTCTGTAAGCTATAACTTGTGCATTAGAAAGCTTCGCCACTCCTTCTAGACTTAGGTGCTCCCATTCCTGGCCTGAATGCCGCTTCAGTCAGGATGGTAGTAGTTGCCTTTGATAACAGGAAGTTGTTGGGGGGCTGGTCCTTCTGTCTGTAACCCGGCAGATAAGGATCTCCGGCAGACAAAAAGGAGGCTGGCAGGATAGCCTGCCGGGGCAAACTCGTTTATTTACACTAAAGAGGCACCTCACCTCTACATGGACGTATACATGCACGAGTTCTCGGCAAGGTTCATATTTTTCATTAATATGTTGATACAAGTACAAGCATTACAGAATACAAACATGGCCTTGAGATATTACATTATTTGAATTAAAAATTGGCAAGTGCCTACAAGTTTCAGATTGTAAAAAAGATAAGGGCCCTGTAAAATCCTCTCCCTATTCCTTCTCCTCCAGGATATATGAAGAGAAGAAAGAGGCCAGGAGCAGCGCCCAAGACGGAGTCTACCGCGATCTTGTCAAGGCCTACTGGGCATGAGGCCTGACAAGATCGGGGGTGTCGAAGCTGCGAAGGAGGGAGACGGCCTGGCGGCGTTCATGGTCGCCTCCAGAAGCCCCAGCTGGAGCGACAGTGGAGTCATCCACCAAAGCTCAGCTAGAAGACTGCTGGAGGAGGTGAAGGCACCAAGAGAACAACCCCCTCCCCGATGACTAGGAGGACAGTGATGACAGTGCCGAGGAGGAAGGGAGGAACAAGAAGACGAGGCAGCAGGATGTCAGGACGAGACAAACGTGTCGATGCAGTCGTGCTCCGTCTTAATAACCCGCCTCCCACCTTCTCCGTCTTCTTTGGCTTCATCTTCATCAACACCTCGCCAGGGAAGTGCCAAGACCCCCATCCGGCGCCCCCTCCGATGACGCGGTGAGCCACCAAGGTAGCCAAGGGGCAAGGGACGCACCACTCCCCTCCTTGGCGGGCAGGAAGGTGTGCCCCTCATAGACATAAACTCCAGCTCTAAGGAGAGGGGTTGTACTGGGATTTCTAGTGGTCCCTAGCCCCTCCCCTTGGACTTGGACCAAGATCACTCCCCAAGCTCTAGCACCTTCACTCAGCATTTTTAATTCGAAGCTAAAGCCTGGAGGCCGGCCCTGACCCCCCTTTCTAGCATACTCAAGATGGAGCAAAATAGAAGAAGCAGTGGATGCCGTTGGATGCCTCTGTCCTCCCCCGCTCTTCATGTTATAGGCGAGCGGGGGACTGGGGGCTGGATCCACAAAGAATGACCACCGCCCTCCTCCACCAGTTCAAAGGAGCTGGGCACTCGCCATCATGCTCTCCCATGCCACGCGCCTCCATTACCTACCCCACGCGATGCATGCGACATATGTGGCTAAGGATAAGGGCGCGGTGGGAAGAGTAAATTGGCAGTTTCTATCCCGTGCGTTAAAGTCATTCAAGGGCCATTATGGGAGCGGTCCCACCACCGTTGGCTTTGCTCGATGCATGGGAAAACCGGAAACTGGCCTGGAATCAAGACTAATGAAGAAGAAAAGAAGATCTTAAGAGACCATCTTCTCCAACAGCACCGCATGTGCACTTGTTAGGCCCTACCCTGACAACGCTCAGCAGCGCGTTTTGGGCAGACCCATGTCCTGTTGACCTGACTATGCACAGGCACAAGCTCAAGACTGAGGCACCAGATAAAGAGACCAAGAGACTCGAAGAACAAGCTAACAGATCCGATGGAACCAAGACTGAGACAGAGGAGCTGAATACTACCAAGGAAGAGGCCTCCCTTGCAGGGCAGGCGAGCCCAGCAAGGGGCGAGGCCACCCCCAGAAGAAGAGGACCAAGGCATCCCGGCAGGGCCTGCCAGGATTCGCGGAGACCAGATCACCCCACCGACTGCTCCACCGCGACCCACGTCATGGATCAGTGCGGTGTCAAGATGCAGGATAATTAGGTGGCAGCCATTCGCCACATGCCGGCCACTTCTTACCAAGTAAACCCACAAATGACACCCCTCCAGAGACGTGTCAAGCAAGAAGGCGTGGAGCTGGCAGATTAGCCCGTCAATCCTTGCCATGTGACCAATGATGTGACACTAAGCGGCGCATAAAATGCACGCTATCAGCCTGCAGAGTTAGGCATGATAGCACTATTTGCTATCATATCAATGTCTAATGACTAATTTGCCACTGTGGTAACCCCTAATCCTATAAAAGGAGGCCCATGGCAACCATAGAAGAGGTTCAGAGGTTAGAAGCTCATACCACTCACACCCCCGTACGCGCGTAGTGACCACTGCCCCAAAGCAACCCTGCCGGGCAGGTGTACTACGCACCACCACCACCTTTTCCCAATCAATCCACCGAAGCAAGAGTAGGGTTTTACACCTCCCAGCGGCCCGAACCTGTGTAAAGACTGCTTGTGTGATCCTTTCCATGTTGTCTTGCATTGGTCTGCTCTTTGTGCAACGCGACTCCCCCTGCCGAACTAGCAAGGGGATGTCCTGGTCCCATAGGTGGCTGTGGTTTCCCGTGACACCTCTCCACTCATGGTGAGCCCCTATGGAATGCTTTATAGTAGGAAGATTGGCTTACGAGTTGGTGCATATACATTCAAGATCAAATCAGTTGTTTGTTCACGTGGTGTTAACTGGTGTGGTTTATTCTATTGTGAATTTCTGATAGTGTGCAAAGGGGACATATGTTCAACTGATTAGATCAGTTTGTTAAATGGAATGTGTTAAAAAAAAGTATACCTGCTCTTTCACATGGTTACTGGTAAGAAATTTTTCTTTGGCACTTCTCGTGATGCAGGATGGAATTGGATCCAGACTTGGTGGTTTGAAATTATTCTCTATCGTAAGTTGCATATCATAAGCAATAATTTATGACATTTCATTTTTGTGCTTATGATATAAAGTTCAGCGTTACTTTCACTCTGTTTCATGGTAATGATGTGTTGTATTTGTTTTAGTGAATGGAGGAATCTAAGAACACACAATGATTTAACCTTACCCTGTTAAATGTTTATATGCATGTCCATTCTGTTCAATTAATCATAGCCATGATTATAGGAATATTATCTTTCTACAAGCATACTTGCGTGTTCATATAATCATGATTCTCACCACCCTTCATCCTAATTTGTATTGCAAATACTTGACTAATGTTGGATCTTGTACAGCCAACTTTCCGCTTTTATCACAAAGGTGAGAAGGCTAGCGAACTGGTTGGTGTCAACGTGAAGAAACTTGAAGCTGCCATGCAAGGTCCAGAAGTAAGAACTTATTTTCATCTTTTTCTGTAGTACATCAGTTCATTTCTATGGTACAATACACACAAGTATACAAATTAGTGTTCATGGTTGATTTCTAAATGCAGATTTGTGGATGACTGTTTATTTTACTTGTGAAGAAGTAATTGACATGTTCAAGAACAACTGTTGATCAAGATCTTATAAGCCTTTCTACTGAACTGTCATTTTGCGAGTACATATATATGATTTACATATAGATCAACCTTCATTGATTATTGTGACACATGTTCTAATCAGTGTAGTCTATCTACATCGACATGCCAACCAGCAGGAGCCGTGGCAATGATAGGGCGGTGCAGCTAGACCTATCGGTTGCCCCATGGGCCAGCCGCCATCGGTTGAGGTTAAGCAGGTGAATAAGAAGGGGGTGGCGACGAAGGTGGCTGAGTGGCATATGGCGGAGGTGGAGGAGATCAGCAATTAATTGAAGAGGGTGGTGGTTCTCGTCAATGGCTCAAAGGTGGAGCAGGTGGGCAAGGCCTCGTTATTGCTTAACAAGATTGCTAAGATATGTTAAGTTTGATTTTTGGAATGCTCTGATCTCTTCAGATGCTTTGTTTACTAGCTAAAATATTGTAGTGGATAGGGACTGGAAATTGTTGGTTTTGCTCAACTTGGTGCAGCTTGATCAGTACTCAATCAAGATGAACTGACCATCATAGCCGGTGTTGATTACAGGTACATGCACTGAATTTTCCATTGTGCCAAAATTAACGTATTAGAATCTTTCTAATTGTTGCGACCACATTTCAAAGTAAGAACACAATGATGCAAAGGAATCTCATTATCTAGCCATATGTAATCTTGGTTTCTCACTATGCAAAACTATCATAGGAGTTAACCCACATTAATGTCGCTCCATTTTTGTTGTCTATTGATCTATGATGAAGGGGATGTGCTGGCGCCAATGCCCATTGCTATTCGAACAAAGGAGTGGATCTGGCAATATTACAATCAATAAAGGTTTTCTTTCCTATGGATTTTTTATTAGGTACATGGAGATGTGTGTTACTTCCTTAGATCATATCTGGTTCCTAAAGTGTTAGATGTTTCATATAACCATCAGTTATCTTTCAGAAAAAAATATGACCATTATTTTTCCCATTGGCAGTGCTTCTACATGTTTTTTATCTGCTTAAAATTTTTATTGTGAAGCAAAATAAAGTTTTATGTAAGGATATCCAAGATTGTGTTTATATATACAAGGATCGCTCGGCCACACCACTTCACTATAGTTGTTTCTCTGAGTCTCTGTCATCTTCTTCGTCATCGGGTCGGTAATCCTCCCAGTTTCCTTCGTTGCTCCCTTCCTTTATTGGGCTCTCTGACCCACACAATAATTGATCGATGTGGGTCTTGTGATGCCGGCCATGGAGCTATCACTCTTGTGAAGTCTTGTGATACTGGCCATCGAGCTATCGCAGTTGTCACGCTATCCATCAAGCCAGGGAAAGATTTGTTTGTTCATGGAGTGTCATTCCTGAATGCTTGCTTAATTTAGGTTTATAGGTAAGAGGTACAACGGAACCATACTAATTTAGAACAGGTTTGGGCATACAAATAGCTCTCAATAATATGGAAAATAAAAAATGATGTAGTAGCATATGTTCAGGGTGAGCGTAAAAATTAGACCAATGGATGGGATCACTCCTATTCTTTCATGTTTAGTAGTATTATTGTTTTTCATTGCATATCTTACATGTTAACCCAAAGGAATCAAACCAACGGTTTTGTCATCTCATTAGTAAATGACTTCCTATGCCCCCCTCGTTTTTGTTGCACAATGACATGCTCATTGGTGATTTACGTGATAGTCTTCTTTGATTGATGAAATCGTATACCTAAAATTTTCAACAAACAAATTAGCCACACCTTGGCTGCGCCCGTGATATAATGGCTGAATGCATGCTTATTTTAGGTATAGGTAAGAGCTAGAATTGAACCATACTAATTCTAAGATCATATTTGGGCATACAAATAACTCTCAGTTATACAGAAAACTAGAAATGTATGTATTGTATTAGCACATGTTCAGGTTGAGGGTAAAAACAACACATGCTCCAAAAATACAGTGAGTTGCACAATAAAGTAAAGTAATCTTAATATCAAGGTTATGTATACTAAGAAGTGATTTTTATGCGGTTGTTACTTTTGACCAATATAGTCGTATTAAACTTTATTGTTCTTCTGGCACAACTATTTACATCTCACACATAATGCTTACTTCTTCTGAAGTGCCGTAGTTTAATTGGAAGAGGGAAGGGAGGGAGGGAGAGAGAGAATGTTGCATTGCAGCGAGAGAGGCAGAGAGAGGGAGACGTTAAACAGTGCAATATGTAAATCAAGTGCATGGTTATAATCTCGATGGAGATGGAAGGTGTGATTGCGAGCTAGATGTACCGTTGAAAAATGTGGTGAGCTTGGGCTCAGGAGGCGGAGAGGCAAAGATAATGGGTGGAGGAAGAGAAGGAAAAGAGTAATTTTTAATGGTAAAAAAAGACAACATTAGCTGATGTACACGAGGAATCTAAAGGTACTCCACATGTTCTAAATATGCATCTTTTCACAAATAAATGTGGAACTATGTACTAACATGCCTCCTTATCAATCTCCACTTGCACCATGTAGAAGAAAATCGAGGAAGAGATGGAAGGTGTGCTTGCGAGCTAGATGCACCATTTAGAAAAAAAGACAACATTCGCTGATATACATGAGTAGCCTAATTCTTTTGTTAGAAAGTTGTTCTTGTATATATGTCTTGGATTATAAAGAGGACGAGAACTTGCCAAGCCATCTGGAAATGCCATCAGAGATGAAACTTTTTTTAGGTTGCTAACAACATTGAGCTGGACTTGCTTTTGTTGCTACTGCTGCTGAATACAAACTCCATTTTGTTGGAAGGAGCCAACAATTCACCAAGTTTAATACAACAATTCCATTGCTAAAAAGCCTGTGGAAACGCACATGCATTCTGCTAGTACATATAGGACTATGCTAACGTCCAGTCGACTGGACGTTAAGCAACAGATCCGCATGATCCTCTCGCGATCCACTTCTTCGGCCCCGCGCGCGATCTCTGATTTTACCACTTCCTTTTTATTTTCTGGCGTGGTAGAGAAAAAACATGATGAAAATACTGTAGGAGGTGGGAGTCGAACTCACTACCTCTTGGTCCATCATCAGTTGTCATATCCACCTGGTCTGGTTTCGACTTGTGATTACAAAGAAGACCGATAAAAATTTATACTGGTACATACACGAATAGAAGAACAAGCCATTTTCCTTTCTTTATTTTTACCAATTTTTCTTCCCCTTTGTACACAATAATTCGTGCATCATAGACCTGATAACTCACGCACCACCGTAACATTTTGACCCTAGGTAAAAAATTGTTGTAATACACCCCATAGCTTATCTGCAAAAGAGTGTGGTAATTATACGTCACGAACCTGATAATTCACTCACAAACACCATGGTAACTATTGACCCAAAGAAAAAAAGTTGTTGTAACACATCCCGATTACTTATCTGTAAAAAGAGCATGGTAATTGTATGCTATGAATCAGATAGCTCAAGCACAAATATTAGAGTAATGTTTTTTGACCACAAGATTTTTTTTGTAACACACGCCAATGAATCTCTATAAAGAGCATGGTAATATATACGCCACGAACCTGATAACTCGCTCACAAATACTGGGGTAACTTTGGGCCCAGAGAAAAAAAGTTGTTTTTTAGGGAAATTTTTTTATCTCCTTCTGTTCCAAAGTTATTTCCTTCCTTGCACTGACCTTCTCTTTTAAAAACTTGGAGCAAATGGTTTTGTGCGATGTGTGAGTTACCATGCTATTCACACAACAACTACCGAGGGGATGTTTCATCAACTCCTCCCACCCCCCGTGCCAAAGTTATCAGTACCGGGGTCCATAAGTTATCGGGTCTAGATGTGTGAGTTATCATGATATTGACACAAAATCTATCGTGGGGATATTTCATCAACTCCCCCCCCCCTCGTTGCCAAAGTTACCAGGATGGGGTGCATAAGTTATGAGGTCTGTGATGTGTGAGTTATCATGCTATTCACACAAAAGTTCGTCAACTCCCCCCCTTCGGTTTCCAAAGTTATCAGGGCAAGGGTACATAAGTTATCAGGTCTGTAATGTGTGTGTCGGCGTTCTGGGAACGGGGGTCCCCAGACTTGCCTGCCTGCGGCCTGCGGCGTGGCTCAAGTGGTGGCCCAGTACGGCCCATCTTCATCAACTCAAGCTCAAGACCCTCGCGAGGGGCCAAGCCTCGCGGGGCGGACGACGAAAGGCTTCCTCAGGAATGGCCTCGCCAGGCAGGCTCGCGAGGAGGCGGAGAGATAAAGGCAAGGGTACCTCGCGAGGTTCTCATAACGCAAGCGATGACAATCAAGACCAGGCGGGCGCCAGGCGGGCGCCGGCCTGCGCAGTGTCCTTGTTTCCTCTTTGGTGCAAAGGGGGCAAGCACAGGCATGGAGTACCGAGGCATCAAGCAATGGTTACCATTTCGGTGCAACGAGACCAAGACCAGTAGAGCGGCAGGATGGAGGTCATCGTGGAGCCCAGGATGGCGTCATTGCCAGTGCCTTTGGCAGCCGAAGACCAACTTTAGTCATGATAACTTGTACTAGATGTTCCCCTTCAAAATGGCTGTTATTGGCGCCCTTCCTGCTCAATATTTGGGAAGAGGACCAGGTCCTCTATATATAGAGATAGCCACCACAGTAGGAGGGGATTGAATCCCTCTCAAGTAAACCACCACCACAAGAGCACCTCTCATGAGGTTGTTCTTCCCTTGTACTGTTCATCATCAGCCCCTGAGGCAATCCACCACACCACACTGGAGTAGGGTATTACACCACAATGGTGGCCTGAACCAGTGTAAACCTTGTGTCCCTTGTGTTGTTCATCGTTTAGCTTAGATTCTCAGCGAGGCGTTGGGACGTGGATCGGTAGGTGGAAGATCTTCACGCGCACCCCAGAGTTCGAACCTTAAGGGTTTTGCCGGAACCCGATATCCAACATTTGGCGCGCCAGGTAGGGGTGCACCGGAGCTCTCTCTTCCGTCGACCCGCTCTTCGTTAACACCGCGCTTCGCCCTCATGGCGGACAATGCGCGGCCCGCTCCGGCTACCGACGCTTTGGCCCCCGCCTTGCGACAGGTGCAGTGGCCGAACAAGTTCAAGCCAGACATGCCGCCGCGCTACGACGGCGCGGCGGATCCGCTAGCTTTTCTGCTGGCGTATGAGGAGGCCGTCCTCAAGGCCGGGGCGACGACAGGGTCATGGCTAACTGGCTTCCCATGGCCCTCACCGGCGTCCCGCGCATGTGGCTGCTGCACCTGCCAGCGGCTTCGGTGGCCTCCTGGGAGGAGTTGCGCATCCTCTTCCTCGCCCATTATGCTGCGCCGACGCCCCCGGTCGTCGCAGCTCTCCTGGGCGGCTCGCAAGACCCACCCTCGAGCCTCCACGTCAAGCCGTTCATCCGCCAGATCGGAGCTGCCCTCACGCGCCGCGAAGCTCCTCCGGGTTGGGTGGCACCCAAGGCCGACCTGACCTTCAGCTTGGACGATCACCTCGCCAGCACCGCCTGCTCGGGTGCGCTCCCGATGCTATGCACTCCCACCATCTGCCAGGTGGCCGTCACCTGGACCCTCATCGACGGTGGTGCCGGTTTCAACGTGCTCTCGGTGGAGGACTTCAGCCTCCTCCACGTGCCCCTGGAGCGACTCCGACTGAGCAAGTCCTTCTCGGGCGTCGGAGGCAGTTCCACCGGCTCCCTGGGGCAGATCCGCCTCCCGGTGACCTTTGGCACCCACGACAACTTCCGCACGGAGCTGGTCGACTTCGACATCACCCCCATCGGCCTCCCGTACAATGCCATCCTAGGCTACCTTGCCTTGGCCCAGTTCATGGCAGTGACTCACCCGGCCTACAACCTCATGAAGATGCCCGGTAGCAGTGGCGTCTTGACTGTAGCTGGAGAGATGAAGGATGCTCTGCAGGCGCTTAAGCTCGCCTTCAAGGCGGCCGCAGTGGTGCAGCCCACCAGCGCCGACGCCCTCAAGGCCAAGGATGATGCGCCAACCAAGTAGAAGCAGCTGTTCACCCAAGACAAGGCGGAGACTAAGCAGGTATGAGTCGATGAAGATGGATCCTCTGGCGCCAACTTCACCATAGGCTCCAATCTCTACTCTGAGCAAGAGGAGGCTCTAGTGAAATTCTTGCGCGCGAACAAGGAGGTGTTCGCATGGGAGCCCAAGCAGCAAGCGGGCATCCCAAGACAGGTGATCGAGAACTACCTGAACGTGTGCCCCAATGTGCGCCCAGTGAAGCAGAAAGCACGGCAACAGTCCACCGAGAAGCAGACCTTCATCGTCCAAGAAACCCGCAAGCTAGAAGCCGCGGGAGTTATTCGCGAGGTTCGCTATCCGGAATGGCTGACAAACCCTGTTGTTGTGTCGAATAAGGGAGGAAAGGAGCGCATGTGCGTCGACTTCACCAACCTCAACAAGGCCTGCCCTCAAGATCCGTTCCCGCTCCCCCGCATCGACCAAATCGTCGACTCCACCGCTGAGTGTGACCTGTTGTGCTTCCTGGATGCCTTCTCGGGCTACCACCAAATCAAGATGGTAGTGGAAGATGTGGAGAAAACGGCTTTCCTGACCCCGTGCAGGGTGTACTGCTACACCTGCATGCCATTTGGATTGCGCAACGCAGGCGCAACCTTTCAGCAACAGATGCATATCGCCATGGGCCGGCAGCTCGGGAGAAACGCCGAGGCCTACATCGACGACATCGTGGTGAAGTCTCGGGAGGCCAAGACCCTGATACAGGACCTGGAAGAAACCTTCGTGAGCCTTCGTGAGGTGGACCTGCGGCTCAACCCGGAGAAGTGCGTGTTTGGTGTCCCTTCTGGCAAGCTTCCAGGCTTCCTCGTGTCCCACAGTGGTATCGAGGCTAACCCCGAGAAGGTCAAGGCAATTGATGACATGAGTCCGCCGCAAACCCTCAGGGAAATGCAGAAGCTCACCGGGCGAGTAACCGCGCTATGTCGCTTCATCTCCAAGCTAGGGGAACGAGACCTGCCCTTCTTCAAGCTGATGAGGAAGAAGGGTCCGTTCGAATGGACTCAAGAGGCTGACGAAGCGTTCCAAGATCTCAAGAAGTACCTGACCAGCCCTCGGGTGATGGTGGCCCCGCGCCCTCGGGAGCCCTTGGTGCTCTACCTCGCCGCCACACCCTACTCCGCCAGCGCAGCTCTGGTGGCGGTTCGGGAGAAGCGCCAGATCAAGGCCGCATCGGCCGCAACCCAGACCACACCAGCTTAGAGCCAGGAAGGACTCGCGAGGGCCACAGCCTCGGCAGATGGGAATCAGCCTCAACTGGAAGGCGTCTCCGGGGCAGAGGGGACCTCACCAAGCAGTCAGGAGCCGGGGGATCAAACGCCCCAGGAGGCGCTCGACTCTCCAGAGGGCGCAGGCTCAGTCAGCGCGCCCACTCTCGTCAAGCATCCAGTGTATTTCGTCAGCACGGTGCTGCGGGATGCAAGGGCACGGTACCCCATGCCCCAAAAGCTCTTGCTCGCACTATTGGTGGCCTTTCGGAAGCTGTGGCACTACTTCCAAGGTCACGCCATCAAGGTTGTCTCAGCCTACCCATTGGATAGGGTGCTCAGGAGTCCCAACTCCGCAGGAAGGGTCGCTGAATGGAACATTGAGCTGCAAGCGTTTCAATTAGAATTCAGCACGACTCGAGTCGTCAAGGGAGCCACACTTGCAGATTTTGTGGCAGAATGGACAGAGGTGCCAGGGCTCGAAGCAGGCGAAGATCGGTCGCTCTTCCCAGGAAGCGAGGCACTGGACGGCTGGGTTATGCACTTTGACGAAGCATTCTCGCGACATGGCTCAGGAGTCGGCGCAGTGCTTATATCCCCCACACAGGACAAGCTCTATTACGACGTGCAGCTCTATTTCCAACAGGGCGAAAAGGTTTCCAACAACATAGAGGAATACGAGGGCCTTATAGCAGGCTTAAAGGCCGCGGCCGCACTGGGAGTGAAGCGCCTTGTTATCAAAGGGGACTCATAGCTCCTCGTCAACTTCTCCAACAAAGTATATGAGCCCAAGGACGAGCACATGGAGGCGTATCTTGCGGAAGTGCGCAAGATGGAGAAGAAGTTTTTGGGGCTGGAGCTACAGCATGTGCCTCCGACACCAATTAGGAGGCTGATACATCTCCGAGAGGGCATCAAGGTGGCTGCCTCAGAAGCCTGACGTTTTCGAGGAACGACTCTTCAAGCCCTCAGCAGTACCATCGCTATCAAGCACAGTGCAACCTCGGGAGGAGCTCCCTCAACCGCCTGCCTCAGGGGCCCCGGCCTGTGCCCAACCTCAGGAGCGTGCTTGCTCCTGGCACAGGAGCCTCAGGAAGGATGCTAGACTGCAGAGCTCAAAGATTACTTGATGCAAGGGACTCTACTAGAGAAAGAAGAGGACGCGGAACGCGTGGCCCGGCAGGCCACGACCTACTGCATCAAAGACGGAGAGCTCTACCGGAAGCGACCCAATGGTGTTTCCCTGCGTTGCATCTCCAGAGAACAGGGGAAGGAGTTGCTGGCAGACATTCACGATGGAGACTGTGGGCACCACTCGTCATCACGGACCCTCGTTGGCAAGGCGTTTCGCAGCGGGTTTTATTGGCCTACGGCACTCAACGATGCAATCGAGCTGGTGAAGGCTTGTGAAGCCTGTCAATTCCATGCCAAGCAGATTCATCAGCCAGCTCAGGGCCTGCAGACCATTCCACTCTCACGGCCATTCGCAGTCTGGGGGCTGGAGATTTTGGGCCCGTTTCCTCGGGCGCCAGGGGGCTATCGCTACCTCTACGTCGCCATTGACAAGTTCACCAAGTGGGCTGAGGTGGAAGCTGTCCGCACCATCCCAGCTAGTTCCGCAGTCAAGTTCATCAAGGGCCTCGTGAGCCGATTCGGGGTGCCTAATCGCATTATCAGCGACAACGGTTCGCTGTTCACCAGCAATCTCTTCAAAACATATTGTGCTAACCTTGGAATGCAGATATGCTACGCTTCGGTGGCACACCCTCGGAGCAACGGCCAGGCTGAACGCGCCAACGCCAAGGTCCTGAAAGGCCTCAAATCCAGGACCTTCAAGAAGAAGCTGGAGGCCTGCGGCAGGGGCTGGTACAACGAGCTCCATTCCGTGCTATGGTCCATCCGCACTACCGCCACCAAGTCAACCGGCAAAACCCCGTTCCTACTTGTTTACGGAGCTGAGGCGGTCCTCCCTCACGAGGTCAGGCGTTGCTCCGTGCGGGTCCTGGAGTTTGACGAAGCGCAGCAGGTCGCCATGTGGGGGATGGACCTCGTGCTGGGGGAGGAACATCATCGGGACGCCGCGCTTTGAGCGGCAAGATGCCAGCAGGCGTTGCGGTGGTACCACTGCCGCAACATCCGCCCCAGGACTCTCGAGGTAGGTGACCTCATGCTCAGGCAGGTGCTCTCCAGGGAAGGGCTGCACAAGCTCTCGCCCATGCCGGAGGGCCCGTTCAAGGTTTTTCATGTTTCCAGACCTGGCGCTGCGCGCTTGGAGATCCAGTAAGGGGTGCCCATTCCGAACGCGTGGAACATTCAGCACCTCCGGAGATTCTACCCTTGAAGTAAGGCCCAGTGCCTATGAAGAAGGGCCCAGTGCGTGTGAAGAAGGGCCCAGTGCCTACAAAGCTCGTCGCCCCAAGAAAAGGCCCGATGCCTGTGAAGAAGACCAATGCCTGTGAAGCTCACCGCGCGAGACACTCTCACGTAATAATGAGTTGGGGCTGTAGACGCCCAGGAGTCTCTCGAGTGCCGCCTTGGGCTTCGAGGGCTCTCGCCCATGCCCAGTGGCAGCACTTAGCTCCGCGCTGGTGAGACGACGTCGAAGACTAGACTAGGTGCCGAACGTGGTTTTTCATTTGCTTTCTGCAGTTGGCTTGTTTCCCCTTTGTTCGAAGCTTTATTGGAGTTGCTTTTAGTGTTGTTTGCTATCCCCAGCCCATGATTCTTTGTATTTGTTTCTCGCCCGACTCGTCCTCTCTTTCGCAAGCCTCGCGAGGGGGCAGCGCGGGCGCCCTTGTGAGTGCCTTCTTGCCTAATTTCGTGAGGCTTCCTCCCTCAAGTTCACAGCGGGAGCACCCCTCCCGGTCCATGCCCCACGGGCATCGTGACACGAACACGGGACCAGAGCCGATCACCCTCACAACAAAGGTTCGAAAGCTATCCTCCCGGCTAAATTTTGCAGACTACAAGACGCCCGGCGAGGCCCCAGGCAGGTACCTCGCGAGGTGAAAATGGCGGCGAGCCCCTCAAGCTAAGTTGTTCCTACGCGCAAGCACGCAGCTTCGACACCATAACACAGCATGGGAATAATAGAAATAGCATAATAATTAAGGGCAATAGTCCAGCATGCCCCCTTAGGGCCCCATACTTCTCTCTTTCTAAGCAGGAAAAGAAGATAAACATAGCAAACGCGGCGTGCCCGACGATGGCTCATGAGGAAGGATTCGCACCGCCCTCCTGAGCTTAGTCAGACTACTCCTCACGCTTCACCAAGGCACGACGGCGGGATGACCCGCTACCATGCTCAAAGCGCACGCGTCGGCGCGGTGGTTGATCACACCCACCGCTGGAGGAGTTGCCACCGGAGGGAGAGCCGCTGAAGCTTGGCGAGCTGCGAGCACCGCCGGCTGCGGGCTCGCCTTCGTCTTCATGGCGGCTGTCGCCAAGTCCCATCACTTGGTCGCCATCGTTGTCTTCAAGGAAGCACCCAGCACGGCGGCCGTCTCCTCTGAACACCCTCACATAGAGGGGTGCGTCACCATCAAACTTGAAGTGCAGGGTGCACCACCGGCCCAGGCGCCGCGCGCGGGCAAACATCTGCCAGCTGCGGGCCAAGGCCATGTTCCCGGTGACGGAGATCTCCAACGAGGCCCAGGAAGCCCTGCTGCAGCAGTTGTCCGCTTGGAACCAGAGGCCGCCATGAGCGCCAGCCGGGAGTTCGCCGGCGAAGAAGCGGGGAAGCTGGAGCCAGTTACCGGTCGGGTCCGCCGACCACATGACGAACTCCGGCATCACTTCGGCCGAGTGGAAGCACGGCCTGGGAGGCCGTGCAACCACAACGTGCCTTCCCTCACCCACCGGGCGGCCGTCATCGCATGAGTGATCACCGCCACGACCATGAGGAGCCACCGCAGGGGTCACGGGGTGCTTCCGGGGGCGACCTCGACAACGCTTGGGCGGAGGGGAGTCAGACCCTTCCCGACGAGCCTTTCCCTTCTCCGCGGCCGAGAACCTCTTCGGTGGCGCCATAGGACACGGCGAGCGGCGGGAGCAGGGAGAAAGAAGAAGCAAGCGGAAGAAAGGAGATGAGCAGCGGGGGCCTGTGCCCTCCCGCATTTATAACCCGAGGGAGGCCAATCGCCGGCCTCTACGATCGCAGGTAATCCTAACTCTTTTTGCAGGCAGCATGGACTCGTCAAATCGGGCAGTTGCCGAGGCAGCATGGGGAAGCAGAGACGCCCACATCCAATCAACCGACACGCGGCGACCAAGGCCGCAGCCTGTTGCGGACCGCGGCGCTCCGCACTTGCCCCTTCGCTTCGCTGCTAAGACAAGTCCGAGCGCACCTTGGGCCCGAGGGCTACTGTCGGCGTTCTGGGAATGGGGGTCCCCAGACTTGCCTGCCTGCGGCCTGCGACGTGGCTCAAGTGGTGGCCCAGTACGATCCATCTCCATCAACTCAAGCTCAAGACCTTCGCAGGGCAGACGACGAAAGGCTTCCTCGGGAACGGCCTCGCCAGGCAGGCTCGCGAGGAGGCAGAAAGATCAAGGCAACGGTACCTCGCGAGGTGCTCGTGACGCAGGCCATGAAGATCGAGACCAGGCGAGCGCCGGCCTGTGCAGTGTCCTTGTTTCCTCTTTGGTGCAAAGGGGGCAAGCACAGGCAGGGAGTACTGAGGCATCAATCAAAGGTTACCATTTCGGTGCAACGAGACCAAGATCAGCAGAGCGGCAGGATGGAGGTCACCGTGGAGCCCAAGACGGCATCATCTCTAGTGCCTTTGGCAGCCGAAGACCAACTTTAGTCAGGATAACTTGTACTAGATGTTCCCCTTCAAAATGGCCCCTGTTGGCGCCCTTCCCGCTCAATATTTGGGAAGAGGACCAGGGCCTCTATATATAGAGATAGCCACCATAGTAGGAGGGGATCGAATCCTTCTCAAGCAAACCACCACCACAAGAGCACCTCCCGCGAGGCTGTTCTTCCCTTGTACCGTTCATCATCAGCCCCTGAGGCAATCCGCCACACCACACACTAGAGTAGGGTATTACACCAGAACGGTGGCCCGAACCAGTATAAACCTTGTGTCCCTTGTGTTGTTCATCGTTTAGCTTAGATTACCAGCGAGGCGTTGGGACGTGGATCGGTAGGGGGAAGATCTTCACGCGCACCCAGAGTTCGAACCTTAAGGGTTTTGCCGGAACCCGATATCCGACAGTGTGAGTTACCATGCTATTCACAAAAAGTTATCGGGGGATATTTGATCAACTCCCCCCCGGTCGCTGAAGTTACCAGGACCTTGGTGCATAAGTTATCAGGTATGTGATGTGTGAGTTACCATGCTATTCATACACAAAAGTTATCAAGTGTATGTTTACATTAGTTTTTTGGGTCAAAAAAGCTACCACAATATTTGTACGTAAGCTATCAGGTTTGTGGTGCGTATAATTATCAGGCTCATTATAGAGAATTTACCTAGGTATGACAAACAAGAGAAAGACCGTTGTTCAAATTCTATAGGATGAAACATTTATTTCTCTAGAAAAAAATTCATCAATACAACAAAGAGACAAGTGGAGTACAAAACACGTTGCATCGGTCCTTTTAGAAACTTGGAGAAAATGTTTTTGTCTCCTCGGCAAAGGCGTTGTGGTCTTGCTTTCTCACTCTCATTTACTGAGGTAGAAATACCAATTAATATGGATTTAAAGAATTGGAGCAGATGCTTCTGTATGGTGAATAAGAACAAAAAATGGTACATCGCAAGGGAGGAGAAAAAACAAAGATATGTTTGTTAGCGCAGTACAAAGAGAAGGTCAAATTGTTAAACTTGTTGTATGTGACTACAATAGCAAAGTAGCTCAGTTGGTCAGCGAGATGTCCTATAGCTAGAGCGACCACAGTTCGAATCCTGGCAATGCAGTGGGTATTTATTGTTCTCTGCCGCAGGAAAGAGAACGTGCTATCAATGCAAAATCGCAGGAACAAACACAGGCACGTGATTAGGATCCGATGAAGCTCGGGTCGTGCGGATCTATTGCAATCTGCCAGTCGGTAGGATTTTAGCTTTTCTGATATATATATATATATATATATATATATATATATATATTCAAGATGGGAATGGGCCTCGAGCTTGTTTCTGGTGAGCTCCGGCACCCCCGCACCCTCCTACTTGCTCCAACCGACGATGACGAGGCTCAGCCCCTCGCCTGTGGTCTTCGTCGCCCAAATGGTTGCCGGAGGAAGATTCACGTGCCCCTCCACCGTGTTTGGCCTCGCCGGCGATTAAACACCGGCGGGTTTGACCGGTTTGACCTCGCCATCCCGTCAGGTGAGCCCCGTAGGTCAGGTGATTAGCTTAGGGCTAATCACCGTTTAACTAACCCCCTGTGACACTGACATGTGGGCCCTGCCCCAACTAATCTTAGTTAGGATTCGAGTTAGTGTTAATTAACTCTATTGGTTAACTGTGACACTGACGTGTGGACCCCACACGTCAAGTTTGACCCAGTCAGCGCTGTTGACTCGCTGATGTAAGAATGGCGCAATGCTGATGCAGTTATTCTTTTTTCGGTTTTAAAATAAATCAGGAAATTCTAGAAATTGCTATAAACTTCAAAAATTCATAGAAATTCAACCATAGTTCAGATTGAAATAATTTATATATGAAAAATTATTAGAAAAATTCAATCTATCCATCGGTGCTAGATTCATGCATGACAAACCAACTTATACCTACTGTATAAGTGAAAACATATAAATTGCATTTATACGAACTTATTTTGGAATTGCATTTGAACCTTTGGTTCAAATGGACTTCAACCAAATGAATACTAGTTGCATTAGCTCAAACAACATCACATCTACATGCCATGATCATGCATCATATTGTTGCATATGCTTGTGTATTGATTGTCGACACTGAGGGAGTCTTGGACTAGGGGGTGTCCGGATAGCCGGACTATCATCATCGGCCGGACTCCAAGACTATGAAGATACAAGATTGAAGACTTTGTCCCGTGTCCGGATGGGACTTTCCTTGGCGTGGAAGGCAAGCTTGGCGATACGGATATGTAGATCTCCTACCATTGTAACCGACTCTGTGTAACCCTATCCCTCTCCAGTGTCTATATAAACCGGAGGGTTTTAGTCCATAGGACACACAACCATTACAACAATCATACCATAGGCTAGCTTCTAGGGTTTAGCCTCCTTGATCTCGTGGTAGATCCACTCTTGTACTACCCATATCATCAATATCAATCAAGCAAGAGTAGGGTTTTACCTCCATCGAGAGGGCCCGAACCTGGGTAAAAACATCGTGTCCCTTGTCTCCTGTTACCATCCGCCTAGACGCACAGTTCGGGACCCCCTACCCGAGATCCGCCGGTTTTGACACCGACATTGGTGCTTTCATTGAGAGTTCCTCTGTGTCGTCACCGATAGGCTTGATGGCTTCTTCAATCAACAACAACGCCGTCCAGGGTGAGACTTTTCTCCCCGGACAGATCTTTGTGTTCGGCGGCTTTTTACTGCGGGCCAATTCACTTGGCCATCTGGAGCAGATCGAAAGCTACGCCCCTGGCCATCAGGTCAGGTTTGGAAGCCTAAACTTCACGGCTGACATCCGCGGAGACTTGATCTTCGATGGAGTCGAGCCACAGCCGAGTGTGCCACACTGTCACTATGGGCATGATCTAGCTCTGCCGCCGGATAGTACCCTGGAGGCCGCACACGAGTCCGCTCTGACCAATATTTCGAAGCCGACCACGCAGATCGAGGACAGGTGGTTGGACACCGCCTCGGGGGCTGCAACTTCTACGGCGATAGAGCCGAATACCGACCTTGTCCCTTGCAAAGCCTGTGACTCCGAGGTGCCGGACTCCTTGCCGGACTCCAAACCTCCGGCGCCCCTACCAATTGAATCCGATTGGGCCCGATCATGGAGTTCACCGCTGCGGACATCTTTTAGCACTCAGCCTTTGGCGACATCCTGAATTCGCTAAAGTATCTCTCACTATCAGGAGAGCAGTCGCCGGACTACGGTCAGGATGGTTGGGATGCGGACGACGAAGAAACTCGAAGCCCACCCACCGCCCACTTTCTAGCCACTATCGACGATCTAACCGACATGCTAGACTACGACTCCGAAGACATCGACGGTATGGACGACGATGCCGGAGACGATCAAGAACCAGCGCCTACAGGGCACTAGAAGACCACCTCGTCATACGACATATACATGGTGGACACCCCAAAGTATGGGGATGGCGAAGAAGCAGCAGAGGCCGATTCCTCTAAGAAACAGCCCAAGCGCCGACGTCAGCGGCGCCGCTCTAAATCCCGCCACAGCAAGAATGGAGATTCCGGCACCGGAGATAATAACACCCCAGAGAGTGCCGAAGACAACCCCCTCCAGCACGATTCAGCACAGGAGGACAGAGTAGCTAGCCCTCAGGAGAGAGCGGTAGACGAGGAGGATGAAAATTACATGCCTCCCTCCGGAGACGAGGCAAGCCTCAATGACGACGAATTCGTCGTGCCCAAGGATCCCGTTGAACAAGAGCATTTTAAACGCAGGCTAGTGGCCACAGCGAACAGCCTAAAGAAAAAGAAGCAACAGCTTCAAGCTGATCAAGACCTGCTGGCCGACAGATGGACCGAGGTCCTCGCGGCCGAAGAGTATGAACTCGAACGCCCCTCCAAAATCTACCCAAAATGCAAGTTGCTCCCCCGACTAGAGGAGGAAGCATACAAACCTTCATCACCAGCGCACAATACGGCAGACCGACCACCTCGTGGCAACGACAGAGAGGCATCTAGACCCTCCATCAGGACCGTACCCCGGCATCGCTCGAAAAGCACGAAGCCACAGGGGAACGCGCCGGACTTGCGGGATATATTGGAGGATAAGGCAACAAAATCAAGATCTATCTATGGATCACGCGGGTGCCCCACGACCCACGACGACTACCGTCGCGCCAGATACAGCAACTCCGGCCGGGCCGAACACAGCAGACAAAACTCTCTTGAGCTACGTCATGATATTGCTCAATATAGAGGCGCCGCACACCCACTACGCTTCACAGATGAAGTAATGGATCATCAAATCCCTGAAGGGTTTAAACTCATGAACATTGAATCCTACGATGGCAAAACAGACCCCGCGGTTTGGATCGAAGATTATCTCCTTCATATCCATATGGCCCACGGTGACGATCTCCACGCCATCAAGTACCTCCCACTCAAGCTTAAAGGACCAGCTCGGCATTGGCTTAACAGCTTGCCAGCAGAGTCAATTGGGTGTTGGGAAGACCTGGAAGCCGCATTTCTTGACAACTTCCAGGGCACATATGTGCGACCACCAGACGCCGATGACCTAAGCCACATAATCCAGCAGCCAGACGAATCGGCCAGACAATTTTGGACACGGTTCTTAACAAAGAAAAATCAAATCGTCTACTGTCCGGATGCAGAGGCCCTCACAGCCTTCAAACATAATATCCGCGACGAGTGGCTGGTCCGGCACCTAGGACAGGAAAAGCCGAAATCCATGGCAGCCCTCACATCACTCATGACCCGCTTCTGTGTGGGAGAGGACAGCTGGCTAGCTCGCAGTAACAACCTCAGCAAAAATTCTGGCAGTCCGGACAGCAAGGACCGCAATGGCAGGTCGCGTCGCAACAAAAACAAATGCCGTGTCAACGGCGATAACACTGAGGATACGACAGTCAATGCCGGATTCAGAGGCTCTAAACCCGGTCAGCGGAAGAAGCCATTCAAAAGAACCACTCCGGTTCCGTCCAATTTGGAGCGAATACTCGACCGCTCTTGCCAGATACATGGCACACCCGAAAAGCCAGCTAACCACACCAACAAGGATTGTTGGGTATTCAAGCAGGCAGTCAAGTTAATTGTCGAAAACAATGACAAGGGGCTGCATAGCGATGACGAGGAGGAGACCCGGCCGCCGAACAGTAGAGGACAAAAGGGTTTCCCCCCACAAGTGCGGACGGTAAACATGATATACGCAACCCACATACCCAAGAGGGAGCGGAAACATGCACTTCGGGACGTATATGCGATGGAGCCAGTCGCCCCGAAGTTCAATCCATGGTCCTCTTGCCCAATCACTTTCGATCGAAGGGACCACCCCACCAGTATCCGCCATGGCGGATTCGCCGCATTGGTTTTAGACCCAATCGTCGATGGATTTCACCTCACTAGAGTCCTGATGGACGGCGGCAGCAGCCTGAACCTGCTTTATCAGGATACAGTGTGCAAGATGGGCATAGACCCCTCAAGGATTAAACCTACAAAGACGACCTTCAAAGGCGTCATACCAGGTGTCGAGGCCAATTGTACAGGCTCGGTCACACTGGAAGTGGTCTTCGGATCCCCGGATAATTTTCAAAGCGAGGAGTTAATCTTCGACATAGTCCCGTTCCGCAGTGGCTATCACGCCCTGCTCGGACGAATCGCGTTTGCAAAGTTCAACGCGGTGCCGCATTATGCATACCTCAAGCTCAAGATGCCAGGCCCTCGTGGAGTCATCACGGTCAACGGAAACACTGAACGCTCCCTCCGAACGGAGGAACACACAGCGGCTCTCGTGGCAGAAGTACAGAGCAGCCTCTTAAGGCAATTTTCGAGTCCGGCCGTTAAAAGACTGGACATGATTAAACGCGCCCGGAGCAACAAACATCAAGACCACCTGGCACGTTCCGAGCACGCGTAGCAATGCAGCCCCAACCCCAGCCCTTGCATGATTGCAAGACAAGCTCTCCACGTACATCATTACGCTCTGGAGATACCTTGGGCACAGGGGGAGGGGCACGACCATGACAGGGCCAGAGTGCGGCTCAACCACACCAGGGGCTCCCAAGTGTGTCGCTCTTTTTCTTTTCCTTTTTATTTTTTCCACAGGACTCCATTCACCAGAGATCCTGTCCGGCGATGGATCTGCCGAACTCACGATGCAAAATCCAAGGAGGACAATGGCTACGACGAACACTCAGGTGGTCTCCATTATGAGCATTAAATCTGTTTAATACACCATTCCACAGCCTACCCCTGGAGGGGGACATGTCTAATAGTCCAAACCCTTGCTTACCGCACTATTTGTATCGTTCTGCACTCATAGCAGAATTCCTTGAATAAACAATGCATCACTTTTTTGATTATAATTGCATTCCTTTTCTTTACATATATGTTCATTTATGACATCTTGCATCCTTACAATTTGGTACGGCCGAATACACCAGGGGCTTATGTTCCCCGCATTATGGTATCGTAAGTCCGAACACTTTCACAAGTGCGGAACCCCAAACTTATAGCACTATATGCATCGGCTCCGAATCATGTCTTGGGTCAATAGTTGGGTTTGCCCAGCTCCCATGTTTTGGTACCTTACGTTCCGTTCTATCGGCTAAGGTAGCACTAAGAGAACCACTGCGATTGCGCCCCGGTTGAACTGGGCGAGCGCCTCAGTGGAGAAAGCTAAAACTGACCGTCATGATAAGGCGAGAGCTGGTCGCTGTTCGAGAGGTCTTTTCGAGTCCCTAAAGACTTATGCCGCTTAGAGCGAAGAACCGGCTGTGTCCGGCCCAGGTGTGGATAGCGCCCCGAACTCGGTCTTCCGAACACTAGGGGCTTCGCCGAAATTTAAAATTATAGAATTCTATGGCTAAGTGAGAGTGTTCAAGCATTATAAGTCCGGTTGCCTTGTTCGTTGTGTTGAGCGCCTCCCTAGATGGACCCAAAAATGGGAACAAGAGCGCTCAAGTTTATCCCGAACACCCCAGCACTCGTGGCATGGGGGCTGAAGCCGACGACTTGCCATCTCTCAGATTTGATAAACGGCCGCACAGAAGGTAATATTTTAAATCAAATAAGCGTTGCTTAGCGCATATGAACAATGTTTTCAGCGCATAGGATAACACATTGCGAGTCTACTCAAAAGTTACATCTCTGGGGCACTCATCCGCAATCTTGCGGGCACCCTTCAGGACACTCTTATAGTACATTTCGGGCGTACGATACTCCTTGCCCGCCGGCGGCGCGTCCGTGATAAGCCTCTCAGCATCCAGCCTGCCCCAGTGCACCTTCGCGCGGGCAAGGGCCCGACACGCACCTTCAATGCAGGCGGAGCGCTTGATGACTTCCACCCAGGGGCACGCATCCACCAGCCGCTGCACGAGGCCGAAGTAGCTCCCAGGCATGGCCTCTCCAGGCCACAACCGGACTATGAGGCCCTTCACGGCCTGCTCGGCTACCTTGTGGAGCTCGACCAGCTGCTTCAGCTGGTCGCTAAGGGGCACCGGATGTCCGGCCTCAGCATACTGAGACCAGAAGACCTTCTCCGTTGAGCTCCCCCCCTCGGCCCGGCAGAATGCGGCGGCATCGGACACGCTGCGAGGCGGATCCGCAAACGCCCCTGGAGAGCTCCGAATTCGGGTAAGTAATAGGTAATTCACATTCACATGCTTGCTTTGCATGAAAAATGCCTTACCCGCCGCTATTTTCTTCACCGCCTCAATCTCCTGGAGGGCCTTATGGGCCTCGGCCTTAGCGGCTTTGGCACTTTCAAGAGCCGAGGCAAGCTCGGACTCTCGAGTCTTCGAGTCGCGCTCCAAACTCTCATGCTTTTCCATGAGAGCCTGGAGCTCTTGCTGCACCTCCGCCACCCGCGCCTCCTGCTTCTCTCGCTCCGCTCGTTCCGCGGCCGCATTACGTTCAGCCGCGGACACGGCCTCCTTCAGGGTCGCCACCTTGTTCGTCGCCCCTGTAGTACCCACGTTATCCTTGTCATTTCTATTACAACCAAAATCCTTTTCTATAAGGTACAAATTTAATGCGGTGTTACTCACCTTCTTTATCCTCGAGCTGCTTCTTGGCAAGACCGAGCTCGTTGTTGGTCCGCTCGAGGTCCTGCTTCAAAGCACCGACCTCCGCAGTCAGTGCGGCAGAGGTCAGCAGTGCAGCCTGCAATCCCATATTGACATAATTTTTAGAACTCCTGCGTATATCTTTTTTTTAGATCCTCAGTTCGGTTTTTCTTTCCGAACACCGAACCGAGCATCAGGGGTTACTGTCTATGCGGTATTACATTACATATTTTAAAACTTCTTACCTCAAAGCCTGTTATAAGGCTGCTGCAGCCTTCGGTCAGCCCGCTCTTGGCGAGCTGAACCTTCTGAATCACCGCACTCATAATAGTGTGGTGTTCTTCCTCCATGGAAGCGCCGTTGAGTGCCTCTAACAAGTTGTCCGGCGCCTCCGGTTGGACGGAGGCTGCCAGTGCCACGGTCTTGCCCTTCTTACGAAGGGGCCGCCTGCCGGACTCCAGAACCACTGCAGGTTCCGGCACGGAGTCCGGCACGAAGTCCGGGAGGTTGCCTTGTGGCATGTCCGGAGCCTCCCCCTCCTGGCGGGTCCCCTCCTGGGATCCCACCTCGGCATCCTCAGCATCACGAGGGGTGGAGGTGGTCGGAATGGAATCTACATCCGACGGAGCCAAGGACCCGCTGGATGAAGCAGGAAGATCCTCCTCGGCCGGGCTACAGGTAGTGTGCGGCATTAGAAGGACACTACGTGGCACAAAAGAGAAATTACAAATCACTCAGGAATCTGGATACTTACGATCTTGCCAGGGGCTTGGCCCTTGAGGGCCACTCCTCGTCGCGATCGTTGGCGTTGGCGGAGCTGTCCGGAGGAAGGGTCCTTCCCCTCTTGGACCCTTCGGCCTCCCCCGTTGGGGAAGCCTTCCTCTTCCTCTCTCCCCCCTCCTGGGGAGAGTCTTCTTTCTCCTCCTCGCCTTCGGGGGAGGAGTCCGCCTCGGAGTCATCGGACGACGAGTCCGATACCACCTGGCGCCGGGAACTCCTTCGGGTTCCCGTGGCCTTCTTCTTGGCCTTCTTCTCCGGCACCACATAAAGTGCCGGGACTAGCAGCCCCGTTACACGGGCGTCCACTGGTTCCTCGGAGAGGGGAGCCGGACAGTTAACCTGTCCGAACGTCCTCTGCCAGTCCTGTTAAAGGCATTGGGAATTTTAGATCCCACATAGAGTCAAACTATGAAAGAAATAAATGTCCCATAAAGGATAACACATCTTACCACACCGGCCGGGCGCTTGGTGCTGAATCCGCGATCTTCAGTCGCGGACGCGGGGGCTTCTCCGCCCTTGAACAGCACCCTCCAGGCAGCTTCGTACGTCGTGTAGAAGAGCCCGCTCAGGGTCCGGTGCTGTGCCGGATCAAACTCCCATAGATTGAAGGCCCGTTGTTGGCAGGGGAGAATCCGGCGGACGAGCATGACCTGGATCACGTTGACAAGCTTGAGCTTCTTGTTCACCAAGGTCTGGAGACAGGACTGGAGTCCGGTCAGCTCCTCCGAACTGCCCCATAGCAAGCCCTTCTCTTTCCAGGAGGTGAGCTGCATGGGGGTACCAGATCTGAACTCGGGGGCCGCTGCCCATTTAGGGTCTCGCGGCTCGGTGATATGGAACCACCCCGATTGCCACCCTTTGATGGTTTCCACGAAGGCGCCCTCAAGCCAGAGGACGTTGGGCATTTTGCCCACCATGGCGCCTCCGCACTCCGCTTGGACGCCCTTCACTACCTTCAGCTTGACATTGAAGGTTTATAGCCACAAGCCGAAGTGGGGCTAGATGCAGAGGAAGGCCTCGCACACGACGATAAACGCCGAGATGTTGAGGATGAAGTTTGGCGCTAGATCGTGGAAGTCCAGGCCGTAGTAGTACATGAGCCCCCGGACGAAGGGATGAAGTGGGAAGCCCAGTCCGCGGAGGAAGTGGGGAAGGAATACGACCCTCTCATGGGGCCTGGGGGTGGGGATGAGCTGCCCCTTGTCGGGCAGCCGGTGCGCGATGTCGTTGGACAGGTATCCAGCGCCACGCAGCTTCTCGATGTGCTCCTCCGTAACGGAGGAGGTCATCCACTTGCCTCCCGCTCCGGACATGGCTGGAGAAGGTTGAGACGAGATGTGCGGACTTGGGCGCTGGAGCTCGAGTGCGCGGAGATGGATAAGCAAAGGAGGAAGAAGGCGTAGGTAAAAAAGGTGGATCCTTATCCCCTTATATATGGGCGGACGAAGACTATGCGTCCCCACCGGCCTGGTAAAACTCGCTTATCTCCCAAGCGCCACCATCAATGGCGCGGTTGGGTTACCCATGTCCGTATTGATGAGAATCCCGGAATAAGGGGAACACGATCTCTGCTTCGACAAGACGTGCCAAGGAAACCGCTTCGCTAAACGCGCTGAGGTGGTATAATAAAAAACGATTCAAGTAAAGGCTTGGTAGTGGCGTGACGTCATGCCACAAAATATGTCAGCAGATTGAACTTGTGTACATATTATTCTCTCTACGGTGGAATGTGGAATTTATTTTGCAGAGCCGGACACTATCCTGGTGTTCACAATCTTCTATGAATTATTCGGAGGAGGAACCCGCCTTGCAATGCCGAACAATATGCGCGCCGGACTCATCATCATTGAAGCCTGGTTCAGGGGCTACTGAGGGAGTCCTGGACTAGGGGGTGTCCGGATAGCCGGACTATCATCATCGGCCGGACTCCAAGACTATGAAGATACAAGATTGAAGACTTCGTCCCGTGTCCAGATGGGACTATCCTTGGCATGGAAGGCAAGCTTGGCGATACGGATATGTAGATCTCCTACCATTGTAACCGACTCTGTGTAACCCAAGCCCTCTCCGGTGTCTATATAAACCGGAGGGTTTTAGTCCGTAGGACACACAACCATTACAACAATCATACCATAGGCTAGCTTCTAGGGTTTAGCCTCCTTGATCTCGTGGTAGATCCACTCTTCTACTACCCATATCATCAATATCAATCAAGCAGGAGTAGGGTTTTACCTCCATCGAGAGGGCCCGAACCTGGGTAAAAACATCGTGTCCCTTGTCTCCTATTGCCTTCCGCCTAGACGCACAGTTCGGGACCCCCTACCCGAGATCTGCCGGTTTTGACAGCGACAGACACCGTTCCTTCTCGATAGGTCCTGCTCCGGAGAGTGCTCCAGAGTACCTGTCTGAGGAGCAGTGCCCCTTATTGATCTACCAGGCAAGCAAACCCCCTTGTTTATTCTGATACAATCCTACTCTCTCACTCCTGCTCTTTTTTATTGCATTAGGACAACAATGATTCAATTGCTACTTTGTGCTGCGGTAGTTGAACCCATTCCTCTGCCTGACCTGTCATTGCCACAGTAAATAGTTGAAACCCACTAACATGTGTAGGAGTTGATTGAAGCCATTGTTGTGTTCCTACCATGCCATGCCTGCTATTGCTTAGAGTGTGTCAGGTCTGATTCATTGGGAATGAATTGGAGTGCAGTGCTATGTTCTAATGCTGGGAGTTAAGGGTCTGAACACGATTTGGTTAAAGGTAGCGGTGAGAGGACATCTAGGAGTACATGGTGGGTTGTCTCACTGGAACCGTCGTTAAGCACTGAGTTCTGTGTATGTTGTCCAATGACTAGTTACTACCACACATTGGGCTTTGGGCGCTCCAAGGCTCTCGACTTTTTAACCAACTTGATCTCTATCTAGGAGTCGCAACTAGTTTCTGATGTTTGTAGGCAGTGTTATTCTTCTACCAAGTGGCAGCCGGCAGGGTGGGCTTCGAATAGACTAGGCACACGTGGCACGGTGTACTAAGTGGCACCCGGTTGGTGGGCTTGGGAACCCTGCTCACATTTTTTGGGGCCGTGATGAAAACCTCGGACGGACTCCCTTGTGGATAGAACCCGAATAGGCGATAAACCTGGACTAGAGTCTTGTGTGGTTAGTCAGGTCGTGGCCGACACCCTCGCCAGGCTTACGCTTGAAGGTTGCCAAGATACATGACGTGTCCATGGCACTAGGTGGCGAGAGCGTGTGTGAAGAAGTACACCCCTGCAGGGTTAACATGATCTATTCGAATAGCCGGGTCCGCGGTTATGTACTTCTTGGATGCTTACGTGGTACATAGACAACTTGAAGTGAATACTCTAAAATGCTCAAGACAAGTGTGAGTGATCCTTCTCGTAGGGAGACGGGGATGAAACCATAGTAGTGTATTGTGTAGTGATTAGTGGACTCGTGTGTGTTTTCTCACCTCAAAGAAATTTCTCGTAGTCGTAGAACAGGATAGCCACTGAGTCAAAGCTGGCTTGCTGCAACTAAACCCCACATTACTTTCTTGATACAAATGCATGTATGATAGGATCTGATGTAAGTCTTGCTGAGTACCTTTGTACTCACATTGCTTAATTTATGTTTTTGCAGCTGAGACTTCGGTCTTACTAGTGTTCTCGTGGACTTCGACAAGTAGCTTGTACCTCAGCTATGATCTTGATCGGATGTTGTACATAGTCAGGCTCTTCAGCCTTTTTCATTTATAGATGTCTGTACTCAGACATGTAATGCTTCCGCTTGTTGCTTGTATGCTCTGAATATTGGGTCATGTGACCCCTGCTTTTAATAAATGCTATGATGGCTCTTTTGAGCCTTTATCTATATGAGTTGTTGAGTTATGTTGTGATGCCATGTTGTACAACACATACTTGCATGTTATGCGTACGTGTAATGTGTATTGTTATGTGTGGGATTCGACAACCTAGTTGTTTATTCTTGGTAGCCTCTCTTATGGGAAAATGTCTCCTAGTGCTTCCACTGAGCCATGGTAGCTTGCTACTGCTCCGGAACACTTAGGCTGGCTGGCATGTGTCCTTCTTCGTACCTATGTCTGTCCCTTCGGGGAAATGTCACACGTTGATCCTTTAAGTCCTTCTAGCTTGCTATGACTTGGGTTCATGCGTTGATGACCGACATGTTCGTTGTTGGTTCATGTATGCCTGTTCCTGTAAGTTTGAGCCACCTTGGGTTTACGACTAGTCATGTCGGTCCGGGTTCTCTGTCATATGGATGCTAGCGAAACATTCATATACTTGAGCCAAAAGGCGCAAGCGGTCCCGGGCCAGGTAAGGTGGCACCCGTGGGAATACCGTGCGTGAGGCTCCAAAGTGATATGATGTGTTACATGCTAGATCGGTGTGACTTAGGATCGGGGTCCCGACAGCTTTGGTATCAAAGCCTGACTGCCTGTAGGATTACCAAGCCAAACTGGTCGAAGTTGAGTCTAGAAATTCTTTAGTTATATAAGGCAATTCATTGTGGAAGGGAACGTAATGCTCTTTTTACTCCTTTACCTCATGACCTTCTGACCTGAGTCGTCCTACGCTTCCTACGAGGTTAAGGAACTAGGCTTTCACTTCTGTCTATCAGGATCACGTGTTACTACTCCGTAGTCCCATAGGATTGGTTGATCAGTCATATCCCAGTTTTCGAGTACTTCCGGTGTAGTCTGTTTAGTATTATCGCAGAACCTTGAGTGGTGATGTTGAGTTGTTGTACTATCCCATTTTGGGAGGATGTCTCATTCTGAGCATTTTTCTGTCGTTATGCTGCCAAAATTGTCCTGGGAGTTCGAGAGATACTAATTTCCTTGTCCTACATCCTACAGTCTATAGTTGATGCTGATTCCGTCCTTGGTTTCGTTTCTCGGGATGTCATCAGTTAAGCGAAGTTCTGTTGCTCGTAGCTAGAACCACGGAGATGGTAGGGATGAGGATCCTCCCGACCAACCTTCGTTGGCAGAGTTAATGTTAGAGATGGAGAGGAACATGCGTGAGTCTAACCGCTTGTTGGCACATATCAAGGAGAACACCGCACATCAGTCCAAAGAGTCTGCGACCATCCATGACTTCATTGGCTTGCACCCACCTACCTTTCATCATTCCATCGAGCCACTCGATGCAGATGACTGGCTCCCTAGCATCACTCGTAAGATGTGTTCCGCGAACGTAGCTGAATATGACAAGATCACCTATGCCACATACCACCTGGAAGGTCCTCCTAGTCTTTGGTGGCAGAACTATGAGGCTATGCTACCAGCTGGCCAGATTCCCACTTGGAGGGATTTCACTAATGCTTTTCGTGAGATCCACATTCCTCAGGCCCTCATCGATCGCAAGAGAGAGGAGTTCTGTAGTTTCACCCAGAGTAAGATGGATGTTGATGCTTACAGTAGAGTGTTTGAGAACCTCGCCCGCTATGCTGCAGAAGAGGTGTCTACGGACGCCAAGAAGCAGGCTAGGTTCCGGAAGGGTCTCAACCCCAAGTTGCATCATGATCTCCACCTGCATCATTGTGATAGATTCCAGGCCCTTGTGAACAAGGCCACTAATGCAGAGACAGCTCAGCTCACTTACGAGGAGTCCCGTAAGCACACCCGTGATTTGGGATCCTCCTCCGGTTCTAGTTCTCATAAGCGCCGGATTTGGGTTCCAAACACCGCTCTTCCTTCCGGATATTCACCGAGGCCATCTTATGTCGCGCCTCACCCAGCTCAGTCATATGCTCCACCCAGGCCTATTAGTAGACCGCTTGTCAATGCGGGTCCATGTCCAACTTCTGGGAGTTGCTTCACATGCGGGAAGCCAGGACACTATGCACGTGAGTGCTCTCATACTAGTTATGCTCCACCCCATCCCTAGAAGTCTGTTGACTATGTCAAGCCATCAAGGAAGATGATCAGTGCCATGCCAGCTCGCATTGAACATGGAAGTGTGCATCACGTCTCAGCTAAAAACGCTCATGATGATCCGGATGTCATTCTTGGTACACTCCTTGTCAATTGTCATCCAGCATCGGTTCTGTTCGATACTGGAGCATCTCATTCCTTCATTTCTGAAAGCTATGCTAACTTGCACAACATGTCATTTTGTGATATGCCCTCCCCACTAGTCAGTCAAACTCCTGGATCCAAATGGCAAACTTCTAGTATAAGCCATGGTAACGAAATCCTTGTTGACAGACTTGTATTCCTTGCATCACTTATAGCCCTCAAGTCTCCAGATATTCACATCATCTTGGGTATGGACTGGATGACAGCTCATTATGCCAAGATTGATTGTTACACCAGGTCTGTTCAGCTTACACACCCATCTGGCAAGATAGTCACTGTCTCCACTAGAGTTGCAAAGCGTCAGCTCTATTCTCTTAATGCCAGCCCTATTCCAGACCTTGAGATATTCCGGTAGTCTGTGACTTTCCGGATGTCTTTCCAGAGGAACTGCCAGGTGTTCCAACTGACAAAGATGTAGAGTTCATCATAGATCTTATCCCAGGAACCGCTCCGATTTCTAGGAGACCTTACAAGATGACACCCTTAGAACTAGCCGAGCTTAAGAAACAACTTGATGAGCCCTTGCAAAAGGGTTTCATCCGTCCTAGTTCTTCTCCTTGGGCTTGCCCCGTCCTCTTCGTCAAGAAGAAGGATGGTACAGACCGGATAGTTGTAGACTATCGTCCAGTTAATTTGGTCACGACAAAGAACAAATATCCGCTCCCCAGGATCAATGACATGTATGATCAGCTCGCTGGATCCTCAGTCTTTTCCAAGATGGATTGGAGGTTAGGCTACCATCAAATCAAGATTAGAAATGGGGACATCCCCAAGATGGCCTTTTTCACTAGTTATGGTCAGTACGAGTACACCGTCATGTCCTTCGGGCTAACCAACGCTCCAGCTACTTTCTCCCGCTTGATGAACTCGATCTTCACGGAGTACTTAGATAAATTCATCGTGGTTTACCTTGATGATATTCTTGTTTACTCGAAGAACGAGGAAGAGCATGCCGAACATCTTAGACGTGTGTTAGAAAAACTCAGAGAGCACCGCCTTTATGCCAAGTTCTCCAAGTGTGAATTTTGGTTGCCAGAAGTGACCTACCTAGGCCACGTGATCTCTGGTAAGGGCATTGCTATCAATACCGAGAGAGTTAAGGCCGTTCTTGATTGGACTCCACCTGAAACCGTTAAACAAGTTAGGAGTTTCCTTGGTCTAGCCAGTTATTGTCGATGCTTTGTTTAAAACTTCACTAAAGTGTCTAAACCCCTCACGAAACTCCTAAACCCTTGCGAGACATCACTATGGTCAGTTCCGCTCCCTTGGGAGATATCATCCAGAACAGGGAAGCAACTGGCCGGGTTGCTAAGTGGGCTATTGAGCTTGGACCTCACGGGTTAAAATACATGCCTCGTATGGCCATCAAGTCCCAAGCGCTCGTGGATTTCATCAATGATTGGACAGAATTGCAGGCGCCAGAGGATAAACCGGATAACACATACTGGACTATTCACTTCGACGGGTCCAGACAATTGGAGGTCTCGGGGGCTGGAGTGGTTCTTACTTCCCCTCGAGGTGACAAATTTTGTTATGATCTCCACCTGCATCATTGTGATAGATTCCAGGCCCTTGTGAACAAGGCCATTAATGCAGAGACAGCTCAGCTCACTTACGAGGAGTCCCGTAAGCACACCCGTGATTTGGGATCCTCCTCCGGTTCTAGTTCTCATAAGCGCCGGATTTGGGTTCCAAACACCGCTCTTCCTTCCGGATATTCACCGAGGCCATCTTATGTGGCGCCTCACCCAGCTGAGTCATATGCTCCACCCAGGCCTATTAGTAGACCGCTTGTCAATGCGGGTCCATGTCCAACTTCTGGGAGTTGCTTCACATGCGGGAAGCCAGGACACTATGCACGTGACTGCTCTCAGACTAGTTATGCTCCACCCCATCCCTAGAAGTCTGTTGACTGTGTTAAGCCATCAAGGAAGATGATCAGTGCCATGCCAGCTCGCATTGAACATGGAAGTGTGCATCACGTCTCAGCTAAAAACGCTCATGATGATCCGGCTGTCGTTCTTGGTACACTCCTTGTCAATTGTCATCCAGCATCGGTTCTGTTCGATACTGGAGCATCTCATTCCTTCATTTCTGAAAGCTATGCTAACTTGCACAACATGTCATTTTGTGATATGCCCTCCCCACTAGTCAGTCAAACTCCTGGATCCAAATGGCAAACTTCTAGTATAAGCCATGGTAACGAAATCCTTGTTGACAGACTTGTATTCTTTGCATCACTTATAGCCCTCAAGTCTCCAGATATTCACATCATCTTGGGTATGGACTGGATGACAGCTCATTATGCCAAGATTGATTGTTACACCAGGTCTGTTCAGCTTACACACCCATCTGGCAAGATAGTCACTGTCTCCACTAGAGTTGCAAAGCGTCAGCTCTATTCTCTTAATGCCAGCCCTATTCCAGACCTTGAGATATTCCGGTAGTCCATGAATTCCCGGATGTCTTTCCGGAGGAACTGCCAGGTGTTCCACCTGACAAAGATGTAGAGTTCATCATAGATCTTATCCCAGGAACCGCTCCGATCTCTAGGAGACCTTAGAAGATGGCACCCTTAGAACTAGCCGAGCTTAAGAAACAACTTGATGAGTCCTTGCAAAAGGGTTTCATCCGTCCTAGTTCTTCTCCTTGGGCTTGCCCCGTCCTCTTCGTCAAGAAGAAGGATGGTACATACCGGATGGTTGTAGACTATCGTCCAGTTAATTTGGTCACGACAAAGAACAAATATCCGCTCCCCAGGATCAACGACATGGATGATCAGCTCGCTGGATCCTCAGTCTTTTCCAAGATGGATTGGAGGTTAGGCTACCATCAAATCAAGATTAGAAATGGGGACATACCCAAGATGGCCTTTGTCACTAGTTATGGTCAGTACGAGTACACCGTCATGTCCTTCGGGCTAACCAACGCTCCAGCTACTTTCTCCCGCTTGATGAACTCGATCTTCACGGAGTACTTAGATAAATTCATCATGGTTTACCTTGATGATATTCTTGTTTACTCGAAGAACGAGGAAGAGCATGCCGAACATCTTAGACGTGTGTTAGAAAAACTCAGAGAGCACCGCCTTTATGCCCAGTTCTCCAAGTGTGAATTTTGGTTGCCAGAAGTGACCTACCTAGGCCACGTGATGTCTGGTAAGGGCATTGCTATCAATACCGAGAGAGGTAAGGCCGTTCTTGATTGGACTCCACCTGAAACCGTTAAACAAGTTTGGAGTTTCCTTGGTCTAGCCAGTTATTGTCGCCGCTTTGTTTAAACCTTCTCTAAAGTGTCTAAACCCCTCACGAAACTCCTAAACCCTTGCGAGACATCACTATGGTCAGTTCCGCTCCCTTGGGAGATATCATCCAGAACAGGGAAGCAACTGGCCGGGTTGCTAAGTGGGCTATTGAGCTTGGACCTCACGAGTTAAAATACATGCCTCGTATGGCCATCAAGTCCCAAGCGCTCGTGGATTTCATCAATGATTGGACAGAATTGCAGGCGCCAGAGGATAAACCGGATAACACATACTGGACTATTCACTTCGACGGGTCCAGACAATTGGAGGTCTCGGGGGCTGGAGTGGTTCTTACTTCCCCTCGAGGTGACAAATTTTGTTATGATCTCCACCTGCATCATTGTGATAGATTCCAGGCCCTTGTGAACAAGGCCATTAATGGAGAGACAGCTCAGCTCACTTACGAGGAGTCCCGTAAGCACACCCGTGATTTGGGATCCTCCTCCAGTTCTAGTTCTCATAAGCGCCGGATTTGGGTTCCAAACACCGCTCTTCCTTCCGGATATTCACCGAGGCCATCTTATGTGGCGCCTCACCCAGCTCAGTCATATGCTCCACCCAGGCCTATTAGTAGACCGCTTGTCAATGCGGGTCCATGTCCAACTTCTGGGAGTTGCTTCACATGCGGGAAGCCAGGACACTATGCACGTGACTGCTCTCAGACTAGTTATGCTCCACCCCATCCCTAGAAGTCTGTTGACTGTGTTAAGCCATCAAGGAAGATGATCAGTGCCATGCCAGCTCGCATTGAACATGGAAGTGTGCATCACGTCTCAGCTAAAAACGCTCATGATGATCCGGCTGTCGTTCTTGGTACACTCCTTGTCAATTGTCATCCAGCATCGGTTCTGTTCGATACTGGAGCTTCTCATTCCTTCATTTCTGAAAGCTATGCTAACTTGCACAACATGTCATTTTGTGATATGCCCTCCCCACTAGTCAGTCAAACTCCTGGATCCAAATGGCAAACTTCTAGTATAAGCCATGGTAACGAAATCCTTGTTGACAGACTTGTATTCCTTGCATCACTTATAGCCCTCAAGTCTCCAGATATTCACATCATCTTGGGTATGGACTGGATGACAGCTCATTATGCCAAGATTGATTGTTACACCAGGTCTGTTCAGCTTACACACCCATCTGGCAAGATAGTCACTGTCTCCACTAGACTTGCAAAGCGTCAGCTCTATTCTCTTAATGCCAGCCCTATTCCAGACCTTGAGATATTCCGGTAGTCTGTGACTTCCCGGATGTCTTTCCGGAGGAACTGCCAGGTGTTCCACCTGACAAAGATGTAGAGTTCATCATAGATCTTATCCCAGGAACCGCTCCGATCTCTAGGAGACCTTAGAAGATGGCACCCTTAGAACTAGCCGAGCTTAAGAAACAACTTGATGAGTCCTTGCAAAAGGGTTTCATCCGTCCTAGTTCTTCTCCTTGGGCTTGCCCCGTCCTCTTCGTCAAGAAGAAGGATGGTACAGACCGGATGGTTGTAGACTATCGTCCAGTTAATTTGGTCACGACAAAGAACAAATATCCGCTCCCCAGGATCAACGACATGTATGATCAGCTCGCTGGATCCTTAGTCTTTTCCAAGATGGATTGGAGGTTAGGCTACCATCAAATCAAGATTAGAAATGGGGACATCCCCAAGATGGCCTTTGTCACTAGTTATGGTCAGTACGAGTACACCGTCATGTCCTTCGGGCTAACCAACGCTCCAGCTACTTTCTCCCGCTTGATGAACTCGATCTTCACGGAGTACTTAGATAAATTCATCATGGTTTACCTTGATGATATTCTTGTTTACTCGAAGAACGAGGAAGAGCATGCCGAACATCTTAGACGTGTGTTAGAAAAACTCAGAGAGCACCGCCTTTATGCCCAGTTCTCCAAGTGTGAATTTTGGTTGCCAGAAGTGACCTACCTAGGCCACGTGATGTCTGGTAAGGGCATTGCTATCAATACCGAGAGAGTTAAGGCCGTTCTTGATTGGACTCCACCTGAATCCGTTAAACAAGTTTGGAGTTTCCTTGGTCTAGCCAGTTATTGTCGCCGCTTTGTTTAAAACTTCTCTAAACTGTCTAAACCCCTCACGAAACTCCTAAACCCTTGCGAGACATCACTATGGTCAGTTCCGCTCCCTTGGGAGATATCATCCAGAACAGGGAAGCAACTGGCCGGGTTGCTAAGTGGGCTATTGAGCTTGGACCTCACGGGTTAAAATACATGCCTCGTATGGCCATCAAGTCCCAAGCGCTCGTGGATTTCATCAATGATTGGACAGAATTGCAGGCGCCAGAGGATAAACCGGATAACACATACTGGACTATTCACTTCGACGGGTCCAGACAATTGGAGGTCTCGGGGGCTGGAGTGGTTCTTACTTCCCCTCGAGGTGACAAATTTTGTTATGATCTCCACCTGCATCATTGTGATAGATTCCAGGCCCTTGTGAACAAGGCCATTAATGCAGAGACAGCTCAGCTCACTTACGAGGAGTCCCGTAAGCACACCCGTGATTTGGGATCCTCCTCCAGTTCTAGTTCTCATAAGCGCCGGATTTGGGTTCCAAACACCGCTCTTCCTTCCGGATATTCACCGAGGCCATCTTATGTGGCGCCTCACCCATCTCAGTCATATGCTCCACCCAGGCCTATTAGTAGACCGCTTGTCAATGCGGGTCCATGTCCAACTTCTGGGAGTTGCTTCACATGCGGGAAGCCAGGACACTATGCACGTGACTGCTCTCAGACTAGTTATGCTCCACCCCATCCCTAGAAGTCTGTTGACTGTGTTAAGCCATCAAGGAAGATGATCAGTGCCATGCCAGCTCGCATTGAACATGGAAGTGTGCATCACGTCTCAGCTAAAAACGCTCATGATGATCCGGCTGTCGTTCTTGGTACACTCCTTGTCAATTGTCATCCAGCATCGGTTCTGTTCGATACTGGAGCATCTCATTCCTTCATTTCTGAAAGCTATGCTAACTTGCACAACATGTCATTTTGTGATATGCCCTCCCCACTAGTCAGTCAAACTCCTGGATCCAAATGGCAAACTTCTAGTATAAGCCATGGTAACGAAATCCTTGTTGACAGACTTGTATTCCTTGCATCACTTATAGCCCTCAAGTCTCTAGATATTCACATCATCTTGGGTATGGACTGGATGACAGCTCATTATGCCAAGATTGATTGTTACACCAGGTCTGTTCAGCTTACACACCCATCTGGCAAGATAGTCACTGTCTCCACTAGAGTTGCAAAGCGTCAGCTCTATTCTCTTAATGCCAGCCCTATTCCAGACCTTGAGATATTCCGGTAGTCCGTGACTTCCCGGATGTCTTTCCGGAGGAACTGCCAGGTGTTCCACCTAACAAAGATGTAGAGTTCATCATAGATCTTATCCCAGGAACCGCTCCGATCTCTAGGAGACCTTAGAAGATGGCACCCTTAGAACTAGCCGAGCTTAAGAAACAACTTGATGAGTCCTTGCAAAAGGGTTTCATCCGTCCTAGTTCTTCTCCTTGGGCTTGCCCCGTCCTCTTCGTCAAGAAGAAGGATGGTACAGACCGGATGGTTGTAGACTATCGTCCAGTTAATTTGGTCACGACAAAGAACAAATATCCGCTCCCCAGGATCAACGACATGTATGATCAGCTCGCTGGATCCTCAGTCTTTTCCAAGATGGATTGGAGGTTAGGCTACCATCAAATCAAGATTAGAAATGGGGACATCCCCAAGATGGCCTTTGTCACTAGTTATGGTCAGTACGAGTACACCGTCATGTCCTTCGGGCTAACCAACGCTCCAGCTACTTTCTCCCGCTTGATGAACTCGATCTTCACGGAGTACTTAGATAAATTCATCATGGTTTACCTTGATGATATTCTTGTTTACTCGAAGAACGAGGAAGAGCATGCCAAACATCTTAGACGTGTGTTAGAAAAACTCAGAGAGCACCGCCTTTATGCCCAGTTCTCCAAGTGTGAATTTTGGTTGCCAGAAGTGACCTACCTAGGCCACGTGATCTCTGGTAAGGGCATTGCTATCAATACCGAGAGAGTTAAGGCCGTTCTTGATTGGACTCCACCTGAAACCGTTAAACAAGTTAGGAGTTTCCTTGGTCTAGCCAGTTATTGTCGCCGCTTTGTTTAAAACTTCTCTAAAGTGTCTAAACCTCTCACGAAACTCCTAAACCCTTGCGAGACATCACTATGGTCAGTTCCGCTCCCTTGGGAGATATCATCCAGAACAGGGAAGCAACTGGCCGGGTTGCTAAGTGGGCTATTGAGCTTGGACCTCACGGGTTAAAATACATGCCTCGTATGGCCATCAAGTCCCAAGCGCTCGTGGATTTCATCAATGATTGGACAGAATTGCAGGCGCCAGAGGATAAACCGGATAACACATACTGGACTATTCACTTCGACGGGTCCAGACAATTGGAGGTCTCGGGGGCTGGAGTGGTTCTTACTTCCCCTCGAGGTGACAAATTTTGTTATGATCTCCACCTGCATCATTGTGATAGATTCCAGGCCCTTGTGAACAAGGCCATTAATGCAGAGACAGCTCAGCTCACTTATGAGGAGTCCCGTAAGCACACCCGTGATTTGGGATCCTCCTCCAGTTCTAGTTCTCATAAGCGCCGGATTTGGGTTCCAAACACCGCTCTTCCTTCCGGATATTCACCGAGGCCATCTTATGTGGCACCTCACCCAGCTCAGTCATATGCTCCACCCAGGCCTATTAGTAGACCGTTTGTCAATGCGGGTCCATGTCCAACTTCTGGGAGTTGCTTCACATGCGGGAAGCCAGGACACTATGCACGTGACTGCTCTCAGACTAGTTATGCTCCACCCCATCCCTAGAAGTCTGTTGACTGTGTTAAGCCATCAAGGAAGATGATCAGTGCCATGCCAGCTCGCATTGAACATGGAAGTGTGCATCACGTCTCAGCTAAAAATGCTCATGATGATCCGGCTGTCGTTCTTGGTACACTCCTTGTCAATTGTCATCCAGCATCGGTTCTGTTCGATACTGGAGCATCTCATTCCTTCATTTCTGAAAGCTATGCTAACTTGCACAACATGTCATTTTGTGATATGCCCTCCCCACTAGTCAGTCAAACTACTGGATCCAAATGGCAAACTTCTAGTATAAGCCATGGTAACGAAATCCTTGTTGACAGACTTGTATTCCTTGCATCACTTATAGCCCTCAAGTCTCCAGATATTCACATCATCTTGGGTATGGAATGGATGACAGCTCATTATGCCAAGATTGATTGTTACACCAGGTCTGTTCAGCTTACACACCCATCTGGCAAGATAGTCACTGTCTCCACTAGAGTTGCAAAGTGTCAGCTCTATTCTCTTAATGCCAGCCCTATTCCAGACCTTGAGATATTCCGGTAGTCCGTGACTTCCCGGATGTCTTTCCGGAGGAACTGCCAGGTGTTCCACCTGACAAAGATGTAGAGTTCATCATAGATCTTATCCCAGGAACCGCTCCGATCTCTAGGAGACCGTAGAAGATGGCACCCTTAGAACTAGCCGAGCTTAAGAAACAACTTGATGAGTCCTTGCAAAAGGGTTTCATCCGTCCTAGTTCTTCTCCTTGGGCTTGCCCCGTCCTCTTCGTCAAGAAGAAGGATGGTACAGACCGGATGGTTGTAGACTATCGTCCAGTTAATTTGGTCACGACAAAGAACAAATGTCCGCTCCCCAGGATCAACGACATGTATGATCAGCTCGCTGGATCCTCAGTCTTTTCCAAGATGGATTGGAGGTTAGGCTACCATCAAATCAAGATTAGAAATGGGGACATCCCCAAGATGGCCTTTGTCACTAGTTATGGTCAGTACGAGTACACCGTCATGTCCTTCGGGCTAACCAACGCTCCAGCTACTTTCTCCCGCTTGATGAACTCGATCTTCACGGAGTACTTAGATAAATTCATCATGGTTTACCTTGATGATATTCTTGTATACTCAAAGAACGAGGAAGAGCATGCCCAACATCTTAGACGTGTGTTAGAAAAACTCAGAGAGCACTGCCTTTATGCCCAGTTCTCCAAGTGTGAATTTTGTTTGCCAGAAGTGACCTACCTAGGCCACGTGATCTCTGGTAAGGGCATTGCTATCAATACCGAGAGAGTTAAGGCTGTTCTTGATTGGACTCCACCTGAAACCGTTAAACAAGTTAGGAGTTTCCTTGGTCTAGCCAGTTATTGTCGCCGCTTTGTTTAAAACTTCGCTAAAGTGTCTAAACCCCTCATGAAACTCCTAAACCCTTGCGAGACATCACTATGGTCAGTTCTGCTCCCTTGGGAGATATCATCCAGAACAGGGAAGCAACTGGCCGGGTTGCTAAGTGGGCTATTGAGCTTGGACCTCACGGGTTAAAATACATTCCTCGTATGGCCATCAAGTCCCAAGCGCTCGTGGATTTCATCAATGATTGGACAGAGTTGCAGGCGCCAGAGGATAAACCGAATAACACATACTGGACTATTCACTTCGACGGGTCCAGACAATTGGAGGTCTCGGGGGCTGGAGTGGTTCTTACTTCCCCTCGAGGTGACAAATTTTGTTATGATCTCCACCTGCATCATTGTGATAGATTCCAGGCCCTTGTGAACAAGGCCATTAATGCAGAGACAGCTCAACTCACTTACGAGGAGTCCTGTAAGCACACCCGTGATTTGGGATCCTCCTCCAGTTCTAGTTCTCATAAGCGCCGGATTTGGGTTCCAAACACCGCTCTTCCTTCCGGATATTCACCGAGGCCATCTTATGTGGCGCCTCACCCAGCTCAGTCATATGCTCCACCCAGGCCTATTAGTAGACCGCTTGTCAATGCGGGTCCATGTCCAACTTCTGGGAGTTGCTTCACATGCGGGAAGCCACGACACTATGCACGTGACTGCTCTCAGGCTAGTTATGCTCCACCCCATCCCTAGTAGTCTGTTGACTGTGTTAAGCCATCAAGGAAGATGATCAGTGCCATGCCAGCTCGCATTGAACATGGAAGTGTGCATCACGTCTCAGCTAAAAACGCTCATGATGATCCGGCTGTCGTTCTTGGTACACTCCTTGTCAATTTCCATCCAGCATCGGTTCTGTTCGATACTGGAGCATCTCATTCCTTCATTTCTGAAAGCTATGCTAACTTGCACAACATGTCATTTTGTGATATGCCCTCCCCACTAGTCAGTCAAACTCCTGGATCCAAATGGCAAACTTCTAGTATAAGCCATGGTAACGAAATCCTTGTTGACAGACTTGTATTCCTTGCATCACTTATAGCCCTCAAGTCTCTAGATATTCACATCATCTTGGGTATGGACTGGATGACAGCTCATTATGCCAAGATTGATTGTTACACCAGGTCTGTTCAGCTTACACACCCATCTGGCAAGATAGTCACTGTCTCCACTAGAGTTGCAAAGCGTCAGCTCTATTCTCTTAATGCCAGCCCTATTCCAGACCTTGAGATATTCCGGTAGTCCGTGACTTCCCGGATGTCTTTCCAGAGGAACTGCCAGGTGTTCCACCTGACAAAGATGTAGAGTTCATCATAGATCTTATCCCAGGAACTGCTTCGATCTCTAGGAGACCTTAGAAGATGGCACCCTTAGAACTAGCCCAGCTTAAGAAACAACTTGACGAGTCCTTGCAAAAGGGTTTCATCCGTCCTAGTTCTTCTCATTGGGCTTGCCCCGTCCTCTTCGTCAAGAAGAAGGATGGTACAGACCGGATGGTTGTAGACTATCATCCAGTGAATTTGGTCACGACAAAGAACAAATATCCGCACCCCAGGATCAATGACATGTATGATCAGCTCGCTGGATCCTCAGTCTTTTCCAAGATGGATTGGAGGTTAGGCTACCATCAAATCAAGATTAGAAATGGGGACATCCCCAAGATGGCCTTTGTCACTAGTTATGGTCAGTACGAGTACACCGTCATGTCCTTCGGGCTAACCAATGCTCCAGCTACTTTCTCCCGCTTGATGAACTCGATCTTCACGGAGTACTTAGATAAATTCATCGTGGTTTACCTTGATGATATTCTTGTTTACTCGAAGAACGAGGAAGAGCATGCCGAACATCTTAGACGTGTGTTAGAAAAACTCAGAGAGCACCGCCTTTATGCCAAGTTCTCCAAGTGTGAATTTTGGTTGCCAGAAGTGACCTACCTAGGCCACGTGATCTCTGGTAAGGGCATTGCTATCAATACCGAGAGAGTTAAGGCCGTTCTTGATTGGACTCCACCTGAAACCGTTAAACAAGTTAGGAGTTTCCTTGGTCTAGCCAGTTATTGTCGCCGCTTTGTTTAAAACTTCTCTAAAGTGTCTAAACCCCTCACGAAACTCCTAAACCCTTGCGAGACATCACTATGGTCAGTTCCGCTCCCTTGGGAGATATCATCTAGAACAGGGAAGCAACTGGCCGGGTTGCTAAGTGGGCTATTGAGCTTGGACCTCACGGGTTTAAATACATGCCTCGTACGGCCATCAAGTCCCAAGCGCTCGTGGATTTCATTAATGATTGGACAGAATTGCAGGCGCCAGAGGATAAACCGGATAACACATACTGGACTATTCACTTCGACGGGTCCAGACAATTGGAGGTCTCGGGGGCTGGAGTGGTTCTTACTTCCCCTCGAGGTGACAAATTTTGTTATGATCTCCACCTGCATCATTGTGATAGATTCCAGGCCCTTGTGAACAAGGCCATTAATGCAGAGACAGCTCAGCTCACTTACGAGGAGTCCCGTAAGCACACCCGTGATTTGGGATCCTCCTCCGGTTCTAGTTCTCATAAGCGCCGGATTTGGGTTCCAAACACCGCTCTTCCTTCCGGATATTCACCGAGGCCATCTTATGTGGCGCCTCACCCATCTCAGTCATATGCTCCACCCAGGCCTATTAGTAGACCGCTTGTCAATGCGGGTCCATGTCCAACTTCTGGGAGTTGCTTCACATGCGGGAAGCCAGGACACTATGCACGTGACTGCTCTCAGACTAGTTATGCTCCACCCCATCCCTAGAAGTCTGTTGACTGTGTTAAGCCATCAAGGAAGATGATCAGTGCCATGCCAGCTCGCATTGAACATGGAAGTGTGCATCACGTCTCAGCTAAAAACGCTCATGATGATCCGGATGTCGTTCTTGGTACACTCCTTGTCAATTGTCATCCAGCATCGGTTCTGTTCGATACTGGAGCATCTCATTCCTTCATTTCTGAAAGCTATGCTAACTTGCACAACATGTCATTTTGTGATATGCCCTCCCCACTAGTCAGTCAAACTCCTGGATCCAAATGGCAAACTTCTAGTATAAGCCATGGTAACGAAATCCTTGTTGAAAGACTTGTATTCCTTGCATCACTTATAGCCCTCAAGTCTCCAGATATTCACATCATCTTGGGTATGGACTGGATGACAGCTCATTATGCCAAGATTGATTGTTACACCAGGTCTGTTCAGCTTACACACCCATCTGGCAAGATAGTCACTGTCTCCACTAGAGTTGCAAAGCGTCAGCTCTATTCTCTTAATGCCAGCCCTATTCCAGACCTTGAGATATTCCGGTAGTCCGTGACTTTGCGGATGTCTTTCCAGAGGAACTGCCAGGTGTTCCACCTGAAAAAGGTGTAGAGTTCATCATAGATCTTATCCCAGGAACCACTCCGATCTCTAGGAGACCTTACAAGATGGCACCCTTAGAACTAGCCGAGCTTAAGAAACAACTTGATGAGTCCTTGCAAAAGGGTTTCATCCGTCCTAGTTCTTCTCCTTGGGCTTGCCCCGTCCTCTTCGTCAAGAAGAAGGATGGTACAGACCGGATGGTTGTAGACTATCATCCAGTTAATTTGGTCACGACAAAGAACAAATATCCAATCCCCAGGATCAACGACATGTATGATCAGCTCGCTGGATCCTCAGTCTTTTCCAAGATGGATTGGAGGTTAGGCTACCATCAAATCAAGATTAGAAATGGGGACATCCCCAAGATGGCCTTTGTCACTAGTTATGGTCAGTATGAGTACACCGTCATGTCCTTCGGGCTAACCAACGCTCCAGCTACTTTCTCCCGCTTAATGAACTCGATCTTCATGGAGTACTTCGATAAATTCATCGTGGTTTACCTTGATGATATTCTTGTTTACTCGAAGAACGAGGAAGAGCATGCCCAACATCTTAGACGTGTGTTAGAAAAACTCAGAGAGCACCGCCTTTATGCCAAGTTCTCCAAGTGTGAATTTTGGTTGCCAGAAGTGACCTACCTAGGCCACGTGATCTCTGGTAAGGGCATTGCTATCAATACCGAGAGAGTTAAGGCCGTTCTTGATTGGACTCCACCTGAAACCGTTAAACAAGTTAGGAGTTTCCTTGGTCTAGCCAGTTATTATCGCCGCTTTGTTTAAAACTTCTCTAAAGTGTCTAAACCCCTCACGAAACTCCTAAACCCTTGCGAGACATCACTATGGTCAGTTCCGCTCCCTTGGGAGATATCATCCAGAACAGGGAAGCAACTGGCCGGGTTGCTAAGTGGGCTATTGAGCTTGGACCTCACGGGTTAAAATACATGCCTCGTACGGCCATCAAGTCCCAAGCGCTCGCGAATTTCATCAATGATTGGACAGAATTGCAGGCGCCAGAGGATAAACCGGATAACACATACAGAACTATTCACTTCGATGGGTCCAGACAATTGGAGGTCTCGGGGGCTGGAGTGGTTCTTACTTCCCCTCGAGGTGACAAATTTTGTTATGATCTCCACCTGCATCATTGTGATAGATTCCAGGCCCTTGTGAACAAGGCCATTAATGCAGAGACAGCTCAGCTCACTTACGAGGAGTCCCGTAAGCACACCCGTGATTTGGGATCCTCCTCCGGTTCTAGTTCTCATAAGCGCCGGATTTGGGTTCCAAACACCGCTCTTCCTTCCGGATATTCACCGAGGCCATCTTATGTGGCGCCTCACCCAGCTCAGTCATATGCTCCACCCAGGACTATTAGTAGACCGCTTGTCAATGCGGGTCCATGTCCAACTTCTGGGAGTTGCTTCACATGCGGGAAGCCGGGACACTATGCACGTGACTGCTCTCAGACTAGTTATGCTCCACCCCATCCCTAGAAGTCTGTTGACTGTGTTAAGCCATCAAGGAAGATGATCAGTGCCATGCCAGCTTGCATTGAACATGGAAGTGTGCATCACGTCTCAGCTAAAAACGCTCATGATGATCCGGATGTCGTTCTTGGTACACTCCTTGTCAATTGTCATCGAGCATCGGTTCTGTTCGATACTAGAGCATCTCATTCCTTCATTTCTGAAAGCTATGCTAACTTTCACAACATGTCATTTTGTGATATGCCCTCCCCACTAGTCAGTCAAACTCCTGGATCCAAATGGCAAACTTCTAGTATAAGCCATGGTAACGAAATCCTTGTTGACAGACTTGTATTCCTTGCATCACTTATAGCCCTCAAGTCTCCAGATATTCACATCATCTTGGGTATGGACTGGATGACAGCTCATTATGCCAAGATTGATTGTTACACCAGGTCTGTTCAGCTTACACACCCATCTGGCAAGATAGTCACTATCTCCACTAGAGTTGCAAAGCGTCAGCTCTATTCTCTTAATGCCAGCCCTATTCCAGACCTTGAGATATTCCGGTAGTCCGTGACTTTGCGGATGTCTTTCCAGAGGAACTGCCAGGTGTTCCACCTGAAAAAGGTGTAGAGTTCATCATAGATCTTATCCCAGGAACCGCTCCGATCTCTAGGAGACCTTACAAGATGGCACCCTTAGAACTAGCCGAGCTTAAGAAACAACTTGATGAGTCCTTGCAGAAGGGTTTCAACCGTCCTAGTTCTTCTCCTTGGGCTTGCCCCGTCCTCTTCGTCAAGAAGAAGGATGGTACAGACCGGATGGTTGTAGACTATCGTCCAGTTAATTTGGTCACGACAAAGAACAAATATCCGCTCCCCAGGATCAACGACATGTATGATCAGCTCACTGGATCCTTAGTCTTTTCCAAGATGGATTGGAGGTTAGGCTACCATCAAATCAAGATTAGAAATGGGGACATCCCCAAGATGGCCTTTGTCACTAGTTATGGTCAGTATGAGTACACCGTCATGTCCTTCGGGCTAACCAACGCTCCAGCTACTTTCTCCCGCTTGATGAACTCGATCTTCACGGAGTACTTAGATAAATTCATCGTGGTTTACCTTGATGATATTCTTGTTTCCTCGAAGAACGAGGAAGAGCATGCCGAACATCTTAGACGTGTGTTAGAAAAACTCAGAGAGCACCGCCTTTATGCCAAGTTCTCCAAGTGTGAATTTTGGTTGCCAGAAGTGACCTACCTAGGCCACGTGATCTCTGGTAAGGGCATTGCTATCAATACCGAGAGAGTTAAGGCCGTTCTTGATTGGACTCCACCTGAAACCGTTAAACAAGTTAGGAGTTTCCTTGGTCTAGCCAGTTATTATCGCCGCTTTGTTTAAAACTTCTCTAAAGTGTCTAAACCCCTCACGAAACTCCTAAACCCTTGCAAGACATCACAATGGTCAGTTCTGCTCCCTTGGGAGATATCATCCAGAACAGGGAAGCAACTGGCCGGGTTGCTAAGTGGGCTATTGAGCTTGGACCCCACGGGTTAAAATACATGCCTCGTACGGCCATCAAGTCCCAAGCGCTCGCGGATTTCATCAATGATTGGACAGAATTGCAGGCGCCAGAGGATAAACCGGATAACACATACTGGACTATTCACTTCGATGGGTCCAGACAATTGGAGGTCTCGGGGGCTGGAGTGGTTCTTACTTCCCCTGGAGGTGAAAATTTTTGTTGTGATCTCCGCTTGATGTTTCCCTGTACTAATAATGCAGCTGAGTATGAGGCCTTGCTCCACGGTCTTCGGATGGCTAAGGAAATGAACTTAATCCAGGTAAGATGCTTTGGGGACTCCGATTTATTGGCTCAGCAAGTCTCTAGTACTTGGGATTCTAAGGATCCGCTCATAGCGGCTTATCGGCATGAGGTGGATGTCATTGCTGGTCACTTCAAGGATTACCAGGTCGAGCACATTGATCGGTGCAAGAATGATGCGGCGGACGCTTTAAGCCGGCTGGGGTCTCAGCGTAAACCGGTGCCGCCCAATGTCTTTCTTGACGTTTTGCATAACCCGTCGGTCAAATTACCGACAGAGGAGGATTTGGTTGTTCCCGACCCGGAGGCTCAATTGGTGGCGGTTCTTCATGCTATCCCTGATTGGACGGTGCCATACCTGGCGTATATGACCCGGGGTGAGTTACTCGAGGATGAAGTTTTGGCCAGACTGATAATCCGGCGGTCCAAGTCCATGACTATTGTCAATGGCGAGTTACATCACTGCAATGTCTCAGGGGCGTTTCAGCGTTGTGTTTCTCCTAAAGAAGGATGTGAGATTTTGCATGAAATCCACGAAGGGGATTGTGGTCATCATGCCGGTTCAAAATCCCTTGTGGCTAAAGCTTTCCAACATGGTTTTTACTGGCTAACGGCTCATGCTGATGCTAAGGATTTGGTCAGGAAGTGTGGTGGTTGTCAGAAGTTTCCACACCGAGCCCATGTTCCAGCTCGGGGGTTGAGGATGATTCCAATCACCTGGCCATTTGCAACTTGGGGGCTGGATATTATTGTGCCTTTTAAGAGGTCCAAGGATAAGAAGACCCACCATCTGCTGGCGGTTGATAAATTCACTAAGTGGGTGAGGCAGAGCCAGTCAGCAAGTGTGATGCAGCCACGGCGGTTCCATTCATGAAGAAGGTGATTTTCCGCTTGGGTGTTCCACATAGCATCATAATAGATAATGGCACGAACCTCTCCAAGGGTGCTATGGAAGAGTTCTGTCAATGTGATCACATCTGGCTTGATGTGTCATCAGTCGCTCACCCCGAGTCTAATGGTCAAGCTGAGAGAGCTAATCAAGAAATCCTAAAAGGCATCAAGCCCTGGCTTATGGTCCCTTTGCAGAGGACGCCGGGTTGTTGGGTGGAAGAGTTGCCTTCTGTATTGTGGAGCATTAATACCACCCCCAATAGATCTACGGGTTATATGCCCTTCTTCATGGTTTATGGAGCAGAAGCAGTTCTCCCAAGTGAGATTCGCCATGACTCGCCTCGGGTGGCAGCATATGTTAAAGCAGATAACGAACAAGCACGCCAAGATTCATTGGACTTGTTAGATGAAAAACGGGATACTGCGGCAGCTCGTTCAGCGATTTATCAGCAAGACCTGCGGCGTTACCACAGCCGCCGGGTTAAAACCAGAGCTTTTCAAGAAGGCGACTTAGTGCTCCGGCTTATCCAAGATCAGACCGATATGCACAAGTTATCCCCACCTTGGGAAGGGTGATACATCTCCAATGTATCTACTTTTCCAAACAGTTTTGCCCTTGTTTTGGATTCTAACTTGCATGATTTGAATGAAACTAACCTGGACTGACGCTGTTTTCAGCAGAACTGCCATGATGTTGTTTTATGTGTAGAAAACAAAAGTTCTCGGAATGACCTAAAAATCCACGGAGGCAAGTTTTGGAAAAGTTGTATTATGTGTTATGATCGGACAACCCCGAAGTGACAATAATCAGGATACTTCTCGGTGATGACCATAGTTTGAGGAGTTCATGTATTCACTATGTGCTAATGCTTTGTTCCGGTTCTCTATTAAAAGGAGGCCTTAATATCCCTTAGTTTCCGCTAGGACCCCGCTGCCACGGGACGGTAGGACAAAAGATGTCATGCAAGTTCTTTTCCATAAGCACGTATGAGTATATTCGGACTACATGCCTACATTACATTGATGAACTGGAGCTAGTTCTATGTCACCCTATGTTATAGCTATTACATGAGGAATCGCATCCGACATAATTATCCATCACTGATCCAATGCCTACGAGCTTTTCACATCTTGTGTTTCGCTTATTTACTTTTCTGTTGCTACTGTTACAATTACTACAAAACCATTACCTTCACTTTTGCCACTGTTACCTTTATTATCATACTACTTTGCTACTAAATACTTTGCTGCAGATACTAAGTTATCCAGGTGTGGTTGAATTGACAACTCAACTGCTAATACTCAATAATATTCTTTGGCTCCCCTTGTGTCGAATCAATAAATTTGGGTTGAATACTCTACCCTTGAAAGCTGTTGCGATCCCCTACACTTGTGGGTTATCAAGACTAATTTATGGCGCCGTTGCCGGGGACCATAGCTCTATTCTTTGAGTCACTTGGGATTTATATCTGTTGATCACTATGAGGAACTTGAAAGACGAAAGAACCAAGATTTTTCCGTCAACTACGAGTGGGGGTAAGGAACTGCCATCTAGCTCTGCACTAGATTCTCCTTCCATTATTAGTAAGCTTGCGACACCTAAACCTGCTACTGCTATGAATTCTGATATGTCGCATGTTATTGATGATGCCACTTATGCTATGCATGATACTTATGATGAAACTACTTCTGTGTGTGATACTACTTTGCCATTAGGTGAATTTCTTGATGAACAACTTGCTAGGGTTAGAGAGAATGAAATTATTGAAGATGCTATTATTGATGATAGTGATGATGAAAGTTCTCCCCCTGATTATGAATTGCCTGTTGTTCCTAAGGGTTATGTTCTGGAAGAGGAAGCTGCTAGAGCTATCTTTGCTTGTAAAGATAGATATGATCTTAAAAAGTTATTAGCTAAATGGAAGCAGCAATCTCTTAATGCTAGAATGAAACCTGACCCTGCTTTTGCTACTTCACCTATCTGTGTTACTGATAAGGATTATGAATTCTCTGTTGATCCTGAAATAATTACTTTGGTTGAATCTGATCCTTTTTATGGCCTTGAATCTGAAACTGTTGTGGCACATCTTACCAAGTTGAATGATATAGCCACCCTGTTTACTAATGATTAGAAGTCTCGCTATTATTATATCCTTAAGATATTCCCATTCTCACTAAAGGGTGATGCTAAAACTTGGTTTAATTCTCTTGATCCTGGTTGTGTGCGTAGTCCCCAGGATATGATTTATTACTTCTCTGCTAAATATTTCCCTACTCATAAGAAACAAGCTGCCTTTCCGAAAATATATAATTTTGTGCAAATCAAAGAAGAGAGTCTCCCACAAGCTTGGGAGAGGCTTCTCCGATTACTTAATGCTTTGCCTGATCATCCTCTGAAGAAAAATGAAATACTTGATATCTTTTATAATAGACTAACCGATGCTTCCAAGGACTACTTGGATAGTTATGCTGGTTGTGTTTTCAGGGAAAGAACAGTCAATGAAGCTGAATTACTATTGAATAATATTTTGACTAATAAAAATAATCAGACTCTTCCTAAGCCAATTCCTGAGGCAATTCTTGAACCAATTAAGCCAACTCCTGAGCCTATTCCTAAACCCACTCCGAAGAAGAGAGGTGTTCTATTTCTCAGTCCTGAAGATATGCAAGAGGCAAAGAAATCAATGAAAGAAAAAGGTATTAAAGCCGAAGATGTTAAGAATTTACCACCTATTGAAGAAATACATGGTCTTAATATACTGCCTGTCAAAGAACCATATTGTCTTGATAACCCGATGTCGGTGTCAAAACCGGTGGATCTCGGGTAGGGGGTCCCGATCTGTGCGTCAAGGCTGATGGTAGCAGGAAGTAAGGGACACAGATGTTTACCCAGGTTCGGGCCCTCTCGATGGAGGTAAAACCCTACTTCCTGCTTGATTAATATTTAAGATATGGGTAGTACAAGAGTAGATCTACCACGAGATCGTAGAGGCTAAACCCTAAGAGCTAGCCTATGATGGTATGATTGTAATTGTGATCGGCCTTCTAAGGATCAACCTCTCCGGTTTATATAGACAACAGAGAGGGCTAGGGTTTACATGGAGTCAGTTACAACGAAGGAAACACAATAAGCGGATCGCCAAGCTTGCTTTCCACGCCAAGGAGAGTCCCATCCAGACACGGGCCGAAGTCTTGAGTCTTGTATCTTCACACTTCAATACTCCGGACGATATATACTGTCCGGCTGTCCAGATACCCCCTTATCCAGGACTCCCTCAGTAGCCCCTGAACCAGGCTTCAATGACGATGAGTCCGGCATGCAGTCTTGTCTTCAGCATTGCAGGGCGGGTTCCTTCTCCGAATACTCCAAAGTGGTTATCGGACACGTAGACCGTGTCCGGATCTGCAAGATGATCCTCACATAGCATAATTCTGATCCACTGGCAATCTTCGTGCGTCGTGCCCTTGCATCGTGGCCTGGTCCAGCGCGAACCGGCGTTTCTTACCCCACCTCGACTCGTGTTACGAGGCAATTTTATTGGCACGTCCCGTCGAGGCAGAGATCGTGTTCCTCTTATTACGGGATTTTCCATTAATATGGGCGTGCGTGACCCCACGACGGCCGTTGGTATAACTCCATGTGTTTTTAGATAAGCCTCAAATGGTCACACCGAGGACTCTTGATATTCACCCTCTTTGTAAAGGGGTCGAGGCCTATGCCTCTTTTCCACCTTCCTCGCGCCTTCTCGCACCTCGAGTTCTAACACCCGAAACCTAAGCTCCCACCCCCCAGATCCTCCAATATGTCCGGATCTGACCCTCAAAGCCGGTGGGTGGCCTCCTCGATTCAAAAGGAGGACATTGCGAAGCTTAGGGAGGTTGGATGCCTGACCGCCGACATCCAGCACAGGCTTCCTGCTCCAGGGCAGGTCAGCCCTACACCAGAGCCCAATGAATGCGTCGTGTTTGTCCCTCACTTCCTCCGCGGCTTGGGCTTCACCCTCGATCCCTTCGTGAGGGGGCTCATCTTCTACTATGGGTTGTATTTTCATGATCTAGCTCCAGACGCTATCCTCCATATCTCGTCGTTCATTATCGTGTGCGAGGCTTTTCTCCACGTCACCCCACACTTCGGCTTATGGCTCAAGACCTTCAATATGAAGCCAAAGATGATCGAGGGGCGACATGTGGAGTGCAGAGGTGCCGTAATAAGCAGGAACGCCGATGCCCCATGGCCAGGGGGTTCTTTCCCAGAAGTATCCGATGTATGGCAACGGAGGTGGTTCTATGTCACGACTCCAAGAGGCACAAAGTGGATGGCTGCTCCCGAGTTCCACTCGGGCCCTCCGTCACAACTAGCGTCTTGGACCGATGTAGGACAGAATTGGGGGCCCGCTGGTGATGTACCAGTACTGCAGAATCGCATTCGGGAGCTTCTTGAGAGGGACATTAACCTCGTCAGCATAATGCAAGTGATGTTAATCCGACGGATGTTGCCGTGCATACGCCGGCCTCTCCGGATGTGGGAGTTCAATCTGGAGGGTCTGCGGACTGTCAAGCACTTCTTTGGCTTGAAGCTCAAAGGGATGTGCAAATTATTCTTCGGACAGAAAGTAGAGTGTCCAGACACCACCGAGGATGCGGGCCTAAGCTGCAATCGCCTAGATACCCAAGTAAGTAGCCTTGATACCGGACTCCTTGTTTTGAATTTGTCATAATTTTTTATTCTGAAAATCATCCGTGGCCAGGAATTGCTCAGCAGGGCGGAGAGAATCAGGTGTCCGGCGCCACTTCCCAAAGGCTCGCCTGGTCCTACCATGGCCAAGATGCTTGACCGGGTACTCAGCAGAATGCCCTCAGGGAAGGACGAGGGGAAGAACGAAGAAACCGAACTCCACACGCTACGCATCTGAACCGGGGGAATTGTTACCTCCCCTAAGGAGGATAGTTGGGAAAGAGAGGCTAAGGCCTCCTCCCCGCGCGGGAAGAATAGGGCTGCCTCGGAAGACTTGGAGACGGAGATGCCCAGACCAGGGAAAAAGGCATCCCCAGGGGGCCCTGCCCCGATGGGCACCCTCACCGCGTCATGCCCACCAACGGGGCAGCCCTCCATCGAGCTGTAAGTCAATCTACAATTTGAAGGTACTGTGTCTCTCCTAGATCAATAACCAGGATTCAACTTTTTGCAGTCCAGCTAGCAGCTCTTCTCAACAGGGTTCGTCTTTAGGGACCTTCCTCTGGAGATGATGGAGAGCGAGACCCCACCCGCCTCTCCGACTCATGAAGCGGGCGACACCGAGGTGTCGTCACGGAGGAGTCCGGATCTGCCGAAGCCGGAAGCCAATACGTCAGCCGCCCTAAGTCCGGAGCGTTTGGCTCACACGAGGGGCAATGGGAAGGGTCCGGCACAATTCAATGTCCGGCCGGACGTACTGACGGGCTTACTGGAGCGAGCTGCGCTCTCGGAGGAGCACCTCTCATTAATGAGTGCGGTGCTCAAGAAGATTTCATCCGCTACAAGCGGTTTGAATGAAGCATTTACAAGCCTGCTCAGAGGCTTTGAGGTATGTAGTGAAGAATACACCATTTTATGGCTGAGAGGCACGCGCTAGGTGTGCTCCATATAGATAGTAGCCCCTTAGACTCTGGTTGCCCGCCCTAGGCGGCAAACAGGGGATCATAAACCAATGGTTGCTTTGTAAATACGTGCAGGTAACTTTGGGTCCGGCCGCCGACTAGTCCATTGAAATTGCCGAACTAACAAGGCAGATTGGATCGATTGATGCCGATATCACGCTGGTGAATGAGCGGCTAGACAAATCACAAGGTATGTGTACTGCCTTCCTTTGTATAGGAAAATATGAAGGTGGCATGATATCAATGTAATATGTTTGGACTGCAGATGGTGCTGCTGCCGTGGAGGCCCTGAGGGTGGAACTTGCCCAAGCCAAGGAACAAGCTCGGGGGAGCAATGCGGCTGCCCTAAAGGCGGCTGAGGAATTGAGGGCCAAATAGGCTGCTCATCGCCGAAGCGAGGAAAAGATAGCCAAAATGGCTGTTGAGTTAAAAAATGTCGCTGACCGGTATGAGCTCCTTAAAATGGAGCATGAGGATAATTCGGCCGACCTGAACAAGGCACTTAATGCCACCAAGGAAATACGGACCGAGCTCAGGGGTGCGTGGGAGGAGCTGCAATAGGCCGGTAAAATCGTGGCTGGGGGCTCCTATTTGCTGCGGACAAAGTTTTTCGATCCGAAGTACGCTCCCCTGGATGGACGCTGGAATCCTGCGGACGCATATGCGGATTTGGCGAAGAGTAAGGCTGACGCTGCCGAGTTCTTCAAAGATCAAGGTGATAAGGAAGCGGAGAAGCTTTTCTGGTCGCAATTCAATGCTCCCACTCGCCCGCTGCCGTTAAGTGACAAGATGGCTGCTGTAGCGGAGCTTCACAGGCTGTCCGGGCTTGCAATGCGGTCTGTAATAGACCATCTTTGGCCGAAGGGGCTTAAGCCGGACAGTTACTTTGGCTTGGTGCAACAATTCCTTGGGGCCGTGCCTCGGATCGATGCTATGAGAAGGTCGGCGTGCATAGAAGGTGCGCGGATGACTCTTGCCCGCGTTAAAGCCTATTGGACGGATATGGAGGCCACCATTATAGCGACCCAGGATCCGGCGGGGGGCCAATATCCGGCCGAGCACTACTTGGCGCAGGTCACAGAAGGTGCCCGCCTAATAGAGGCGCAGTGCTCGAAGAATGTCTTGTTCGAATGATGAATTGGATCATTGTAAAAACAATGTTTATTTTGATTATGAGGCTATATTTATACTGTTTGCCTGAAAATATGATTGTGTCCCCTATGCGGCCGTTTATATTGTAACCGAAAGTTAGCAGTCATTGGCTTCAGCCCCCTCGCGTACAATGCGGGGGTGTTCGCGAAAAATATGCTTAATCACACTTGATCTAACGTCTTGGTCCCTTAAGGAGGTGATCGCACGTCGAACTAGGCAACTGGACTATATAGCTGTAACACTTTCGCTTAGCCATGGGAGTCTAACGTTGCGGCTACTATGTAGCCCCTGGCACCTTCACGTGCATCCGAATACGAGCGCGTATGTACATGACCGCGAAATGGCCCTTCGTTTATGCGGAGGAATCCTAAAGATTCCAGTGAGTCTTCGAGTGGTTGAACATTCTCTCGCTGCATCATGACAGTCAGTTTTCGGCTTTCTCTACTGAGGTGCTCATCCGAAATAACCAGGGCACAATCGCAGTAGTTCTCCTTTGGCCACCTTAGCCGACAATAATGGAACGTAAGGCGGCAAACCTAGGAGCCGGGAAAACCCAACATTTGACCAAAGACATGATTCGGAGCTGATGCATATAAGGCCAAACTCGTGACGTCGAACACTCCCGAAGGTATTCGGACTTTATAACAGATGATGGGCTCAAGAATGCCCATTCATTATAAACGCTGTGTTTCCAGGTACGTGTGTTAATCTATCGTGGCGAAATGCCAAAAACGGTAGTATCCTCTATGGGTATGGAACCCATGGGATGGTTAAACAACAAGAGGCAATAGAAAAGGTTTACATAGGGGCTTAATCTAAAAAGAAACCTGTTAAACGGGGCCCTGCTGCACGTCTGCACCTTTGTCACTGTTGTGCCGTATCCTAGAAGGGTATCGCGCGAACGTTGTCTGTGGAAAAAGAAAACTCATAGGAGAGTACAACGTAAGTATGCGATGGATAGTAAAAGTGTAAGATGTTGACCTGCCAATAAGGTTGAGCCAAGTGTGGGGTTTTATTAAGTATTTAGAGCCCCTGGTATCCGCTATGGGATTACATATACGGTGCCCTGGTTCGATCTGGGCTACCGGACTCGCCTAACTGTGTCTGTGGTCTTAATGACCAGTCATGTTTTTTTATATTGGAGGTCGCTTATAGTCCGGCCGCTAGGGCCATCGCGTGTTCCTCTGCGTGTGAAGAGCACTCTATTATTCTGCTAACGGTGATGAAGCCACGTGGACCGGGCATCTTGAGTGTAAGGTAGCCATAGTGCGCCAATGCGTTGAAGCGGGCGAAGGCCGTTCTTCCAAGCAATGCGTGATAGTTGCTTTGGAAGGGTGCGATGATGAAGTGTAGTTCTTCGCTTCTGGAGTTGCCTGGAGAGCCGAATGTTACCTCTAGTATGGCGGAGCCCCTGTTGTAGGCTTCAACGCCTGGTATCACCCCTTCAAAGGTGGTGTTGCTTTTACTAATTCTTGATGGGTCTATCCCCATCCTACGGACAGTGTCCTCATATATTAGATTGAGACTGTTGCCGCCGTCCATGAGGACGTGGGTGAGATGGTATCCGTCGATTATCGGGTCGAGCACCAAGGCCTCTAATCCTTCGTGCCGAATACTAGTTCGGCCATCAGAGCGGTCGAAGGTGATCGGATAAGATATCCAGTAGTTAGGTGTAGGTGCGATGGGCTCTATATCGCGTGCGTCTCTATGCGCGCGTTCGTGCCTTCTCATGGATGTACAAGTCGTGTGAATCATGTTCACTGTTTGAACCTCTGGCGGGAATTTTTTCTGTCCCCTAGTGTTTAGCTGGCGAGGTTCATCCTCGTCTTCACTTGGTGTTTCCCTTCCCTTGTGTTCGGCATTTAATTTGCCGGCCTGCTTGAAGACCCAACACTCTCTCTGTGTGTTGTTCGCAGGTTTGTCCGGGGTGCCATGAATTTAGCACAGTCTATCCAGGACTTTGTTCAGATTGGGGGTCCCTCTTTGCTGCCTTTAGATGGCTTATTTTGCTGATTAGGTTGAGACCCCTGAATCCGGCATTAACCGTTGTGTTATCTGGTCTCTCTTCCTTGTTCTGGCATTTGTTTTTATTACGCCGTGGCTTCCCGTTGCCATCTCTTATTTCGGATGTGCTGGGGTCGCTGGTGCCTTTACGGGCTAGCCAGCTATCTTCACTCGCGCAAAAGCGGGTCATAAGGCTTGTTAGGGCTGCAATTGTCCTTGGCTTTTCTTGGCCGAGGTGTCTGGCGAGCCACTCGTCGCGGATGCTGTGTTTGTGCGAGGGGACTCTCCGGGCTGTTGGATTATGTGACTTAAATCATCAGCATCCGGAGGCCGGACATAAGTCCATTGAAAATTTGCCCTGAAAGCGTCCTCGAGTTCCTCCCAACTCCCAATTGAATTTTCAGGGAGGCTTTTCAACCAGTGTCTAGCTGGTCCCTTTAGTTTGAGGGGAAGGTATTTGATGGCGTAGAGGTCATCCCCACGAGCCATATGCATATGTAGGATAAAGTCCTTGATCCAGACCCCTGGGTCTGTCGTTCCGTCATATGCCTCTATGTTCACAGGTTTAAAGCCCTGTGGGAATTCATGGTCCAGTACCTCTTCGGTAAAGCACAGGGGGTGAGCAACCCATCTGTATCTGGACGTGCTGTGGCATGCCGTTGGCTGTTGTTGTGTCTGGTGTTTATTCCAAACTGGTATTTGATTGGCATAATCGTTTTGATGACTACAGTCCTTCGCCGGGGTGTGTCCTTTAGATCCGTAGATGGACCTAGCTGCGCCAGCTTTCTTATCCAGGTGCTCACGTAGATCGTGCGCGGCGTAGGTAGCTACTTTGTTGCGGTTATGAAGTGGTACGTCTGGCCTCCTGGTCGTGTCACTCTTTGGTGGAACGGCCTCTTCGTCAAATTCTGGCAGTAGCTTGCGTTTTGGGTAGCTCTTTGTATGGCGATCGTCGCCATATCTTTCTTTAGTGTCTAGCACTTTGTTCCATCTGCGGTTGAGCATTTCCTGTGCGGGTTTAAGCCGTTGCTTCTGCTTCTTCAGACTTCTCGCTGTGGCCATAAGCTTTCTGTGGAGGTTATCTCGTTCCACTCGTTCTTCGGGAATGATGAATGCATCATCGTCCGGACTGTCTTCTTGTCCTGGGCCGGTTTGATGAACTCGTCCCTCTGGAACATTGTCTTCGGGCGTCTACTCCGAACTGTGTTCGACGTGACCTGGCTGGTCTTGCTCCATCCCTGGTTCCGTATGCTCATTGTTGCCTTCGGGGTTGACCGGAGTATCGATCCTTCTGGCGCTCTTACTGCTATTTTTACTGTTGCTAGACTTGGAACGGCGTCTATGCCGTCGCTTTGGCTTTTGCCTGGGGGTTTTATCTTCTGGATTGTCACGTTGTCCTCCTTAGGCGTATCCACCATGCATATGTCGTATGACAAGGCGGAACTCCGGCACCCCATAAATTTTGAATCTTCTCCTGCATGGTCGTCCATACCGTCGATGCCTTCGGAGTCGAAGTCAAGCGCATCGGTTAAATCATCAACCGTGGCTATGAAGTGGGTGGTGGGTAGGTAACGAATTTCTTCGTAGTCTGCTTCTCACTCAAGCCGGACATAGTTTGGCTCAGAATTTTTTGTCAAAGAGAGAGTTTTTAATGAGTTCAGCATGTCGCCAAAGGGCGAGTGCTGGAAGATGTCCGTAGCGGTGAACTCCATTACCAAAGCCCAACCTGGCTCGACTGGCTCGGGAGTGCATGAACAGGAACCTACAACCAGATACGAGTCCGGGGGTCCAGAGTCACAGGCCTCCTCTGAAGTGAGGCCCATGTTCGGCTCCACCACTGATGAGGGTACGGCCCGTGGGGCGGGGTCCATCCCTCCGTCCTTGGGCAACGCAGCCTGCTCCAGATTTGTGTCTGGGCTACTCCAGGGGCGATATCCCAAGAGTTGTCCGATAACAGGTCTAAGCCATGCCTGTCGTGACTGTCTGGTGCTTCTGGCATAGGCTCGAATCTGTCGAAGATCAAGTCTCCGCGAATGTCTGCCGTGTAGTTCAGGCTTCTGAAGCTGATCTGATGGCCAGGGGCGTAGCTGCCGATCTGCTCGAGATGGCCAAGCGAATTGGCCCGCAGGGCAAAGCCACCAAACACGAAAATCGGTCCGGGGAGGAAAGTCTCCCCCTGGACCGTGTTGTTGACGTTTGAAGGTGCCATCAAGCCCTGTAACGACGACACAGAGGAACTCTCAATGAAAGCACCAATGTCGGTGTCAAAACTGGCAAATCTCGCGTAGGGGGACCCGATCTGTGCGTCAAGGCTGATGGTAACAGGAAGCAAGGGACACAGATGTTTACCCAGGTTTGGGCCCTCTTGATGGAGGTAAAACCCTACTTCCTGCTTGATTAATATTGAAGATATGGGTAGTACAAGAGTAGATCTACCATGAGATCGTAGAGGCTAAACCCTAAGAGCTAGCCTATGATGGTATGATTGTAATTTTGATCGGCCTTCTAAGGACCAACCTCTCCGGTTTATACAGACACTGGAGACGGCTAGGGTTTACATGGAGTCGGTTACAAGGAAGGAAACACTATATCCGGATCGCCAGGCTTGCCTTCCACGCCAAGGAGAGTCCCATCCGGACACGGACCGAAGTCTTGAGTCTTGTATCTTCACGCTTCAATAGTTCAAACGATGTATACAGTCCGGCTGACCGGATACCCCCTTATCGTGGACTCCCTCACCCGACACAGGTAGTAAAGGTAAATTCTCTCTATAGATATGATAAAGTTGAAATTCCCTCTACTAAATTTCATAGCCCATGCTTAGATGAATTTGATGACTTTATGGCTAGACAAGAAAGTTTTAATGCTTATGTTGGTTGAGAATTAAAGAACAATGCTTTTGAGATAGGACGCTTGAGTGATTATATGGCTAGAGTTAAAGGTGAACTTAAACTCGTTAGCAAATATGCTTCTATGGTTGCTACTCAAGCTGAGCAAGTACTTAAAGCTCAAAATGATTTGCTCGATGAATTCAACAATAAACATGACTTTGCTATTAGAGTGGCTACTAGAACTGGTAGAATGACTCTGGAACCTTTGTATCCTGAAGGCCACCCTAAGAGAATCAAGCAAGATTCTCAGAGAAATAACTTAGAGGCACCTAGTTCTTCTAAAAAGAAGAAAAATAAAAATGATAGGACTTTGCATGCTTCTAGTGAACCTGTCGTAGACACACCTAAGAACCCAATGATATTTCTATCTCTGATGCTGAAACACAATCAGGTGATGAACATGAACCTAGTGATAATGTTAATGATAATGTTCATGTTGATGCTCAACCTAGCAAAAACAATGAAGTAGAAATTGAACCTGCTGTTGATCTTGATAACCCAGTATCAAAGAATCAATGTTATGATAAGAGAGATTTTGTTGCTAGGAAGCACGGTAGAGAAAGAGAACCATGGGTTCAGAGACCCATGCCCTTTCCTCCTAAACCATCCAAGACAAAGGATGAGGAGGAATTTGAGCGCTTTGCTGAAATGATTAGACCTATTTTCTTACGTATGCGCTTAACTGATATGCTTAAAGTAAATGCTTATGCTAAATATATGAAGGATATCATTACAAATAAAAGAAAGATACCAGAAGCTGAATTTTCCACCATGCTTGCTAATTGTACTTTTAAGGATGGAATACCAAAGAAACTTGGTGATCCAGGGGTACCAACTATACCATGCTCCATTAAAGGAAATTATGTTAAAACTGCTTTATTTGATCTTGGAGTCGGTGTTAGTGTTATGCCCCTCTCTTTATATCGTAGACTTGAATTGAATAAGTTGACACCTACTGAAATATCTTTGCAAATGGCTGATAAATCAACTGCTATACATGTCGGTATTTGTGCGGATGTGCCTGTTGTGGTTGCAAATGTCACTATCTTAACGGACTTTGTTATTCTGGATATTCCCGAGGACGATAGTATGTCGATTATCCTTTGTAGACCCTTTTTGAATACTGCAGGGGATGTTATTGATTGCAACAAAGGAAATTTCACTTTTCATGTTAATGGTAATGAGCATACGGTACACTTTCCGAGGAAACAATCTCAAGTTCATAGCATCAATTCTATTGGAAAAAGTCCAACTATCATTATTGGAGGTTTTGAATTTCCTCTTCCTATTATCAAGAAAAAATATGATATTCTTATTGTTGGGGATGTTCATATCCCTGTTGAGGTAACTTAGTGTTATTCTAAATTTCTCCGGTTCCGTGCTATTCGGAATGAGTTTGTTGATTTGATCAACCTTATTAGTGAATTCACTTTGATGATCATGAGATGGATGAAACTAGAAGGCACAACCTTCTGTACCCTCTTTTTACTTTCTGTTATTTAGAATAAATAAAGCAAAAATAGTATTATCTGTGAGTTTTCTGAATTATCTGTGCAATAAAAAATATCCCGAAAATAAAAGTGCTCCAAATGCCCTGAAATTTAGTATGATTTTTTATGGAATATTTGAGGATTTTAGGCACTGAAATCACTGCAGGAGGGACAAGCACCAGGCCACGAGAGTGGAGGGCACGCCCACACTCCCTGGGCGCGCCCCCTGTCTCGTGGGCCCCTGGTGGGCCCCCTCCACTTATGCCAGCACCCACACACTCCATCTTCTTGCCAAAAAAATCCCCATCCAGCTCAAGCACGAGTTCTAGCTCTTTTTGCTGCGATTTTCGATCTCCTTGCTCAAAGCTCCATTCACAAAACTGCTTTGGGAGATTGTTGCTTGGTATGTGACTCCTCCATTGGTCCAGTTAGTTTTTGTTCTAGTGCTTTATTCATTGCAAATTTTTGCTGCATAGGTGACTATATTCTTGAGCTTGCATGTTAAATTTATGAGGTCCCAAGTAATTATAATGCATGATATAGGTGCTACGCACTTGTAGGAGTAGTTTCTATCAATCTTGTTTAGTTTTATTCACTTTTATTTTGAAGTTACTAAAACTTCAGAAATTTTTCAGAAAAAGAATTATGTCTAGGAGAATGTACCAAGGTGGTTCCTCAGTAAAGAAAGGACTCGGGATTGCTATACGTGAGCAAGTCGATGAACTACGGAGGGACGCAGAAGTACGAGCTTGTGAGTGGCCATCAGACGATTTTATGGTCGAAGCAGGCTTTAAGGAGGAATTTGACGCGTATGTGCATAATGCTGATCTGGAGGACTTCTTACAAGATAAGTGTCCTTAGTACTATCAATTGACTGATTCATTTGTGCGAAGGTTTAAATATAAATGTACACGTAATTCTACGAGTGTCCTATTTGATATCTATGATACATCTTATACCATGGACTTAGAGGATTTTACAACTGCTCACAAACTTCCGCAGTGGGGTAATATTAATGATCCCCACAAATCTGAATTTAGAGATTTTCTTGCTAGTATTACTGTGGGAGAATCTAGGGACATAGCACAAGCTACCATAGGGAGCATTCATTTTCCTGCTATACAATATTTTGCTCTTTTTATTGGTAAATGCATTAACGGTAAAGATGAAGCATGTCATATGTGTGTCCCTGATCTTTGTGTCCTCAAGAGTGCCATGTTAGGTTATAAAGATTACAACTTGGGGGCAATAGTTGCACGTAGGTTGCATAACAATGGTAGGGCTGGAGATTTATTTGGAGGAATTTATGCGACCCGTGTGGCTAATTATCTTGGTATAGCCCCACGAGAGGGGGATATGACGTTACCTCCTGTTTATTTAGATTATGACGCTATGGTCCAACATCATTTTCTTAAGAGGAATGAACAATTCCTCCAGTATCGACTAATCTTTGACAAACATAACGCTGTCCATGTTACTCTTCCTGCTCCTTTCCTTTTTGATTACTAGGCAAAAAGAAGATATGTTGTTACCAGGGAGGAAGCAGTTGAACATGAGAGGAGAGCGGAGGCGGCTCGCCAACATGCCGCAGCTCAGGAGGCATTTACTGCTGCATCTCAGTACAACCCCGGGTACAACTACGGATATCAGCCAGGCTACCCTTGGCATTAGACCAACTTAGGCCAAAAGCCTAAGCTTGGGGGAGTATGTATTTCCCACCGACTTTACATTCGTGTTCACACACTATTCTAGTCGTTGGTGCTCATACTCTTTCACTGTATTATCCATGCTAGTTTAATTTTCTTTTTCTAGCTTTCTTCTTGTGTGTTTGATAAACCTTAAGAAAAACCAAAAAAATTAGTTAGTTTAATTTCCATGCTTGTAGTAGTAATTAAATTGAAAAACCCAAAAAGATTTCTCATTCTTCTTCTTACTTGTTGGGAGATTTGCCTTGTAAATAGTTTTCTTTTCTTTTCTTTCCTTTGGGGGTCGAGAGTAGAAGACCATATTGGAAATGTTCAGTGGCTCTCATATGCATGATTTATTATTTAACTTAGAGCCCATATTACTTTATCTTCTCTCTTTTGTTTAATGCTTGTGGATTCCAGCTTAGTCCAATGCACGTGCACTATTATTATTATACAGATCGTTTGGTCATGCAAGTGAAAGGCAATAATGATGTTATATGATGGACTGATTGAGATGAGAGAAGCTGGTATGAACTCGACCTCTCTTGTTTTTGTAAATATGATGAGTTCATCGTTCCTGATTCAGCTTATTATGAAGTGAACATATTTGCAATGACATTTAGAGATTATAGTTGCTTGTGCCATGCTTGATTAGCTATGAGTTATAATGGTTTACCTTGCCTGCCAACATGCTATTAGAATGATTATGACGTGGTATGATGGGATGGTATCCTCCTTTGAATGAATTGAGTGACTCGACTTGGCACATGTTCACGCATGTAGTTGAAACAAATCAACACAGCCTTCATGATATTTATGTTCATGGTAGATTATATCCTACTCATGCTTGTACTCGGTGTGAATTAATTCTAATGCATGTTCATGACTGTTGTCGCTCTCTCATTTGGTCGCTTCCCAGTCTTTTGCTAGCCTTCACCTGTACTAAGAGGGAATACTTCTTGTGCATCCAAACTCCTTAAACCCGAAAGTTGTTCCATATGAGTCCACCATACCTTCCTATATGCGGTATCTACCTGCCGTTCCAAGTAAATTTGTATGTGCCAAACTCCAAACCTTCAAATGAAATTCTGTTTTGTATGCTCGAGCAGCTCATGTTTCAACTAGGGCTGCCCATATCTTCCATGCTAGGTGGGTTATTCTCAAGAGGAGTGGACTCCGCTCCTCATTCACGAGAAAGGGCCGATAACCAGGATGCCCTGTCCCATGATCCAAAAAGATCAAAGCAAATCAATATAATTAAACAAAACTCCCCCAGGGCTGCTGTTAGTTGGAGGCACTCGTTGTTTCGAGCAATCCATGGATTGATGCTTGTTAGTGGTGGGGGAGTATAAACTTTTAATATTCTGTTTGGGAACTGCCTATAATGCATGTAGTATGGACGATACAGCCATCTCATAGTTGTTGCGTTGATAGCGAAAGTATGCCGCTCAAAATGTTATTCAATCTCTATTTTAAAATCGAGCTCTGGCACCTCTACAAATCCATGCTTCCCTCTGCGAAGGGCCTATCTATTTACTTTTATGTTGATTCATCATCCCTCTTATTAAAAAGCACCCGCTGGAGAGCACACTGTCATTTGCATTCATTACTATTGGTTTATATTGGGTATGACTTGACTGGATCTCTTTTACCATGAATTACAATGTTTAGTCACTCCTTAATCTTTAAAGGTGCTCTGCATTTATGTTTTGCAGTCTCAGAAAGGGCTAGTGAGATACCATCTTGTTATATTATATTATGATTGTTTTGAGAAAGTGTTGCCATCCGAGTTTTATTATTATCGCTCGCTAGCTGATTATGTCATTGATATGAGTAATTGTGAGACCTAGGTGTTATTGTGAGTATGCTTAGTTCATAATACTTGTTGAAACTTGAATGCTGGCTTTACATGTTTACAACAACAAGAGCAAATAGAGTTTGTAAAAGTTTTTCTTTATCACTTTCAGTTTATCAATTGAATTGCTTGAGGACAAGCAAAGGTTTAAGCTTGGGGGAGTTGATACATCTCCAAGGTATCTACTTTTCCAAACACTTTTGCCCTTGTTCTGGATTCTAACTTGCATGATTTGAATGAAACTAACCCGGACTGATGCTGTTTTCAGCAGAACTGCCATGATGTTGTTTTATGTGTAGAAAACAAAAGTTCTCAGAATGGCCTGAAAAGCCACGGAGGCAAGTTTTGGAAAATATAAAAAACTACTAGCGAAATAATCAAGACCAGGGGGCCCACACCCTGTCCACGAGGGTGGGGGCGCGCCCACCCCTTGGGCGCACCCTCCTGTCTCGTGGGCCCCTTGAGGCTCCACCAACCTCAAATCCAACTCCATATATTTTGTTTCGCAGAGAAAAAATCAGAGAGAAAGTTTCATCGCGTTTTACGATACGGAGCTGCCACCAAGCCCTAATATCTCTTGGGAGGGCTGATCTGGAGTCCGTTCGGGGCTCCAGAGAGGGGGATTCGTCGCCGTCATCATGATCAACCATCCTCCATCACCAATTTCATGATTCTCACTGCCGTGGGTGAGTAATTCCATCGTAGGCGTGCTGGATGGTGATGGGTTGGATGAGATTTACCATGTAATCAAGTTAGTTTGGTTAGGGTTTGATCCCTAGTATCCACTATGTTCTGAGATTGATGTTGCTATGACTTTGCTATGCTTAATGCTTGTCACTAGGGCCCGAGTGCCATGATTTCAGATCTTAACCTATTATGTTTTCATGAATATATGCATGTTCTTGATCCTATCTTGCAAGTCTATAGTCACCTAGTAGTGACAGTAATCGGGATACTTCTCGGTGATGACCATAGTTTGAGGAGTTCATGTATTCACTATGTGCTAATGCTTTGTTCCGGGTCTATATTAAAAGGAGGCCTTAATATCCCTTAGTTCCCGCTAGGACCCCGCTGCCACGGGAGGGTAGGACAAAAGATGTCATGCAAGTTCTTTTCCATAAGCACGTATGACTATATTTGGAATACATGCCTACATTACATTGATGAACTGGAGCTAGTTCTATCTCACCCTATGTTATAGCTATTACATGAGGAATCGCTTCCGACATAATTATCCATCACTGATCCAATGCCTACGAGCTTTTCACATCTTGTGTTTCGCTTATTTACTTTTCCGTTGCTACTGTTACAATTACTACAACACCATTACCTTTACTTTTGCCACTGTTACCTTTATTATCATACTAGTTTGCTACTAAATACTTTGCTAGAGATACTAAGTTATCCAGGTGTGGTTGAATTGACAACTCAACTGCTAATACTGAATAATATTCTTTGGCTCCCCTTGTGTCGAATCAATAAATTTAGGTTGAATACTCTACCCTCAAAAGCTGTTGTGATCCCCTACACTTGTGGGTTATCAAAGGGCCCTTTGTGGTCAGCAAGAATCTGAACAACAGTTCTACTACCTTATCGATGTTCGAGAGCACCAAGACTCACGCAAGTTGGAGGAGGAGACCCGCCGGCTGTGGAATATTGCTCATCTTCGGCCTTACTACACCTGAGGCATATGCTCCTATTATGTACATATTCTTGACAATGTATATATTATGATCAATATAATAAACCGGCATCCTTGCTAAAGCGGGGCCTCTGCCATTCTTCCTAAAAGTTTTTCTTGGTTACATGGGGGCTTATGCTTATAAAGCGGAGTTCCGTTTGTCCATTGATCCGGCTTAAAAAGCTACAAAAAAAGATCATAGCTCAAACATAAGTTTGGGGGCTTATTACCCAACATCGTAAGGGGCCAAAGAGAGTTTTTGGCAAAGCACAACTCAAACATAGGAGCCCACTAAGCACAACTCAAAATATTGCTTGAGGGCTCTTTGCTTCTACAAGAACAAAGAGTCTATAACCTTGAAATAGGCTATAAAAGCCAGGCTTGGAAGCCAGGTGTATTCACCCAAAACCCTGGATTATCCTGCCTTTTTAAGTGAGTCACTCCGTCCAGGTAATCCTGGTATGACCCGTCGAACATTTGACAGTCAATCTTATAAAGACCCTGAACTTGTCATAGTTAAATTGATGATTGGTTAATGTGAGGTCCATCTTATAAGGCTTTGTAAAATGGTTTAACTCAGTGGCCTGGCAGCCCATGAAAAGCCTCATCTTTTTACATGTTTTTCTTCGCAAGTTTTTTCTTTTTGATGTTTATTTCAATGAGGATTATATTAAATACGGTGCTTTTTTAACCCGGTCTGGCTTCTGAGTTGCCAAGTACAAACTTACAAGATGACCGATATCAACTGAACCGGCTTGGCTTTCAACTATAAGTTGTCAGTACACAACCAATTATAATCCGGTGTTTGTTAACCCGGTCTAGCTTTGACTATAAGTCGCCAGTATGATCATCCGATGTTTATTACAACCCGGCATGGCTTCATTATAAACCAGCAAAGCATGGTGGGAGTTATCAGCATTCAAGATTTGGGTTATCACCCTTACTACAATAAAGTTGGTAAATCAACAATGTGATTCAATGTCACAGGTATGATGTATTTCATATTTAATTATTCTTGAAAATACAGCATTGGTTATAAACCCTGGCTTTATATTGGGTGTTATGACCCGTCCGGCGGTAAACCGCTCGGACAATTCAAGTTTATTATATGCAGAAACAGGATTGCATAAAGCTGCTAAGGATCATAAGCAGACATAGCATAATCATGACAGATTAACAGTATTATGCAAAGTAAATATGCACGACGACATAGCAGACCAAGTGTTTAAACTAGCCTATTACAAGGCGCTTTGATGGCCTGAAAGGATAATTGTTTGTCACAAGGATCACAGTGTGCAGAAGCTAAACCGGCCTCCGGATCATGATTCTTCACCAAGTTGACCTGAAGGCTGTGGGTCATCCTGCGCCGGTTCACCCTCCTCCTCTCCACCCAGTGGCTGGAAGTCAATGATTGCCCAGTCAATCCCAGTTAAGGCTCGGAAGACAGCTTCATCACTTATAAGGGTTGACGGTTCAACATCAGGGGCGTAAGTATGCTTACGGATTGGTGGGATAAGATTTTGCACTTCATAAGTTGGTGCGTTAACCCGTTTGTTGTTGGCATCATAGGTTGTCTGGTAAAATTACAAGTCAGTGTATTCAGCCAATTTACTCACTAGTGGACGCATTTCCCTCGTTATGGCCCTGAGGTCGTCATTATCAAAATATGAACCATCCACTTTTGCCCTGGATAATCGTTTCCAATGTCTTCCGGATCAAGGTCAGATATCTAGGCCTTGGCCCGAGTCAATGCAGTAAGTGCGCCGGCCCTTGCAGCTGATTTCTTCAAATCCTCAAGCTGGGCAGGCATCATGGATAACTTTTCCAACGTGTCCTTGATCAACGTTGGGGGCGGTTTATTATGGCAGGCTATGCAGATGACCCGTTGAACGCCAGTATATAATTGCTCTATCAGTGTGTAAGCAGCCTTCAGTTTCTTGCGCATGTCTGAGCCAAGATGAGTAACACGGCTGCATGCAATGGTCAACATAATAGTAAACTGGCAGTTTCATGGATGTTGTTTATTTACAGCTTATGAAGAGGGTATGTACCAAAGACAGCAGAGGTCATGGCATTGATTTGCCACTTCAAGCCAGTCAGTTCTTTTATTACCGGATTAAGGGCTGCTTCAGCATCCTTCGCCCGCTTTAGCAAAGTTTCTTTTTCAGCATACCATCCTGCCCGTTCACTTTTGAAGTTTTCCTTTAGTTGTTCCATGGCTGTTAAAGCGCTGGTCAGTTCCTTTTTAGCCTTGGAAGTTTCTGATTGCTGGGACTTGATATTTTCTTGAAGGTCGACGATTTGGGAATCCTTTTTGCTCAGATCAGCCTGCAGGAGATATTTAATGAGTTGGTAGTGCATATCTGAAGTCCCAAGCACATAACAAGTTATATACTTGGCACTTGGGGGCTAATGCATATTGCTTCTTATCAACTATCATTTTAAGTCCCCAGCATATAACAAGTTATACACTTGGCACTTGGGGGCTAATGCATATTTTCTCAAGACAATGTTATGGATTTTTCCTCCTCAATCGGATTACAAAGGTGATTATCAAGAATTTTCAAAGTTTCATGACAGAAATGTACCGGTTCAACCTAAAGGTAAAACCGGTCCCCGAGGGTTATGCAAGCAACATTAAGGATTGTTCTACTACAAAGTCCCGGTTCACATCCATATTATGAACCGGCCCTTGGGGGCTACTGGAATTGATAGTCTAAACCATTTATAAGGAAAGACAATTTATGCAAGAGCTAGTGATATTTACCTCATACCGTTCCTTCATCAGGCCTACTAATCCGGCTTCATAGCCGCGGCTTGTGTACGGGCGGTTTAAATATCCAGAATGAATGTCTTGGGTGCTGAGGTGGGCATAACCTGATAAATCTGTTTTCCACTTGCCCTTGTCCATAGCAGAAAGTTCTTCCTTGGCACTGTGCTTTGATAAAGCGATAGGGTTGCCAGGGGAGGTGAACCCAGTGCCAGTAACAACAACATCGTCATTAGCAACTTTAACCCGGCTTGGCGGATCATCAGCATGAGCTGACGGATCAATATCCATGTTCTGAGCCTCAGTTGTTTGATGCGGCGATGACGGGCCATGAGGAATATTATCAGCATCTGGATGAGACGGTTCAGGAGTTTGTTCCGGTTCGTCCAGATTGGGGTCTTCAGTCGGTTTGGTCACTTTGGGTTTCTTGCTGGTTCTGGCTTTGGCCCTACAAAATAATAAGTCTGCGTCAGAACAGTGCAAGAATTAAAAATATAAAGGTATGACGGATTAGTAAAATCTGCTCACCCAGGAACCGTTTTAAGGGTTGGAAGCTTCGTCGATGTTGATTCGCCAGAAGATGAATGGGAGGTCCCCTGGTAATTTGAGTCAGATGGATTAAGAGGATATCGTAAATAACCCACCCTGGGATAAAGTGTATCAAAAGTATAAGAGACCTCTTGGCGGCGTTTACGAACCGGAGAGTTCGGCAAACTGGAGGAGTTAACCACTTGGCCGCTATGCCGGGTTGTGCGGCGAGCTTCATGCTGCTGTGTCTTCAAAATAAAGTGCAGATCCGAATAAGCTAGAGGGTGTGAAAATTTTACTTTCCGGACTGCTTGACGAGCTTTTGGTGTTGGTACAAGATCTGAGTCAGAAGAAAGAATAATAACCTCTACCTCACCAGCACGTCTAGCCTCCGCATCATCCTGATAATGATCATTGTGAATGAGGTGTATGAAAAAATAACCAAGAGAGTCAAGTTCTACCTCTGACTCCAGATCATCAAGCTCTTCATCATTGGGCAGGTCAGGGGACTCGGTAGTTTTATTCTTCGCTGGCTTCTTTGTAACTTTGGTCTTAGAGTGAGGCGCTTTCACCGGTTTATCCTGTGGCTTCGCCGGTTTATCCTGCGGCTTCCTCTTCCAGAACGGATCATCACCCTGCACAGATGGACAACAAGTTGTAAAGAAATATTTAAGAGGGGATGGTTAAGACAAAAATGATGCAATTCTTATAGCTGGCGGTTTATTGGAAACGCAGAAAGGACTGAGCCCTGTCTTGCTGCACTCAGATACCGGTTCATCCAGCATCTTCTTCACAGATTCAGTAACTTCTTCATCAGTCAGCTGAATATCAATATGCCGTTGAGGATCCTTGAGATCTCCTATGTACTCGCACATTAAACCGGGGTGACGGCTTAAGGGCAAGATACTCCAAGAGACCCAGCAGCGGACAAAGTCGATGCCAGTTAAACCGTTCGCCATGAAGGCTCGGAGCTTTGCAAGCTGGGGTCCGTAATTAGTTAGTTCCTTTGCAAGCCGGTGTGGACGATAACCTGACAGAAGATTTTCATCGTCTGTAGCTGTGTTTCGAAAATAAAACCAAGTCTGATTCCAGTCTTTTGGGGTGGCTGTGATGCTTGGCATGAGGGAATTTGACATCTTTCCTCTTCTGGACTGAAAAGCTGCCAAGTTCATTGTTGGGCCTGTCCGTAAATTCAGTACGGCGGTTTAAGTAAAAGAAGTCCCAGAAAAACTCAATAGTAGGTTCTTCTTGCAGATAAGCCTCGCAAAATACTTGAAAATTGCAAATATTGGACACGGAGTTCGGTCCAGTATCTTGAGGGTGGATTTGGAAGCTAGCAAGCATGCCACGGAATAATTTTGAACCGGGAGGGCTAAACCCTTGACTCAGATGATCAACAAACACAATTACCTCTCCATCTTTGGGCTCATGGGGATTTTCTGGACCGGGGACCCTCCAGTGGATGGCCTCTTTACTCGCTAAAGCGCCAGTTGTAACACATCTGGCCAGCTGTCCTTCCGTAACCCGGGAAGGGACCCAGTTGCAAGCATAAAATTGTTTGGCCATTTCAACAAAAAGCTGGAAAAAGATCAATGCCGGTTTAAGATTCATGGCTAACAAGTATAAAGCGACGCAAGGTCATAGGGAGAAGACGTTGAAGCATATATACATATCAAACTGGATTCATACATTGGCAGGATTATGGAAATGACGAATTGGCGGTTTAAGAGAGGGCTAATGCTACCTGGCGGGTTATAATCTTCTTAAGGTTAAGCCACCTACATTGGTGTGGAAGGAACATATCTTAAAAACTGCTAAGTATTGCACAAACAGGTTTTACAGGTTGACATATAATTTTGGATCTACCGCAGTTTAAAAAAGGGAGAAAATTCCAAAACCCTAAGTTGTGACAGCAGAACAGTTAAGGTCCAGATAGGATTTTTTCACTAAAAAGAGATGTTGTGATGAGGAAAAGGAATTATGACTATGACCGCAGAGGGAAAATGTCAAGTTCAAGTGAAGTTCAAGTGAAGTTCAAGTGACAGCGAAGTTCAAGTGAAGAACACTGATGAACACCGAAGAACACAGAAACCCTAATGAACAGACTGGGGTGAAAAGAAGGAAGACTAACTGTGGTTGAGGGAGCAGCGGAGAGACGCAGCGTTTTTCTGGTGTGTTCAAGGTGATGCAGCGGCCGGAGGTGAGGTCGAAGTCGAGGCTTGACGGCGGCGGCTGAGCTCAAAGCGCTGGGGCGGCGTGAGGAAGACGACGAGGCGAAGAGGCACAAAGGGGAAAGAAGAAAATGACCCCCGGTCCTATTTATAAAGCGAAGGGATAAGCGACAAGCACAAGAATCGAGGAGCTCAAAAAATGGATAAGTGACAGAGATGTCGCCTTGGTTTTCGGAAGTTCATTAATAAAGGGGAGGTATATGCGGGTTTTTAATAAGCAGGTGACGTCATGGCGGTTTATTATAATCTTTGAAGATGACGTCATGGTGGATTACAAGGTTCACATGAAGGTGTTCAGGAAGGTATTTTCTTAAGTGTGGAAGATTGACATGAATAGGTTCAAATCAATCTAGGGCCTAATGTTGGGGATATAACTACTGGGTATAAACCGCCCAGCTGGGGCCGGGTTATACCGGTAACGAGTCATCCATATTGAAGCCCATGAAGACAAGGAGTATGGCGCTTTATTATAGAGATGTAAAGGCCTAGGGCCCAAAGGCGGATTAGGGCCTATAGACATAAACTGTCATATACCGTGTAACTTGTGTTGTAAGATAGAGAAAGGGTAGAAACAGAGCCGGACACGTGTATGAGCCGGCCCGGATTCTGTAAACCGCCGGACGTCAACCTGTGTATATAAAGGGACGACCCGGTGGCAGTTCAGGGACAAGAAACAACAACTCGGGAGCCAGGTAAAGCGGATTCGCTCCCTGATCATCGAGACCCCATCGATTCCACCACAACTAGATCGTAGGATTTTACCTTCACCGCAAGGGGCCGAACCAGTATAAACTCCCCGTGTCCTTTGTCCGGTTTAACCCCTTTAAGCTATCCTTGTCGCGATGACTCCATGACTAAGTCCTCACACTAGGAGATTTGACGTGATAATTCCACGACAGTCGCCATCCTTTGTTTTACCTTTAATCTTGAGCAGAGTACCAAGGTTGCTTTCACAAATGTTCTTCTCCATGTGCATGACATTGATGCAGTGACGCACACGTAGAATCTCCTAGTAAGGTAATTCCCAGAACACTGATTACTTCTTAAACAATTGATCCCTGGGTGTTTATTTCACCGTCAAAGTGTGGTTCTTGTGAAGCACAACATTAATTTGTTTAGCCATGTTGTGGACCAACTCCCCAACATAAGGTCTTGGGCCCAAACCTACCTCTGCTGTACCATTAAATTCAGCTTTCATCTTTCACTATGGGTGATCTTTCCGTAAGAACCTACAATGATGCAAATACACGGTTTTGTGCGAGTTAGGAAGAAATTTTGCTCGTTGTCCTATCCATGCTTGTGATACACCCTACATCTCACCTTGTTTCTACCCCAATATGTTTCCTAATGCCGGCATATCTTGAATGGTGTGCAGCAGCATCGCATGTAGATCGAAAAACTCCTTTTTGTAAGCATCATAAAATTTTACAGAAGGCTCTTTTACCCACAATGTCAGCAGTTCTTCTACCAGTAGTTGAAAAGTAAAATGTCAATGTCATTTCCGGGTTGCTTCGAGCTTTGGATAATCATTGACATTATGATGTATTTTTTCTTCATACACAACCAAGGAGCAAGGTTATATATGCACAGCAGCACCAGCCATGTGTTGTGTTTGGTGCTCATATCGCCAAAAGGATTCATCCCGTCAGTACACTCCCTGATCCTTATACTTCTAGGATCCTTATAAAAGTCTTCAAACTTGTTGTCGATTAATTCACAGTGAGCCTCATCTTTCGGCTGCCTCATATATTTATCCGTAGTTAACTCATCATGATGCCACCGTAACCTCTTTGCCTTGCTACTTCTTAGGCTTGCGTTGGTTTTTCCCTTGAAGAGGAAAGGGTGATGCAGCAAAGTAGAGATAAGTATTTACCTTAGTTGAGAACCAAGGTATCAATCCAGTAGGAGGAACACACAAGTCACCAATGATTGCACCTTCACAAACAAACAAATACTTGCACCCAACGCCATAAAGGGGTTGTCAATCCCTTCACGGTTATTTGCAAGGATGAGATCTAATAGTGATAGATATAATAGATAAGTAAAAGTGCAAAATAAGATAAAGGTAAATAAATTGCAACAAGGTATTTTTGTGTTTTTGATTTTATAGATCTGAAAATAATATGATAAAAATAGACCCGGGGCCATAGTTTTCACTAGAGGCTTCTCTCTTGAAAGAAACATACAGTGGGTAAACAAATTATTGTTGCGCAATTGATAAAAAGTGAATAATTATGACGATATCTAAGGCAATGATCATGAATATAGGCACCACGTCCGTGACAAGTAGACTGACTCCTACCTGCATCTACTACTATTACTCCACACATCGACCGCTATCCAACATGCATCAGTGTATTAAGTTAACAAGAATGGAGTAACCTCGTAAGCAAGATGACAAGATGTAGAGGGATAGATACAATCAATATGAACAAACCCCATCTTTTTATCCTTAATGGCAACAATACAAATACGTGTCATGTCCCTTTCTATCACTGGGAATAAGCACCGCAAGATTGAAGCTAATAAAAAGAACCTCTCCCATGGCAAGAAAAATCAACCAAGTTGGCCAAACCAAATCAATAGATCAAAAAGAAATACAAAGCTATCTTAATCATGCATAAAAGAGCTCAGAGAAGAGTCAAATAATATTCATAGATAATTTGATCATAAACCACAATTCATCAGATCGCGAGCATCGCACCATAAAAGAAGATTACATTGAATAGATCTCCAAGAACATCGAGGAAAACATTGTATCGAAGATCAAAGAGAGAGAAGAAGCCATCTAGCTACTAGCTATTGACCCAAGGTCTGTTGTAAACTACTCACACATCATCGGAAGGGCGGCATAGTTGATGTAGAAGCCCTCCATGGTCGAATCCCCCTTTGGTAGAGTTTCGGAAAGGCCTCGAGATGGGATATCATGGTTCTGGAACTTGCGGTGGCGGAAAAGTATTTTTGGTGTGCCCTCTGTTCTACGGGGAATATTTGAGTATTTATAGAAGAAGAATTAGGGCTAGAGGAGCCACAGGGGGCCCACAAGCTTGGGGGTGCCTCCCCTAGGGCGCGCCTTCCGAGCTTGTCGTCACCTCGTGGCCCTTCTGGCCTCCTCCCGAAGCTTCCAGAGTGTCTTGTGGTCCAAGAAAATTCGTCAAAAGGTTCCGTTCCGTTTGGACTCCGTTTGGTATTGATTTTCTGTAAAGATAAAAACAATGAAAAACATCAACTAGCACTCGGCACTAGGTTAGTCCCAAAAAATGATATAAAATAACATAATAATGCAAATAAAACATCCAAGGTTCACTACTGCAGGATGCTGCTAATGCGACACTACGATCAGAGACCCTTCGACGAAACTGTGTGCGATGCAATAATCGCAAATGGTGCTGTGAAAAAACCGTCAAAAAAGGTGCAAAACATTTGCGATGGTAGAGACATCAAACACAGTTCAGATTTTAGTTACGTGTGCGATGCTGGGCATATGGTTGATCCAGCAGAGCTGTTTGCGATGAGGAAGAACAACATAAGCGTACAGCCATATCAATGTGTGTGCGATATACGACATACGATTCCCTCCGATGAATTGTGTGCTATTAAGGAATGCAATAGAATTGGTCAGCCAGATCAAGGTGTGTGTGATATACGTCATACAGTTCACTTGGACAAACTATTTTCGATTAGGAAAGAGAACATAAACGGTTCATCTTAACAAGATGTGTGTGATATGCGGCATTTGCGATCAGCCAAAAGAACACAAACGATTCGTGTAAACCAGATGTGTGTGATATGCAAGAAACAGCCCACTCGGATGAACTGTTTGGGATGAGAAATTATAACACAGACGGTTACTATAGTAAGTTTGTGTGTGATTCTATTCATACAAAAATCTTTGAAAAATTCAAATTAGTTGCTTGCGGTGGCTAGGAGTATCGCACACGATGCGTCTGCGAGTACTCGTGTGCAATGATTAGTAAGGTACACATAATGAACGGCCGCAAGGGTGATATGCTAATCATGGAGTCCAAGAAGACCGCCGTCGGAAGGCCGCCGGCTCAGCTTTTTAGCCTATATTTTGTTATAATTTTATGCATAAGTAGGTCGTAAGTGTTTTCTGCCTTGCTGCATGTGGCATTGTAAATTATCCTGAATATGTAAGACATCTATTAACTGTTACCATTGTAAATTTGCCTCAATGGCAAGCAGAGGCGCAGGGACGCCACGGACCCGCAAAAAAAGAAAAAAATATAGGGACGCCACGGCGAGCAACCACGTGGTCAACCTTCTGGCACCCCGTGGGAGACGCGACAGCGCATCCATAGGACACGATGGTGATATCATGACCATGTGTGATAGTGGGCAGGCACGTACACGTACATCCGAGAACAAGGGGCCATGTTTCGGGCTTCCGATGCGTGGCATACGATTGATCCAAAATAACTGTTTGTGATGAGACTGAACAACAAACGGGGCTTTGTTGGCCTGGAACCATCAATAAATTTTGACTTTGTTTCTCCTCACATTGCAGATTACAACGCAATAAGTAATTGCAAATCTATTCACACAGATCAAACTAATATGTGTTCACATGGATCAAACTAATATGTGTTCACACTTAGCACCAGGCTAGAAAAACTACCCAGTCGAAAATTACTTCACAGTTCATCTCCTCATAACCTACAAAACTGGTCTATCCTGTCAAGTCATTCTGCCATGACCGGTAGGAGGAGTTTCAGGTGGGCATATAACCAGGCAGCAAAGACCAAGGCCGCAGAAGCACTAGACAGGTCCCGCCGCGAAGCGGCAGCCGCAACAGAGATGTCACGGCGCGTTGCGAGCCCTGGAATGAGCTCTCACAGGCACATGAGGGCTCTCACAAGCGCACTCTCCACGTCGGCGATCGCGACGAGCTGGTGTTGTTGAAGTCTTTGGCGAGTGACGACGACATTCTAGCTGGCCTCATTAAGCAGCAGGAGTTGGTCGACGGCTTGATGAAGCTGCTCGAGATCAGCGATGTCTCGGTTGACAAGGCGATCGGCCTCGTTGAGCAACTCATGGGTGACAATGCGAAGCTCCACAAGGCACTCACCGAGAAGGAGGAGGAGGCGACCGGCTGGAAGATGCTGCATGAGCAGAGCAGTGCCTCGGGGATGACGCTGATAGTGGTCGTCGAGGAACTAACGGGTGACTTGAGGAAGATCCGGATCGAGCATAAGCAGGAGGTGGAGGAATCAGTGGCTGTTTTCAAGCAAAGCCATGAGGAAATGATGAAGGAGTTGGAGGATGTCATCGCTCGGCGATCCATCGAAGAGTAGATACAGTAGCGATCTAGTTCGTTGTCTATGATTTCCTTCTTCTCTTGCCCCCGTGTCTTCCGAACTTTGCCGCATGTGGCATTTAAAATTATCGGAATATGTAAGACAATTATTATCTGCACCATTGTAAATTTGTCGTCATACTATCTGTTGCAATTTTATTTGTCGTTGCATTATCCGTTGCCCTATCTGGCAATTTAAATTAGGCCGTATACGAGTTAAAAACACGAACAAAGAAAATGTTGCCATGGGATCACAACCAAACACCCTCCGTCCAACCCTAAAAATGAACCTCTGTCCCAGCACTTTAATTAACCCATTAATGGCGAAGTTTTGAGCGAGGCGGGTGGCGGCTGGTGCATGGAGGTCAAAGAGCTCGCTTCTCGATGAGCATGGATGCCTTGCTACTCGCACGTGCTCCGTCGAGCCTGCATGGTGGACAGGATGCACGCATGCCGTCGAGCCTGCGCGGTGGACTGCTCGCACATATCCCGTCGAGCCTGCATGGCGGATGAGGGAGTCCAGGATTAGGGGGTGTCCGGATAGCCGGACTACCACCATCGGCCGAACTATCATCGGCCGGACTATCATCATCGACCGGACTCCAAGGCTATGAAGATACAAGATTGAAGACTCCGTCCCGTGTCCGGATGGGACTTTCCTTGGTGTGGAAGGCAAGCTTGGCGATACGGATATGTAGATCTCCTACCATTGTAACCGACTCTGTGTAACCCTAGCCCTCTCCGGTGTCTATAAACCGGATGGCTTTAGTCTGTAGGACAACAACATCAACCCTTACAATCATACCATAGGCTAGCTTCTAGGGTTTAGCCTCCTTGATCTCGTGCTAGATCCACTCTTGTAAACATCCACAATATCAATATCAATCAAGCAGGACGTAGGGTTTTACCTCCATTAAGAGGGCCCGAACCTGGGTAAAACATCGTGTCCCTTGTCTCCTGTTACCATCCGCCTAGACGCACAGTTCGGGACCCCCTACCCGAGATCCGCCGGTTTTTACACCGACAATGGTGCTTTCATTGAGAGTTCCTCTGTGTCGTCACCGATAGGCTTGATGGCCTCTTCAATAAATAACGACGCAGTCCTGGGTGAGACTTTTCTCCCTGGACAGATCTTCATATTCGGCGGCTTCGCACTGCGGGCCAACTCGCTTGGCCATCTGGAGCAGATCGAAAGCTACGCCCCTGGCGTCAGGTCAGGTTTGGAAGCCTAAACTTCACATCCGTTATCCGCGGGGACTTGATCTTCGACGGATCCGAGCCGCAGCCAAGTGCGCCGCACTATCACGATGGGAACGACCTAACTCTGCCGCCGGACAGCGCGTTGGAGACCGCACACGAATCCGCTCCGACCCATAGTCCGGAGCCGATCGCACAGATCGAGGATGGGTGGCTGGACACCGCCTCGGGAGCTGCAACTTTCACGGCGATGGAGCCAAACACTGACCTTGTCCCACATAAAGCTCATGACTTCGAGGTGCCGAACTCCCTGCCAGACTCCGAACCTCCTGCGCCCCCACCAGTCGAATCCGATTGGGCGCCGATCATGGAATTCACCGCTGCGGACATCTTTCAGCACTCACCCTTCGGCGACATCTTAAATTCGCTGAAGCATCTCTCGCTATCCGGAGAGCCCTGGCCGGACTACGGCCAGGATGGTTGGGACGCGGACGACGAAGAAATTCAGAGCCCACCCACCACCCACTTCGTAGCCACTGTCGACGATCTAACCGACGTACTCGACTACGACTCCGAAGACATCGACGGTATGGACGACGATGCCGGAGACTATCAAGAACCAGTGCCTACGGGACACTGGAAGACCACCTCGCCATACGACATATACATGGTGGACACCCCAAAAGATGGGGACAACGAAGAAACAGCGGAGGCCGATTCCTTAAAGAAACAGCCCAAGCGCCGGCGTCAGCGGCGCCGCTCTAAATCCCGCCACGGCAAGAATGGAGATTCCGGCACAGGAGATAATAACACCCCAGAAAGTGCCGAAGATAACCCCCTCCAGCAAGATTCAGCGCAGGAGGAGGCAGAAGCAAGCCCTCACGAGAGGGCGGCAGACGAAGAGGTCGAGGATGATAATTACATACCTCCCTCCGGATACGAGGCAAGCCTCGACGACGACGAATTCGTCGTGCCTGAGGATCCCGTCGAACAAGAGCGTTTCAGACGCAGGCTAATGGCCACAGCAAATAGTCTAAAGAAAAAGCAGCAACAGCTTCAAGCTGATCAAGACCTGCTGGCCGACAGATGGACCGAGGTCCTCGCGGCCAAAGAGTATGAACTCGAACACCCCTCCAAAAGCTACCCAAAACGCAAGTTGCTCCCTCGACTAGAGGAGGAAGCATACAAACTGGCATCACCAACGCACAATACGGCAGACCGACCACCTCGTGGCCGGGACAGAGAGGCATGTAAGCCCTCCACCAAAACCGTACCCCGGCACCGCTCAAAAAGCGCAAAGCCACGAGGGAACGCGCCGGACTTGCGGGATATATTGGAGGACAAGGCAGGACAATCCAGATCTATCTATGGATCACGTGGGCGCCCCAAGACCCACGACGAATACCGTCGCGCCGGATACAACTACTCCGGCCGGGCCGAACACAGCAGACAACGCTCTCTTGAGCTATGTCGCGATATTGCTCAATATAGAGGCGCCGCACACCCACTATGCTTCACTGACGAAGTAATGGATCATCAAATCCCTGAAGGGTTTAAACCCGTTAACATCGAATCCTACGATGGCACAACAGACCCCACGGTTTGGATTGAGGATTATCTCCTTCATATACATATGGCCCGCGGCGACGATCTTCACGCCATCAAATATCTCCCGCTCAAGCTTAAAGGACCAGCTTGGCATTGGCTTAACAGCCTGCCCGCAGAGTCAATTGGATGCTGGGAAGACCTGGAAGCCGCATTCCTCGACAACTTCCAGGGCACGTATGTGAGACCACCGGACGCAGATGACCTAAGACACATAATCCAGCAGCCAGACGAATCGGCCATGCAATTCTGGACACGGTTCTTAACAAAGAAAAATCAAATCGTCGACTGTCCGGATGCAGAGGCCCTCGCGGCCTTCAAACATAACATCCACGACGAGTGGCTGGCTCGGCACCTAGGACAGGAAAAGCCGAAATCCATGGCAGCCATCACATCACTCATGACCCGCTTCTGTGCGGGATAGGATAGCTGGCTAGCTCGCAGCAACAACCTCAGCAAAAATGCTGGCAGTCTGGATACCAAGGACCACAATGGCAGGTCGCGTCGAAACAAAAACAAACGCTGCATTAACGGCGACAGCAATGAGGATACGGCAGTCAACGCCGGATTCCGAGGCTCCAAACCCGGTCAACGGAAGAAGCCATTTAAAAGAACTACTCCGGGCCCGTCCAATTTGGACCGAATACTCAACCGCTCTTGTCAAATACATGGAACCACCGAAAGGCCAGCTAACCACATCAACAGAGATTGTTGGGTATTCAAGCAGGCAGGCAAATTAATTGCCGAAAATAATGACAAGGGGCTACACAGCGATGACGAGGAAGAGACCCGGCCGCCGAACAACATAGGACAGAAGGGATTCCACCCTCAAGTTCGGACGGTAAATATGATATACGCAACGCATATACCCAAGAGGGAGCGGAAGCGTGCACTAAGGGACGTATACGCGATGGAGTCAGTCGCTCCAAAATTCAACCCATGGTCCTCTTGCCCGATCACTTTCGATCGAAGAGACCATCCGACCAGTATCCGCCATGGCGGATTCATTGCATTGGTTTTAGACCCAATCGTTGATGGTTTTCACCTCACGAGAGTCCTGATGGACGGCGGCAGTAGCCTGAACCTGCTTTATCAGGATACAGTGCGCTAGATGGGCATAGACCCTTCAAGGATTAAACCTACAAAGACGACCTTCAAAGGCGTCATACCAGGTGTTGAGACCAATTGTACAGGCTCAGTCACACTGGAAGTGGTCTTCGGATCCCCGGATAATTTCCGAAGTGAGGAGTTAATCTTCGATATAGTCCCGTTCCGCAGTGGCTATCACGCTCTGCTTGGACGAACCGCGTTCGCAAAATTCAACGCGGTGCCGCATTATGCATACCTTAAGCTCAAGATGCCAGGCCCTCGTGGAGTCATCACGGTCAATGGAAACACGGAACGCTCCCTCCGAACGGAGGAACATACAGCGGCTCTCGCGGCAGAAGTATAGAGTAGCCTTTTAAGGCAATTCTCGAGTCTGGCCGTTAAACGACCGGACACAGCCAATTACGCCCGGAGCAACATCAACCAAGACCACCTGGCACGTTCCGAGCACGCGTAGCAGTGCGGCCTCAACCCCAGCCCTCGCACAATTGCAAGACAAACTCTCCGCGTACATAATTACGCCCTGGAGATAACATGGGCATAGGGGGAGAGGCACAACCACAACAGACCCAGAGTGCGGTTCGACCACACTAGGGGCTCCCAAGTGTGTCGCTCTTTTTATCTTTCATTTTTCTCTTTTTCTATACAGGACTCTGTCCGGCGGCGAACCTGCCGAACTCATGATGCAACAGCCAGGGAGGGACAAAGGCCGCGACGAACACTCAGGTGGTCTCCATTACAAGCATTCAATTTGTTAAATACACCATTCCGCGGCCTACCCCTGGAGGGAGACTCCTTTAATTTGTCCAATCCCTTGCTTTCCGCACTATTTGTATCATTTCACACTCATAGCAGACCTTCTTGAATAAAATGCAGCACTTTTTGCCCATAATTGCATTACTTTCTATATATATGTATGTTCATTTACGACATGTTACATCCCTATATTTTGGTACGGCCGAATACACCAGGGGCTTATGTTCCCCGCATTATGGTGTGATAAGTCCGAACACTTTCACAAGTGCGACACCCCGAACTTATATCATTATATGAATCGGCTTCGAATCATGTCTTGGGTCAATAGTTGGGTTTGCCCGGCTCCCATGTTTGGCACCTTACGTTTCCGTTCTATCGGCTAAGGTAGCACTGGGAGAACCACTGCGATTGCGCCCCGGTGGAGCCGGGTTAACTCCTTAGTGGAGAAAGCTAAAACTGACTATCATGATAAGGCGAGAGACTGGTCGCTGTTCGAGAGGTTTTTTCGGGTCCTTAAAGACCTACGCCGCTTCGAGCGAAGTTCCAGATAATATCCGACGAAGGCGTGGATAGCGCCCCAAATTCGGTCTTCCGAATACTAGGGGCTTCGCCGAAATTTAAAATTATAGAATTCTATGGCTAAGTGAGAGTGTTCAAGCACTATAAGTCCGGTTGCCTTGTTCGTTGTGTTGAGCGCCTCCCTAGATGGACCCAATAATGGGAACAAGAGTGCTCAAGTTTATCCCGAACACCCCAGCACTCGCGGCATGGGGGCTGAAGCCGACGACTTGCCATCTCTCAGATTTAATAAACGGCTGCACAGAAGGTAATATTTTAAATTAAACAAGCGTTGCTTAGCGCATCTGAACAAAGTTTTCAACGCATAGGATAATACATAGCAAGTTTACTCAATAATTATATCTCGGGGGCACTCATCCGCAATCTTGCGGGCACCCTTCAGGACAGTCTTATAGTACATTTCGGGCGTACGATATTCCTTGCCCGTTGGTGGCGCGTGAGTGATTAGCTTCTCCGCATCCAACTTGCCCCAATGCACCTTTGCGCGGGCAAGGGCCCGACGAGCACCTTCAATACAGGCGGAGCGCTTGATGACCTCCACCCAGGGGCACACGTCCACCAGCCGCCGCACGAGGCCGAAGTAGCTCCCAGGCATGGCCTCTCCAGGCCACAGCCGGACTATGAGGCCCTTCATGGCCTCCTCAGCTACCTTGTGGAGTTCGACCAGTTGCTTCAGCTGGTCGCTAGGGGGCACCGGATGGCCGGCCTCAGCATACTGAGACCAGAAGACCTTCTCTGTTGAGCTTCCCTCCTCACCACGGTAGAATGCGGCGGCATCGGATGCACTGCGAGGCAAATCTGCAAATGCCCCTGGAGAGCTCCGAATTCGGGTAAGTGTCAGGTAGTTTACGGTAAACATGCTTGCTTTGCATGAAAAATGCCTTACCCGCCGCTATTTTCTTCACATCTTCCACCTCCTAAAGGGCCTTATGGGCCTCGGCCTTGGCGGCTTTGGCACTTTTGAGAGCCGAGGCAAGCTCGGACTCTCGAGTCTTTGAGTCATGCTCCAAACTCTCATGCTTTTCCATGAGAGCCTGGAGCTCTTGCCGAACCGCCGCCACCTGCGCCTCCTGCTTTTCTCCCTCTGTCTGTTCCGCGGCCGCACTGCGTTTGGCCGCGGACACGGCCTCCTTCAGGGTTGCCACCTCGTACGTGGCCCCTGCTGTCACATCCCTAGTTCTGGCCTGACCTATGCTTGCTTCCATCTGTGCATCATGTTTAAATTTTTGAAACTTGAACTGAGAAAAATTGGAAGCCTCAAAACCCTAAATAAAAGAAGGGCAAAAACCCTAAAAATCTCATTCATTGTTCCAAAATGCTCTTCTTAAATGTTTGATAATTTTTGGCAAGGGTTCTGGTCCCAACCAAAATATTGAACATTTTTAAGGATTTATTTTTGGGACTTTGAATTTAAATCATTAGCTATTTGAATTTGAATTATATTCATATAATTAGAATATATTTTCAAATACCCCTGAAATATTTTATGAGCTTTTGGAAAAAAGTCCATCTAGCAAAATAAAAATATTCAGAGGAGTTTTTGGCATTGTTTGAATTATTTTAAATTCAAAACAGTGGCAAAACGAAATTAAATAAAACAAATAGAAGAAAAATTAAAAAAGAGCAGAAAACCTACCTGTTGCTCACCTGGCAGCCCAGCCGGCCCAGCTCCTCCAGCGGCCCAGCCCACCTCCTCCTCTCTGTCGTCTTCCTCCCCTCGCCCCAAAGCTGCTGCTGTCGCCGTGAGAAGGCGCCGCGCACGCAGGCTCCACCTCCTGCTTCCCCTGGCCACCTCCTGCTTCCTCCCCGAGCCCTCTAGCAACGCCACGGAGTCGTCCTCGACCGCTATCCTTCCTCCCTGCTCGCTCTAGCTCTCTCCCTCCCTCGATTTGGAGCACCACCGAGAGCCACCGGAGGGCGCCGCCGTCGCATCCATAGCCACCGGCCACCCCTCGCCCCTCCGCTGAGCTCAGGAGCTCCGCCTCGACCCCCTCTTCCTCCCCACCAAGCCAAGCCCCTCGGGAAGCTCTGCATCGCCTCCACGCCATCGTCTTCGTCCTCGACCGCCGCCGATGGTCGCCGTCGATTCGCCGCCGTTCGTGCTTCCCCGAGCTCGCTGACCCTCCCTGCATGATCCCCGTGAGCCCCTGCTTCGTTTCCCCCTAACCCCATGTCCGATTTCGAGCTCTAGCCGCCCCTCTACCGAAGCCGAGACGCTCCGCCGCACGGGCTCGTCGCCGGCGAAGCCCCGGTGACCATTTGGTCACGGGCGTGCACCCGTTGTGCTTGCCGCGAACCGTAGAGCCCCTCCAGCGCCTCAGCTCCCTCGCTTGCGAGCAGCAGCGCCGAACCCGACCGCACCCGAACTCCGGCCGCCGCTCACGAGCTCGCCGTCGTCGGTACCGGCCACCACAGGCACGGCCACCACCACCGTTCGACGCGCGGGAGCAAGGGCTCTCCAACGAGCCCAAGCACGGCCTCGCCCGTGCCCTGTAGCGCGTTTCCGGATCGCGCCGCCGTCTCGGGCCTCGCCGGTGTCATGTCGCCGGTGGGTTTGACCCACTTTGACCACGGCGGGACCCCCCCTGTGTCCATGACAGGTGGGCCCAGCCCTGTTAGCTAATTAGGATTAGCACTAATCGAATTAGTTAAACTAAGTACCCCCTGCTGACACTGACATGTGGGCCCTAGTGCCCTAATCTTTAATTAAACTAAACTAAACCCCCCTGTTTAACCCGTGTCACTGACGTGTGGACCCCACACGTCAGGTTTGACCCGGACCCGCCCTGTTGACCTGATGACGTCAGGGTGAGGTCATGCTGACGCAATATTCCTTTTCTGGAATTTAGTTTATTTTATAATAATCAGGAAATTCCAGAAATAGCTAAAACTTCAATAAATCATAGAAAATTAACCGTAACTCCAAATTAAATGTTTTATATATGAAAAATTATCAGAAAAATTCAAGGAATCCATCTGTACCATTTTCATGCATGTTAGAACAATTTATAGCTGCTGTTTAGCACAAATCAATTAAATGGCATTTGAATAATCACATATGGAGTTTGAATTTGAATCTTGTATTCAAACCAACTTCATTTAATCTATTGCTAGTTGCATTAGCTCAAAACACCAGCATGTTGCCATGTCATAGCATGCATCATATTGTGCATTGCATTGATCGTGTTTCTTCTGTGTTTGCCGGTGTTGTTCCCCCTCGGTAGACGTTGTACCGACGATGTGATCGTTGACACTGATGAAGACTCAATGTTATCTTCAGAAGTGCCAGGCAAGCAAAACCCCCTTGTTCATTCCGATACAACCCCACTCTCTCGCTCCTGCTCTCTTTTACTGCATTAGGACAACAGCGATTCAACTGTTATTTGCGGCGGTAGCTGAACCCCTTTATCCTTTGCATGACCTGTCATTCCACAGTAAATAGATGAAACCCACTAGCATGAGTAGGAGTTGTTTGAGCCCTGTTGTGCCTACTCATTCATGCTTGTTTGTCATGCCTGCTACTGCTTAGAGTTGAGTCAGGTCTGATTCATCGGGGATGAATCAGAGGCGTGTGAACATGTCCTACTGTGTGTGAGCTAAGTGTGTGAACACGATTTGGTAAAGGTAGCGGTGAGAGGCCATGTAGGAGTACATGGTGGGTTGTCTCATTGCAGCCGTCCTTAGGAACTGAGTTCTGTGTTTGTGATCCATGACCAGTTACTACCACACATTGGGTTCCGGTAACTCGACCCCTCTCGACTTATTAATCAACATGATCTCTGTCCAGGAGTTGCAACTAGTTTCTGGTGTTTGTAGGTAGTGTTAGTAGTCTACCAAGTGGCACCCGGTACAGGTGGGCTTGGGACAGACTAGGCACAGTGGCCCGGTGTACCAAGTGGCACCCGGTTGGTGGGCTTGGGAACCCTGCACACATCGTTTGGGGCCGTAAGCGACACCCCGGCCGGATCTCCTTGCGGATGGAACCCGAATAGGCGATAAACCTGGACTAGAGACTTGTTCGGTTAGTCAGGTCGTGGCCGACTCCCTCGCCCGGCTTCCGCTTGAAGGTTGCCGAGGTACATGACGTGTACAGGGCGGTAAGTGGCGAGAGCGTGTGTGAAGAAGTACACCCCTGCAGGGTTATCATTATCTATTCGAATAGCCGGATTCCTCGGATATGGAAACTTGGACCCCTTGCATAGTTCATAGACAAGTGAAAGTGGACACTCTAAAATACGCAAGATAAGCGTGAGTGCTATGGATGGCGTTCTCGTAGGGAGACGGGAGCGGATCCATAGTGGTGTATTGATATGGTGAATATGTGGACTCGTGTGCGCCACCTCAAAAGAGTTACTTGCAGTCGTAGTTCAGGTTAGCCACCGAGTCAAAGCTGGCTTGCTGCAGTTAAACTCCACCACCCCCTTTGTTGATAATGATGCATATGTAGATAGATCTGATGTAAGTCTTGCTGGGTACATTTGTACTCACGTTGCTTAATTTATGTTTTTGCAGAGAGACTTCAGTCTCACTAGTAGTTCCACGTGGACTTCGACATTTAGCTTGTTACCTCAGCTACGATCTTGTGCCCTCGGCAGGATCTGGTAGATAGTCAGGCTTCTCAGCCTTTTTCATTTGTAGTTGTCTGTACTCAGACATCATAGCTTCCGCATGTGCTTTGCCTTGTATGCTCTGAATGTCGGGTCATGAGACCCATGTTTGTAATATCTCGCTCCTCGGAGCCTATTGAATAACTACTTGAGTCGTAGAGTCATTTTGTGATGCCATGTTGTATTGCACATATCGAGCATATTGTGTGTATGTTATTGAAATGCTCGGTATGTGTGGGATCTGACTATCTAGTTGTTTATCTTGAGTAGCCTCTCTTACCGGGAAATGTCTCCTAGTGTTTCCACCGAGCCATGGTAGCTTGCTACTGCTCCGGAACACTTAGGCTGGCCAGCATGTGTCCTTCTTCGTTCCTGTGTCTGTCCCTTCGGGGAAATGTCACGCGATGAATACCAGAGTCCTGTTAGCCCGCTACAGCCCGGTTCACCGTCCTGCTAGCCCAGTGCTACAGCCTGGATTCACTCGCTGATGACCGACACGTTCGATGTTGGGTCATGGATGCCTGTCCCTGTAAGTTTGTGCCACTTTGGGTTTACGACTAGCCATGTCAGCCCGGGCTCCTTATCATATGGATGCTAGCGACACTATCATATACGTGTGCCAAAAGACGCAAACGGTCCCGGGCAAAGGTAAGGCGACACCCGTGGGAGTACCGTGCGTGAGGCCGCAAAGTGATATGAGGTGTTACATGCTAGATCGATGTGGCATTGAGTCGGGGTCCTGACAGCGTTGGTATCAGAGCTTGACTGCCTGTAGGTTTACCAAGCCAAACTGGTCGAAGTTGAGTCTAGAAATTCTTTAGTTATATAAGGGAATTGATTGTGGGATGGAACGTAAGGCTCTTTTACTCCTTATACCTTATGCCTTCTGATCTGAGTCATCTTATCTTTCCTACGGGGTTAAGGAACTAGGTCTTCTCATCTATCTATCAGGATGACGTGTTACTAATCCGTAGACTTATAAGATTGTTGGATTTAAGCCTCAGTCCAGTTCCTACTACTTCGGTATGTCTCTGATAATCTCGAAAACCTCGATATTGTGCTTCTGAGTGGTTATGCCACCATTTTTGTGAATGTCTCAAATCTTTTTTGAGCATTTACAACCGTTATGCTGTCCGAGTCATCCCAGGTTTCTAAACAGTCTGATGCATTTGCAAAATCCTTCCCTCTGGTTTCGATGTTCCTTTATGCCAGCTCAATCACACTAATTAGTGAGTTGAGGTACTTTATTGCCTCGACATATATGTTGGAATTATTATTATGACCCTAGGTGTCCTAGGGGATCATCTAGTAATTTAGCCATGATTTGTGTCCCAGTGTGATGATTCTGGCCTTTATTCTCGAAAGCATCCCGTGATGCCACTTAGTAGTAGGTATTCTACTTCTGGGTTTTGAACCCGAGATTTACCCTACTTGCTTCATGTTGATAGTTTCTGCTCGTTCCTTTAGGATATTAGTAACCTTGCGATAGTCCTCGAGGTCCGTGGTATCTCCTTCTTCCAAATACTATGAACCGCTTATGGCAGATGTTCCTCGCTGATCGAAAGATCACAATCAGAGTGCTCTCGATGGGTTCTCGATTCTATATTGTGACTCTGCCAGTTCTACCTTTCTGCATGGGTTATCCGGAAGAAATATGTTGAATTCGTTCGACATGCTAGCCCATGCAACCACAACTCAGAAAATCATATGTTCCTTTGAGTTGTCCCTCTTTAGTTGTTTTCTGGCCCTCGTCTATCAATTGATAGTCAGGAGTAATTGTGCATTCGTGTTATCAATGCTTATTACTCTTGTGGTCCGTCAAGCCATTCTGTCCTGAATGACTTGGAGAAACAAACTCCAGTACCTCATCCATATCTAGGATTGGGTCCAAGCAGTTGTATTCCGCAGATCAAATGCCAATCCAGCTTTTGGTTCTATTCTACCTTGGAGTATTACCCCCTTTATGTCAGAATTGTCATGAGAACTGCACCAACTCTCATGAATTTTGACGTAGTGATACTTCTCACCATCATTAGTCATTCCTCGGTCTTCGTGTTGATGCAACCGGAATACCGACAAATGAATTGTGATGTGTGAAATCAATACTCCTAGCAACCTTGTTGCTTGGTAGTTAAAGGCCAATAACTTCATTCTTAGCGTGTTGGTTTTTGAATCATCCTTCTAAGACTGATCGTGCTACCTAGTCCTTATTTCGGTGCACCCTTCGATTGATGAGTTAGGATCTTGTCAAGTCCTCACTCATTTGATCATATCGTCTTGCCTCAAAAGCGAGATTGTTCTCGAGCTTAGTAACATATCGGTGGTTCGTGATTTTTCGAATATCTTCTCGAAAGTATCACCAGGTTGTCACCTGACTGTTATGTTGAGCTCGTGATCAAGTGGTTTATCCTGTAAACCACCCCTCTCTCCAAGAATTCGTGTTGGATACCCCTGAGCTAGTTGGATAAGCTAAACAACAACTTGGAGAGTTGGAAGATAAAAGCTTGCCTGACTTAGTTCGTTCCAAAGGGATATTCTTGTGTAGTGTGTGTTGGAGAAAGATGATATCTTCATCGATTGGTCCCTGTGATCAGTTGCTGGACCTATTGTCTTATCAATCGTTGATCTGAGTATGAGCTATCGTCAAATCAAATCAGAACCAACGATATTCGTAATGTTGTCTTACTCGTGGTTTTCCTCGAGCATACACCATTATATCTTTTGGTCTGACCAATACTATCACCTTGTTCACATAGTTATGGAATTCCATCTCCATGGGAATCTGGATGAATTGTTGTTGAGCCCATCGACAACATCCTTGTCTTCTCCATAATTTGGTTAAAACATTAAGCTAGTGTTGGAAACTTTTGAAAGCATTTTCTTCATGCTAGCTCATGAAGTATTTGTTTGATGAAAGGAGTGATTTTCTCTTATACACGTGCATTTGGTGAAAGTTGCCGCCATGAAATTGAGAAAGTTAGTTTTGCTTCCTCTGGAATCATCGCAAGTCAGTCATGCATGTGCGAAGTATTCTATGGTCTGATAGACTGATCATCTTCATTCCATATGTATCCCTAGCACACCAAGCCACTGACTGATTTGTTCAAGGAGAAGGAGTATCTTCATAAGAGCTAATCCGGACTTATGAAAGAACTTCGATATCCTCGATGATGGTTCCCAACCTGAACTCGGTAGTGTTTTATTGTAAGACTACCATGTGATCATGTTTGCCTGGAACAGCATGTTCACACGTGCGTAGCAGAACCAGCTCATGTTTTGGAGCTTGCTATGTAGTTCATTTCCCGAGAATCTCGCAACGTCATCTCGTCGATTTGTGTTGCAAACTTTCGTTTTTCTTCCTAGACTCGATGAGTCTGGAATATCCTGACACCAACCAGATCTGAATCTCAGGCAGATATGATGGTTGGAACATTTTCCCAAGAACTATAATATTGGTCCCTCGATAACTGGTAAGTGGATGTCGTGGCCAACACACCCAGCCGGAAGACCTATTATTGTAGTATCTTGATTGAAGAAGTTGGCCACCTTCCCATAAGGACTTCGTAGGATTTACTCCCTAGTTGTGCCTTATGATTTTTGTGTTCCCGAAGTCCGACCTTTTACTTGATGTCTAGTTACCAAACCATTTCAATGAATGGGATACGCTAGCACATCAAGGAGAACATTAGAAGCGGAGTGCTAAATGTCTCTCGGTCGATCATCCAGATTTTATTTCCTTGGCCCCGCCAAGGGTGAAATCTGAGAAAGTGTTATCTTCTTTGCATCTGCATCATCCATCATCATTCATCATGGTAGCAAGTTGTGTTGCCAGGATCCTTGACACGGATATTGGTAAAATCTTGATGATTATGGAAATGCTCAAGTTCTTGAGAGCACGCACAAGCGTTAGGTGTTACAATTGGCACTAACTAGGTTTGCTCTCAACTTCCTCGGTTATGCTATAACTTCTCGAACAGTGGATTCACTCTCTATGGTTGGGTCCTTCCCCAGTTACCAGAATCATTCCCAGCATTTGCATTTTGTTCCCAGCTTGCACCGCCAATGTGCCATTCTACCATGGGTCTCTTCCATTTCCGGTGGTAAGCAAATTCATCCATTACGTTGTCTTCAACAAGGTAATCCACATCATCCAAGTCCGAGTATGCCATTCTACCGACCCCCGCCAATCGATTGCTGTGATTTGCCTTAGGCTGATATAGAGAGTCTCAATGATCTCTATATCAAAGGTAATTCTTTTTGCCACTTAAGGTAATAATCTACGAATCACCCTCCTCCAGGATGTTTCGTCGTGGTATCATGGCAACTCAACTCCTCGCTACGTTGACAATCGTTTACCACCTTCTTAGGTGTGGAATTGTTGTCTACCTAGTGAACCTCCGTCATCTGCTTCACTCCATTCCTATGGATGTGTGCTTCGTCTCTCAGCTCGAGAGATGTTGCTATGTCTCATTCCGTGGGTTAATCCTGAGTTGTTCGACCTTCGAGAAGAACAATTCTTTTAGGGTTTTTCCTTTCCTCTCGTTGTCATGTTAGTTGGAGTTCTCAGAGCAAGACTTCGAGACAATGATGGTGATCGAATCAACGTTCATCTGAAGTGCAACCTGGATCGTGAAGATTATACTAGTTTGCGTTTCCCCTTCATCTTACCCTACGCTTGAATCTCGAGACGAGATTCCTGTTTAGTGGGGGTGAGTTGTCACATCCCTAGTTCTGGCCTGACCTATGCTTGCTTCCATCTGTGCATCATGTTTAAATTTTTGAAACTTGAACTGAGGGAAATTGGAAGCCTCAAAACCCTAAATAAAAGAAGGGCAAAAACCCTAAAAATCTCATTCATTGTTCCAAAATGCTCTTCTTAAATGTTTGATAATTTTTGGCAAGGGTTCTGGTCCCAACCAAAATATTGAACATTTTTAAGGATTTATTTTTGGGACTTTGAATTTAAATCATTAGCTATTTGAATTTGAATTATATTCATATAATTAGAATATATTTCAAATACCCCTGAAATATTTTATGAGCTTTTGGAAAAAAGTCCATCTAGCAAAATAAAAATATTCAGAGGAGTTTTTGGCATTGTTTGAATTATTTTAAATTCAAAACAGTGGCAAAACGAAATTAAATAAAACAAATAGAAGAAAAATTAAAAAAGAGCAGAAAACCTACCTGTTGCTCACCTGGCAGCCCAGCCGGCCCAGCTCCTCCAGCGGCCCAGCCCACCTCCTCCTCTCTGTCGTCTTCCTCCCCTCGCCCCAAAGCTGCTGCTGTCGCCGTGAGAAGGCGCCGCGCACGCAGGCTCCACCTCCTGCTTCCCCTGGCCACCTCCTGCTTCCTCCCCGAGCCCTCTAGCAACGCCACGGAGTCGTCCTCGACCGCTATCCTTCCTCCCTGCTCGCTCTAGCTCTCTCCCTCCCTCGATTTGGAGCACCACCGAGAGCCACCGGAGGGCGCCGCCGTCGCATCCATAGCCACCGGCCACCCCTCGCCCCTCCGCTGAGCTCAGGAGCTCCGCCTCGACCCCCTCTTCCTCCCCACCAAGCCAAGCCCCTCGGGAAGCTCTGCATCGCCTCCACGCCATCGTCTTCGTCCTCGACCGCCGCCGATGGTCGCCGTCGATTCGCCGCCGTTCGTGCTTCCCCGAGCTCGCTGACCCTCCCTGCATGATCCCCGTGAGCCCCTGCTTCGTTTCCCCCTAACCCCATGTCCGATTTCGAGCTCTAGCCGCCCCTCTACCGGAGCCGAGACGCTCCGCCGCACGGGCTCGTCGCCGGCGAAGCCCCGGTGACCATTTGGTCACGGGCGTGCACCCGTTGTGCTTGCCGCGAACCGTAGAGCCCCTCCAGCGCCTCAGCTCCCTCGCTTGCGAGCAGCAGCGCCGAACCCGACCGCACCCGAACTCCGGCCGCCGCTCACGAGCTCGCCGTCGTCGGTACCGGCCACCACAGGCACGGCCACCACCACCGTTCGACGCGCGGGAGCAAGGGCTCTCCAACGAGCCCAAGCACGGCCTCGCCCGTGCCCTGTAGCGCGTTTCCGGATCGCGCCGCCGTCTCGGGCCTCGCCGGTGTCATGTCGCCGGTGGGTTTGACCCACTTTGACCACGGCGGGACCCCCCCTGTGTCCATGACAGGTGGGCCCAGCCCTGTTAGCTAATTAGGATTAGCACTAATCGAATTAGTTAAACTAAGTACCCCCTGCTGACACTGACATGTGGGCCCTAGTGCCCTAATCTTTAATTAAACTAAACTAAACCCCCCTGTTTAACCCGTGTCACTGACGTGTGGACCCCACACGTCAGGTTTGACCTGGACCCGCCCTGTTGACCTGATGACGTCAGGGTGAGGTCATGCTGACGCAATATTCCTTTTCTGGAATTTAGTTTATTTTATAATAATCAGGAAATTCCAGAAATAGCTAAAACTTCAATAAATCATAGAAAATTAACCGTAACTCCAAATTAAATGTTTTATATATGAAAAATTATCAGAAAAATTCAAGGAATCCATCTGTACCATTTTCATGCATGTTAGAACAATTTATAGCTGCTGTTTAGCACAAATCAATTAAATGGCATTTGAATAATCACATATGGAGTTTGAATTTGAATCTTGTATTCAAACCAACTTCATTTAATCTGTTGCTAGTTGCATTAGCTCAAAACACCAGCATGTTGCCATGTCATAGCATGCATCATATTGTGCATTGCATTGATTGTGTTTCTTCTGTGTTTGCCGGTGTTGTTCCCCCTCGGTAGACGTTGTACCGACGATGTGATCGTTGACACTGATGAAGACTCAATGTTATCTTCAGAAGTGCCAGGCAAGCAAAACCCCTTGTTCATTCCGATACAATCCCACTCTCTCGCTCCTGCTCTCTTTTACTGCATTAGGACAACAACGATTCAACTGTTATTTGCTGCGGTAGCTGAACCCCTTTATCCTTTGCATGACCTGTCATTCCACAGTAAATAGATGAAACCCACTAGCATGAGTAGGAGTTGTTTGAGCCCTGTTGTGCCTACTCATTCATGCTTGTTTGTCATGCCTGCTACTGCTTAGAGTTGAGTCAGGTCTGATTCATCGGGGATGAATCAGAGGCGTGTGAACATGTCCTACTGTGTGTGAGCTAAGTGTGTGAACACGATTTGGTAAAGGTAGCGGTGAGAGGCCATGTAGGAGTACATGGTGGGTTGTCTCATTGCAGCCGTCCTCAGGAACTGAGTTCTGTGTTTGTGATCCATGACCAGTTACTACCACACATTGGGTTCCGGTAACTCGACCCCTCTCGACTTATTAATCAACATGATCTCTGTCCAGGAGTTGCAACTAGTTTCTGGTGTTTGTAGGTAGTGTTAGTAGTCTACCAAGTGGCACCCGGTACAGGTGGGCTTGGGACAGACTAGGCACAGTGGCCCGGTGTACCAAGTGGCACCCGGTTGGTGGGCTTGGGAACCCTGCACACATCGTTTGGGGCCGTAAGCGACACCCCGGCCGGATCTCCTTGCGGATGGAACCCGAATAGGCGATAAACCTGGACTAGAGACTTGTTCGGTTAGTCAGGTCGTGGCCGACTCCCTCGCCCGGCTTCCGCTTGAAGGTTGCCGAGGTACATGACGTGTACAGGGCGGTAAGTGGCGAGAGCGTGTGTGAAGAAGTACACCCCTGCAGGGTTATCATTATCTATTCGAATAGCCGGATTCCTCGGATATGGAAACTTGGACCCCTTGCATAGTTCATAGACAAGTGAAAGTGGATACTCTAAAATACGCAAGATAAGCGTGAGTGCTATGGATGGCGTTCTCGTAGGGAGACGGGAGCGGATCCATAGTGGTGTATTGATATGGTGAATATGTGGACTCGTGTGCGCCACCTCAAAAGAGTTACTTGCAATTGTAGTTCAGGTTAGCCACCGAGTCAAAGCTGGCTTGCTGCAGTTAAACTCCACCACCCCCTTTGTTGATAATGATGCATATGTAGATAGATCTGATGTAAGTCTTGCTGGGTACATTTGTACTCACGTTGCTTAATTTATGTTTTTGCAGAGAGACTTCAGTCTCACTAGTAGTTCCACGTGGACTTCGACGTTTAGCTTGTTACCTCAGCTACGATCTTGTGCCCTCGGCAGGATCTGGTAGATAGTCAGGCTTCTCAGCCTTTTTCATTTATAGTTGTCTGTACTCAGACATGATAGCTTCCGCATGTGCTTTGACTTGTATGCTCTGAATGTTGGGTCATGAGACCCATGTTTGTAATATCTCGCTCCTCGGAGCCTATTGAATAACTACTTGAGTCGTAGAGTCATTTTGTGATGCCATGTTGTATTGCACATATCGAGCATATTGTGTGTATGTTATTGAAATGCTTGGTATGTGTGGGATCTGACTATCTAGTTGTTTATCTTAGTAGCCTCTCTTACCGGGAAATGTCTCCTAGTGTTTCCACCGAGCCATGGTAGCTTGCTACTGCTCCGGAACACTTAGGCTGGCCGGCATGTGTCCTTCTTCGTTCCTGTGTCTGTCCCTTCGGGGAAATGTCACGCGATGAATACCAGAGTCCTGTTAGCCCGCTACAGCCCGGTTCACCGGAGTCCTGCTAGCCCAGTGCTACAGCCTGGATTCACTCGCTGATGACCGACACGTTCGATGTTGGGTCATGGATGCCTGTCCCTGTAAGTTTGTGCCACTTTGGGTTTACGACTAGCCATGTCAGCCCGGGCTCCTTATCATATGGATGCTAGCGACACTATCATATACGTGTGCCAAAAGACGCAAACGGTCCCGGGCAAAGGTAAGGCGACACCCGTGGGAGTACCGTGCGTGAGGCCGCAAAGTGATATGAGGTGTTACATGCTAGATCGATGTGGCATTGAGTCGGGGTCCTGACACCTGCAGTACCCATGTTATCCTTGTTATTCTTTTATTGCAACCTAAATCCTTTTTTGTAAGGTAACTATTCAAAGTGGTGTTACTCACCTTCTTTGTCCTCGAGCTCCTTCTTGGCACGGCCGAGCTCTTGCTCGGACCGCTCGAGATCTTGCTTTAATGCACCAACCTCCGCAGTTAGTGCGGCAGAGGTCAGCAGCGCAGCCTGCAACCCATATTGATATAACTTTTTAGCAACCCTGCGTATATCTTTTTAGATCCTCAGTCCGGCTTTTCTTTCCGAACACCGAACTGAGCATCAGGGGCTACTGTCTATGCGGTATTAAATTGCATATTTTTAACTTCTTACCTCAAAGCCTGTTAGAAGGCTACTGTAGGCTTCGGTCAGCCTGCTCTTGGCGAGCTGTACCTTCTGAATCACCGCACTCATGATAGTGCGGTGTTCTTCCTTGATGGAAGCGCCTTGGAGCGCCTCCAACAAATTGTCCGGCGCCTCCGGTTGGACGGAGGCCGCCGACGTCATGGTCTTGCCCTTCTTGCGAAGGGGCCGCCGGCCGGACTCCGGAACCACTGCGGGTTCCGATGTGGAGTCCGGCGCAAAGTCCGGTAGGCCGCCTTGTGGCGCCTCCGGAGCCTCCCCCTGATGGGTCCCTTCTTGGGATCCCACCTCGGCGTCCTCAGTGGTGCGAGGGGTAGAGGCCGTCGGGATGGAGTCCACATCCGACGGAGCCAACGACCCGCTCGATGAAGCGGGGAGATCATCATCGGCTGGACTGCAGGTAGTATGCGTCATTAGAAGGACGCTATGTGACATAAAAATAAATTATAAATCATTCAGGAATCCGGATAATTACGATCTCGCCGGAGGCCCGGCCCTTGAAGGCCATTCTTCCTCGCCAACGTTGATGTTGGCGGAGCTGTTCGGGGGAATAGTCCTTCCCCTCTTGGACCCTTCGGCCTCCCCTGTTGGGGAAGCCTTCCTCTTCCTCTCTCCCTCCTCTGGGAGAGAGTCCTCTTTCTCCTCCTCGTTTTCGGGGGAGGAGTCCGCCTCGGAGTCGTCGGACACCTGAAAACGGGAACTCTTTCGAGTACCTGTGGCCTCCTTCTTGGCCTTCTTCTCCGGCACCACGTGCGGTGCTGGAACCAGCAGCCTCGCTAGACGGGCGTCTACTGGGTTTTCTGGCATGGGAGCCGGGAAGTCGATCTGCTCTGCCTTCTTCATCCAGTCATGTCAAAGAAAAAGGGGGAAATCAAAACCCGCATAGAGTCAAACTATGAAAAGCAAGTGTCCCGTAAAGGGGTAGAATCAATTACCTCGTCAGCTTGGCGCTGTGAGCGAAATCCATGATCTTCAGTCGCGGATGCGGGGGCTTCGGTGCCCTTAAACAACACCCTCCAGGCGCCTTCGTACGTCGTGTCGAAGAGCCCGCTCAACGTTTGGTGCTGTTCCGGATCGAACTCCTATAGATTGAATGCCCGCTCTTGGCATGGGAGAATCCGGCGGACGAGCATGACTTGGACCATGTTAACCAGCCTGAGCTTCTTCACCAGCTTCTGGATACAGGCTTGGAGTCCCGTCACCCCCTCCGAACTACCCCACAGCAAGCCCTTCTTTTTCCAGGAGGTGAGCTGCGTAGGGATACCAGATCTGAACTCGGGGGCCGCCGCCCACGTAGGGTCACGCGGCTCGGTGATATAGAACCACCCCGATTGCCATCCCTTGACGGATTCCATGAAGGCCCCTTCGAACCAAAGGACGTTGGGCATCTTGCCCAACATGGCGCCTCCGCACTCCGCCTGAGTGCCCTTCACTTCCTTCGGCTTGACATTGAAGGTCTTGAGCCACAAGCCGAAGTGGGGCTAGATGCAAGGAATGCCTCGCACACGACGATAAACGCCAAGATGTTGAGGATGAAGTTCGGCGCCAGATCATGGAAATCCAGGCCGTAGTAGAACATGAGCCCCCGGACAAAGGGGTGAAGTGGAAAGCCCAGTCCGCGGAGAAAATGGGGAAGAAAGACGACCCTCTCATGGGGCCTGGGGGTGGGGATGAGCTGCCCCTCGTCGGGCAGCCGGTGCGCGATGTCGCCGGACAGATAGCCGGCGCCGCGCGGTCTTTCGATGTGCTCCTCCGTAATGGAGGAGGTCATCCACTTGCCTCCCGCTCCAGACATGGCTGGGGAAGGTTGAGATGAGATGTGCGGGCTTGGGCACTGGAGCTCGAGTGCGCGGAGATGGATAAGCAAAGGAGGAAGAAGGCGTAGGTGAAAAGGTGAATCCTTGTCCCTTATATATAGGCGGACGAAGACTATGCGTCCCCACCAGCCTGGTAAAACTCGCTTATCTCCCAAGCGCCACCATCGATGGCGCGGTTGGGTTACCACGTCCGTATTGATGAGAATCCCGGATTAAGGGGGAACACGATCTCTGCTTCGACAAGACGATCCAAGGAAACCGCTTCGCTAAATGCGCTGAGGTGGTAAAATAAAAAAACGATTCAAGTAATGGCTTGGCAGCAGTGTGACGTCATGCCGCAAAAAACGTCAGCAGATTGAACTTGTGTATATATTATTCTCTCTACGGTGGAATGTGGAATTTATTTTGCAGAGCCGGACACTATCCTGGTGTTCACAATCTTCTATGAATTATTCGGAGGAGGAACCCGCCTTGCAATGCCGAACAATATGCGCGCCGGACTCATCGTCATTGAAGCCTGGTTCAGGGGCTACTGAGGGAGTCCTCGATTAGGGGGTGTCCGGATAGCCAGACTACCACCATCGGCCGAACTATCATCGGCCGGACTATCATCATCGACCGGACTCCAAGACTATGAAGATACAAGATTGAAGACTCCGTCCCGTGTCCGGATGGGACTTTCCTTGGCGTGGAAGGCAAGCTTGGCGATACGGATATGTAGATCTCCTACCATTGTAACTGACTCTATGTAACCCTAGCCCTCTCCGGTGTCTGTATAAACCGGATGGCTTTAGTCCGTAGGACAACAACTTCAACCCTTACAATCATACCATAGGCTAGCTTCTAGGGTTTACCCTCCTTGATCTCGTGGTAGATCCACTCTTGTAAACATCCACAATATCAATATCAATCAAGCAGGACGTAGGGTTTTACCTCCATCAAGAGGGCCCGAACCTGGGTAAAACATCATGTCCCTTGTCTCCTGTTACCATCCGCCAAGATGCACAGTTCGGGACCCCTTACCCGAGATCTGCCGGTTTTGACACCGACAGCGGACTTCTCGCGCTCGTCCCGTCTAATCAAACAGCTGCACGCACGCCACTAAGTATGGTTAAATATTGACACGGTTCGTATAATACAACCATTTGTGATATTAACGTGTCAGCTTATTGTTTCAAAAAGGACTTCATTGGCTAATAATGTGTGCACCTCTTCTCAAACTGGACGATTTTTTTACCACGACATATATGTGCCATGTCATGAAACAATGCCAAGTTTCATTTTTTGGGTGAGTTTTTGATTTACTAGGATTTAAAAACCGAGATTCTCAATGTTTCCGGATGACGACAAGTTTGTAATTCATTCCCATTACTTAAATGAGACCTAAACATGCACCGAATGACACATGTACGATTTCCCACCAATTTTGTGCTTGTAGTTCAAATTTGAATTATGGATGTTGGTGCTCTGGGAACGGGGGTCCCCAGACTTGCCTGCTTGCGGCCTGCGGCGTGGCTCAAGTAGTGGCCCAGTACGGCCCGTCTTCATCACCCCAAGCTCAAGACCCTCGCGAGGGGCCAAGCCTCGTGGGGCAGACGACGCACAACTTCCTTAGGGGCGGCCTCACCAGGCTGGCTCGCGAGGAGTCGGAGAGATCAAGGCAGGGGTACCTCGTGAGGTGCTCATGACACAAGCCATGACGATCGAGACCGGGCGAGCGCCAGCCTGCGCAGTGTCCTTGTTTCCTCTTTGGTGCAAAGGGGGCAAGCGCAGTCACGGACTACCGAGGTGTCAAGCAAAGGTTACCATTTCAGTGCAACGAGACCAAGACCAGTAGAGCGGCAGGACGGAGGTCACCGTGGAGCCCAAGACGGCGTCATCGCCACTGCCTTTGGCAGCCGAAGACCAACTTTAGTCAGGATAACTTGTACTAGATGTTCCCCTTCAAAATGGCCGTTGCTAGATCCCTTCCTGCTCAATATTTGGGAAGAGGACCAGGGCCCCTATATATCGAGATAGCCACCACAGTAGGGGGGAGCCCATCGAGTTCGCATCAGATCCAGAGGCGATCGGACTCACCCTAGTAGTTCACCGCACCAGCCCAAGAACACCTCTGGCGAGGTCGTTCTTCCTCTGTACTGTTCATCATCAGCCCATGAGGCAATCTACCACGCCACACACTGGATTAGGGCATTACACCACAACGGTGGCCCGAACCAGTATAAACCTTGTGTCCTTGTGTTGCTCATCGTGTAGCTTAGATTCGCAACGAGGCGTTGGGACATGGAACGGTAGGGAGAAGATCTCCACGCGCACCCCAGAGTTCGAAACTGAAGGGTTTTGCCGGAACCCGATATCCGTCATTTGGCACGCTAGGTAGGGGTGCGCCGGAATCCTATTTCCGCTGTCCCGCATTCCATCATTCATCGCATCCATGGCTGACGCTCGCCGAGCCCGCGCAGAGCGTCGGGATGCTCTCGCCGCCCGCGTCGCCCGGACGGATCCCGTCGGTGGGCCTCACCGTCGTTCCCTGTCGCCTACCGCCAATGACGCCACCGTCCCGGCGGGGAACGAGCAGCAATCATCGTCGCTGCATCCCTCGGTGCGGCGGGAAGGCCGCACCGCCACCCCGTCGCTGACTCCAGCTGGTTCGTCGTCTCACGCCCGTCGCGCTCCCACGGAAGCGCAGGCCGCGTTGCTCCTGGCACATGAGCTCCTGCTCTACCGCCCACTCGACGACCTCTATGAGGAGTGGCTCGCTCGCATCACCGAGCTCGTCAGTGCCGCAGGGGGCTCTCCTGCGCCGTCCCTCTCGCTACCTCGCCCTCCATCCTATGTGGGTGACGCAGCTCAGGAGGTGCCTCCACCACCTCCTCCCGAAGAACGTTCCCTGGCTCCAATGCACGAGGCCCCTGGACAAGACCCACCGCCTCCAGCGCCCGCGCGACAAGAAAGGAGCTGCCAAGAGATCCCTCGTCCCGAAGAAGGCGCTCGCGTGCTCCCTGCTCCAGCACGTCAAGACTGCATCCCGGTGCCAGAACGTCAAGACCCCGTGCTGCCTCTGGCGGCGGCGCGTGGGAATCTCCAAGAGCAAGCCCTGCGTCTGCAACGGGCTCCGGTGGCCACCTCATGCTGCCGCACTTTCACCACCGAGCTGCGCAAAGTCGCTTGGCCAGGCAAGTTCAAGCCGGATCTGCATCCTCGCTATGACGGCCCCGCCGACACCGCGGAGTTCCTACAGCTCTACGAGCTGGGCATCGAGGCAGCCAACGGAGACGAAAAGGTCATGGTGAACTGGTTTCCCATGGCGCTAAAGGACGGAGCTCGCACTGGCTCCTGAACCTGCCTCCCGGCATGATCTCTTCTTGGGACGAGATGCGCACCCGCTTCATCACCATCTTCCAGGGCACTCGTGATAGCCCTCCAGTCGTGGGTGACCTACACCTGGAGAGACCTTGTAGAAGTACATCTAGCGCTTCAACTACGCTCGCCTCAAGATTCCCAAGGTGACTGAGGAGGCCATCATCTCAGCGTTTTCTGAAGGCGTCCGCGATGTCAAGATGAAGGAGGAGCTCACTATCCACGAGGATCTATGCACATCTCTAGAGTTGTTCAACCTGGTGACCAAGTGCGCAAGGGCTGAGGAGGGGCGCCTCTCCCTTCTCGAGCTTCCAGCTGCTGACCCTGAAGAGAAGAAAGCCAAGGCCAAGGACGTGAAGCACAAAGGAGCAGCCATGCTCGCAGCAGAACCAGACACGAAGCATGGCACGGACCAGCCAGAGTCGTCCAAGGGTAGCCGGTACTGTGTCGACCATGACCTCCACACCAACAACACCAACGAATGCCAGGAGCTCAGGGTTGTTCAAGAAGAACGCATCGGTCGACGCCCTGAGCGCAACTTTCGGGGCTACGACCAAGGAGGAGGAAGAGGTGGAGGACGCTGGGACGACCGAGGTCCTCGCCAGGGGTGGCGTGACCGACCCCACGAGGACCGCTGGCAGGACCAGCCTCGCGAGGGGGCTTGGAGGGATCAACCTTGCGAGGATCGCCCGCATGGCAACGCAGGCCTCCTCCTCTGCCGCCACCGCCAACAAGGAATGACGACCATCACCAGGACGAGGGGGCTGGGGGCTTCCAGGAGCCACATGCTATCGCTTGTATCCTGGGAGGTGCCCAGGCCCCAGCCTCTTAGTGCATCTTCAAGCAGTTTGCTCGCGAAGTGAATGCAGTCCTCCCCAAGCTCGAGGCCACACGCCCTCTCAGGTGGTCCATGTGCGCCATCACATTCAGCTCAACGGATCAGCTCAAGTGTGCAGCTACAGCTGGCGTCCTCCCAATGCTTTGTTCCCCAGTCATCAGCAACGTGCAAGTCACCAGGACCCTCATCGATGGCGGCGCAGGGCTCAACATTCTGTCCGTCGGGACGTTCAACAATCACCAAGTGCCGTATGATCAACTTCAGCCAACCAAGCCTTTCTCAGGACTTACTGACGGTTCCACCACTCCGATAGGGCAAGTTCGCCTTCCTGTCACCTTCAGGCAGCGCAAGAATTACCGGACCGAGCTCATCGACTTCGATGTTGCCCACATTCGCCTGCCGTACAATGCCATCCTCAGGTATCCAACCCTTGCCAAGTTCATGGCGGTGACTCACCATGGTTACAATGTCGTCAAGATGCCGGGAAGCGGCAGAATCATCATGGTCCCCTGCGAAGAGAAGGATGTGGTGTGCTCCCTCGAGTGCGCGTTCCAAGCTGCATCAGTCGTAGACCCAGACAGCCAGGGCGGGAACCCTCCTGAGGCAGTTCCCAAGAAGAAGAAGACATCATCCGGCTCAATGCCTCAGGAGGCAGGCATCTCCGGAGGCGCCGCATCAGGATTTGCGCCCGTCCAAGGGGTGCCTCCCTCCGTCACATAGGAAGGCACGCCCATCGCCCTCCTTGGGCAAGGCTCGAGGGCTCTCTCCTGGAGGGCCTCAGACTTTGCCAAGATCACGAGGGAGGTGCTCGGGCACCACTTGGAGGCGTGCTTCACGGCACGTTTCCCTCAGGAAGGCATGGGGCAAGGAGGGCCCGACCCTCAGGAGTTCGTCACCAAGGCCACTCAGGAGCTGCAGAAATCAAGAGTAATGCACGGCGACCGCCGCCTACCCGGTGTAGCTCCCCATCCAGGCGAGGATGGTGGGCTGCACGTCTGCATCGACTACCCAGGTCTCAACTGAGTCATGTCTCAGGAGCGTTTCTGGCCTTCGCACGTGGGACGCTGCAAGGGTCCGCCACACAGCTATGTTTGCATGCCTTTCGGCCTGCCAAATGCGGCTGCTGCTCACCAGCGTCTTATGTGGGGCATTCTGGAAGCTCATGAGGCCAGGCACCACGCGGTCCTGGCAGAAATGGAAATGGTCCTCGAGGAGCCTCCCGAGGCTCAGGGCTCTGGTGGCTCATGAGGATTGGCTTCTTCATTGCGCATCGTCAGCTACTCCAACACCCGCTCTGCAATGATATCAGGTGACATTTTTCAAGTTTCATTTCAGCTGGGAGCGCCCTCGGGGCTGCATTATTCCCAGGTCGCGTGGGTCTGTCCCTATGGCATGTATCCGTTTTGCTTATGTCTTCACTTCACCTGGCTAGGAGCGCCCCACGGGCTGCATCATCCCCAAGCCGCTCGGGCCTGACCAGTGGCATGTATCTTTCCTGCATCTATTTAAGTTGGTTTGGCTTCATGCTTAACCTGCCTATGATTACCATCTCCTGCCCCCGCAGCCTCCTTTTTCTCCCTCATGCAAACCGCTTGCACGTTAAAAGGGGGGCGCCTGAGCATCGCAACTCAGGGGCTCTTACTGGCTCTCCAGCCCTCACCCCTGGCCTTGTCCACGGCATCGCGAGATGGCATACCAACGGCGGCTGAGCTTGCTCGAGGGCCGGGACCTGAGGACGTAGAGCATTTGCATCTAACCATCTTGCAGGAACACTAAGACGCCCAAGGCTCAAGATCAGGCGCAACCCGCCTTGAGGTAGGGCCTCGTGAGTCCCGCGCTGGCTCACGAGTGCCCAGATACACCTCTTCTAGCCCTACTGTGCTGGCCATGTGTCAGGGTGGGGCTGTACACGCCCCGGGGGATCCTCCCAGAGGGGCCCCCTCCCACGTACCAGTGGAAGCACCATGCTCCGTGCTGGCTGACGACACTGCCGAGGAGCGGCTATGCCCGTACACATACGGACGCGCTATGCTCCGCGCTGGTGATAAACAACTGATGGCAGCCCACGGCTATATCAACCTCAGCGAGCCCAGAATTCAATGTCTGGCCACATCACAGCGCCCCCCCCCCCCCCGCCCGGAGCGCCACGCGAGGGGGCTAGACACGGGGGCTGCGCCCGGATCAAGCCCGAGCGCACGCCACCCAGCCAGGTCCCTCGGACCTGGTCGTCGCGCGCCTCTCCCCGAGCGGAGCCAAGGTATGGAGACCGTTTGAGCGTCAAGGGGGACTCCTGAGCATCGCGACTCAAGAGCCTAACTGGTCAGATAGCCCCTCATTCCTTAGTTCCGATAGGTTAACGGCGGTTGAGGTATGCGCGGGGCCGGGCCCTGCCGACGTAGAACGACAGATCTACTCTACACCCCCTCCCTATTTGATGTTTGCGTGTCAAGGGGGACTCCTGAGCATCGCGACTCAGGAGCCTAACTGGGCACATAGCCCCTCACTCCTTGGTCCCGTCCTGGTGAACCGGTCGGGGCTAACGGCGGCTGAGGTATGCGCGGGGCCGGGCCCTGCCGACATAGAACACAGAGGAAATAGGAAGGAAACCACAAAATCTCGCAAATTCAGAAGCAAATATTACAAACAATAAATTGTCCTCACGATATCAAACACAAGTTTAAACGCCTCCGTGAGGCCCGATGCATGTTGCAGGAGTTGAAACAGGAAAAGAAGCCGCGAGGAGATCACCCTTGAGCAGCGTCGTCGTTCGTCGGGAGCCCCAACTCCACCTCCCGAGGCCGCGGAACCAGCAAGGCTTCCGCGTGGCCCTTCATGGCTTCAGCAGCAACGGCAGAGCGCTCGCCGTCCACAGGCTCCAGCAGATCGTCGAGGTTGGCGTCGGGGTTACGAAGGTAGACATGGATGAGAATCCGTGTCAGCGCCGTAGAAGAAAGGATGCGAGCTTCTACCTCGGCCATGGGGCCGATGCCGGTCACGACCTCCTCAAGCGCTTCGACCAGGAAGGGAAGCAGCTTGGCAGGGCCACCCGTGGCTCCGGCCAGCGGCTTCTCCAGACCATCATTGTAAAGCGACTTAAGCGCCCTGTGAGACCTCTCCTCGTAATCCGTGAAGGACACGCGATCCTCGACAAGACCTTCGCCTTGGCATCCAGCTCAGCCCTCTCCGCCTTCAGCGTCTGCTCCAGAGTCCTCAGCCGGTTATGATCAGCGGTCAGCTTGGTGTCGCGATCCCTGATGGCGGCCTCCCGAGCCTTCATCTCCTCCTCCTTCACCTGGCGGTCGCGAACCTCTTTGGCAAGCTCATCACACAGGCCCTGCAGCTCGTCCTCTAGCACCTTGCAAGGGCCCCGGACAGTTGAAGCATCCTTCAACGCCGCGTCGCGGGTGGCCATGGCCTGGGTGGCGACTTGCTTCTCCTCCTTGGAAGCCGCCACAGCCTGGCTCAGCGCCGCCCAGACGGAGGTGTCAGAGCAAGCCTAGCCAGAGATTAGCTCTAGGCACCCAGTCACCAGGTGGGGGTTGGCACCCCGGAGATTTTCTCGCAGCCGACCCAGCTCAACGGAAATGTGGTCCAAGACGGCGGAGGAGGCAGGGGAATCAGGAACCACTGGAGCAGGAGGAGAAGACGGCAATGTGATCACGACTTGGGAGGCTGGGACCTCCTAAGCCTTGGCGACCTCAGCGACAGCATCAAGCATAGGCGCCTCCAGAGTCAGCGGGGCCACGGGGGCTGACACCCTGCCAGAGCGCCCCTCCTGGCCTCGCAAGGACGACCGGGCAGGGGAGGTGCAAGCTCCACTGCCTCCCCTTCCCGCAGGCGAAGGCGCGACAGATGAGCTTGCCCCAAGCGGAGCCACCGTGTCCCCCTTTGGTCTCTTCACCACAGGTGGCAGCCTACCCAAGTGACGGAAGATGTCAAGCCCTGACAGCAAAAACAAGAGCAAAGTAGAGTTCGAGTACTTACTGATCAGTCGTGGCGAGCTCCAACGGCCTCCTGTCGAGCTTAAAGCCCGAAAGCCTCTTGCGGGGCGCAACCTCGGGAGGCCCAGCGGTAGAGGAGGGCGCACCATAAGGGCTGGAGCTAGCTTCAAGCAGTGTCAGGGCTGGAATAGCCCCTCGGGAGATCAGCCCCGACCTGTCCTTCTTCGGGATCACGGGCGGGTCCTCTCCCCCTCGCCTGGCGTCGGCCTCATCGTCGTTTGGCAGGTCACGAAGGATGTTAACCCTGCGCCAAGGGGAAGTCTCCCCAGTCCCCTTAGTGGTCTCCTCTGAGTCGGGCTCCTCCTCTTCCTCGTCCTCCTCCTTTGCTCCGCGGGAATCATCGGTGGACAACTCCACCGTCGTCGCCGCCGCCTGGCCCTCAGGAGGCACCACCGGTACCAGACCGTTCCCGTCAAAGGTGCGCATGGCGTCCACCACCTGCTCCCAGTTGTCACGAAGGAACAAAGGGACCGTAGCGCCCTCTAGACCTTCCACATCCTCTCCAACCAGGAAGCGGCGAGCTGCGGTCAGATCTTCATCAGCCAGGGCCTCCGAGTTTAGGCGGAGATCGGCGTCCGCATCCCCGAGCCTCCACAACGGGCGCGAGTGCGCCTGAAGTGGAGCCACCAGATGTGCCAAGAACTCCCTTAGGAGCGTGGCCCCGGTCAGCTTCGCCGCCTTCATGTTGCTCGGCCTCAGGTCGGCGTTCATCTTCTCCAGCACCAGCTTCGCCCGTCGGTCGTCAAGCTTCACATGGGACCATGCCTCATCGGCCTGGGGCTGCCCCATGGGCAGCGCCAGCCGAGAGTTGATACATCCGGCATCCAGCATGACCCACTTTCTCCGGAAGCCATCGGCCCTCTTCACGGCCTTTGAGATCATGTTGGATTTGGAGTATGCAATGAAGCTTGCGCACGCTGAGGTATTGGCGCCGGTGACTCGGAGGAAGAAGAAGTGGCGCAGCAAGGCCATGGAAGGCATCACCCCGATGTGCGCCTCGCAGTAGTAGGTGAAAATCGACAGGAGAAGAACAGAGTTGGGATGGAGATGTAGAGCCTGCAGCTTATAATGGCGGAGGATAGCATAGAAGAACTCAGAGAAAGGGGGCACCAGGCCAGCGATGACGGCACTCATGAAGAAGGGGTAGAAGGTACTCCCCTTGTCCTCCGGCTGGGGGAGCCGGCACGGAGCGCAGTCTCCCCATCTCGCTGCCTTGCGCCGCCGTCATCAGGCGCATGAGGGCGAGATTCTTCTCCATCATGTTGGGGGCATCCAGAGCCGGCGAGTACCAGGCTGGCGAAGCCTCGGCCGTGGGCTTGTGGGGTGCCATTGCTCACTGAAGGAAGAAGGATGAGGCGTATCTAGAGGTTTCGGAAGCAGGAGAGCGAGAGCAAGAAAGGGGATCTGGAGCAAAGCGAATGAAAGCAATGAAGGTAAGCCTAACCCCTGCTAGCCTTTTGTCAATCAGGAAGTTGCCAAGGCAGCGTGGGGATGCGGAGATGCCCACGTCCAATCCACCTCCACGCGGCGACCAAGGCCGCAGGCTGTTGGGGCCCGTGGCGCTCCGCACTTGCCCTTTCGCTTCGCTGATAAGCCAAATCCGAGTGCGCCTTGGGCCCGGGGGCTACTGTCAGCATTCTGGGAACGGGGGTCCCCAGACTTGCCTGCCTGCGGCCTGCGGTGTGGCTCAAGTAGTGGCCCAGTACGACCCGTCTTCATCAACCAAAGCTCAAGACCCTCGCGAGGGGCCAAGCCTCGCGGGGCAGACGATGCACAACTTCCTCAGGGGCGGCCTCACCAGGCTGGCTCGCGAGGAGGCGGAGAGATCAAGGCAGGGGTACCTCGCGAGGTGCTCATGACGCAAGCCATGACGATCGAGACCGGGCGGGCACCAGGCAGGCGCGAGCCTGCACAGTGTCCTCGTTTCCTCTTTGGTGCAAAGGGGGCAAGCGCAGGCGCGGAGTACCGAGGTGTCAAGCAAAGGTTACCATTTCGGTGCAACGAGACCAAGACCAGCAGAGTGGCAGGACGGAGGTCACCATGGAACCCAAGACGGCGTCATCGCCAGTGCCTTTGGCAGCCGAAGACCAACTTTAGTTAGGATAACTTGTACTAGATGTTCCCCTTCAAAATGGCCGTTGTTGGCTCCCTTCCCGCTCAATATTTGGGAAGAGGACCAGGCCCCTATATATAGAGATAGCCACCACAGTAGAGGCGAGCCCATCGAGTTCCCATCAGATCCAGAGGCGATCGAACTCACCCTTGTAGTTCACCGCACCAGCCCAAGAACACCTCTCGCGTGGCCGTTCTGCCTCTGTACTGTTCATCATCAGCCCCTGAGGCAATCCACCACGCCACACACTGGATTAGGGTATTACACCACAACGGTGGGCCGAACAAGTATAAACCTTGTGTCCCTTGTGTTGCCCATCGTGTAGCTTAGATTCGCAGTGAGGCGTTGGGACGTGGAACGGTAGGGAGAAGATCTCCGCGCGCACCCCAGAGTTCGAACCTTAAGGGTTTTGCTGGAACCCGATATCCGACAATGGACTACATTTAATGCGTAGAAAACTTAATTAGTGATATATACAATGGCCAAATGAACCCTAAACATGCACCCTAAGGACACATGTACGTTTTTCTAGCCAATTTGGTGCATTGGAGCATGTATTTGTAGTTCAGACTTGAAATATGGACATTAAATGCCTAGAAAACTCAATTGATGAATAAAAAGGGTCAAACGAACCCTTAATAATTTCAAAATTCAATGTGAATCTCCCGTTGTTCCGTACGTGTTGCATGTAGAAAAAATACAAGGCTAGAAGAGGGAGCAATTATCGTTTGGCCCACAAGGGGACACCTTTCCCTATCGAAACCACGAGGGTTCTTGCGACAGGCTCCGGTTTGTAAGAGTTTTGTAATAAATCTTGGCCCAAATTGGTAATGTTTATACCACGACATATATGTGCCATGACGCGACACCATGCCACCTTTAATGAATTCTGCTGAGTTTTGGATTTATGGGGATTTAAAAACTGAGATTCCAAATGTTTGAGGACGAGCCAAGACGCTGGTCAGGTTGTAACTCATTCCCATTCCTTGCATGGGACCTAACATGCACCCAAGGACATGTGCATGTATAATTTTTCTCGCCATTTTGGTGAACTGGAGCATGTATTTGTACTTTAGATTTGAATTATGGACATTAAATATGTAGGAAACTCAATTAGTGTATAAAAAGGCCAAATGAACCTCGAATAAGTTTAAATTTCAGCACAGATATCATGTCGTTCCATGTTTCCCATAGAAGAAAATACAAGGCGAAAAGAGGGAGCGACTACGTTTCGCCACAAGGGGAACATGTTTCCCTATCGGAACAATCAGGCTTCCTTGAGAGAAGCTCCGGTTTGTAAGAGGTTTGTAGTAAAGCTTGGCCCAAATTGGCAATGTTTTTACCACGACATATATGTGCCATGACGTGACACCATGCCACCTTTGATGACTTTCTGGTGAGTTTTGGATTTTATGGGGATTTAAAACCAGAGATTCCAAATGTTTGAGGATGAGCTAGGACGCCGGTACGGTTGTAATTCGTTCCCATTCCTGGCATGGGACCTAATTAAACATGCACCCAAGGACACATGCATGTGCAATTTTTCTAGCCATTTTGGTGAACTTGAGCATGTATTTGTAGTTCAGATTTGAATTATGGACATTAAATGCCTAGGAAACTCAATTAGTGTATAAAAAGGCCAAACGAAGCCTAAATAAGTTTAAATTTCGGCATGGATATCATGTATTTCCATGTTTCCCGTAGAAGAAAATACAAGGCGAAAATAGGTCGTGATTACGTTTCGACAACAAGGGGAACATGTTTCCCTATGGGAACCACAAGGCTTCTTGTTGAGAGAAGCTCAAATTTGTAAGAGGTTCGTAATAAAGCTTGGCCCAAATTGGACAATGTTTTTACCACGACATATATGTGCCATGATGTGACACCATGCCTTCGAAAGAAATTGTCCATTTTGCACACGAAGTGCATCAAGTTTTTGCCTTAACCCTCTCAACTTTTTTGAAAATTCTATGCGGGGTGAAATGATGATACCATGCCAACTTTCAACCTTTTCAGAGTTCATTTGAAGTCCTTTTCAATTTTAGGGTCATTTAGCTCAAAAATTCAGTAAATGCATGAAAAATACCAAATGAAGTCAGAAAGGGTTGAAAATTGATGATGTGGCTTTGAATGGTGCATTTTGAACACACAAAAAGTCTGGAGTCCAAATAAGTTAAAAAAAATTAAATCCCTTTGTAATAGATGAGTTTCCGTTCGAAACCCTGATATTTCAAAAGAGATTGTCCATTTTGCACACGAAGTGCATCCAGTTTTTGCCGTAACCATCTCAATTTTTTAGAACATGCTATGTGGGTGAAATGATGACCATACCAACTTTCAACCTTTTCAGAGTTCATTTGAGGTTTGTAATAAAGCTTGGCCCAAATTGAACAATGTTTTTACCACGACATATATGCGCCATGACATGACACCAAGCCAACTTTCATGACTTTCTGGTTAGTTTAGGACTTACGGGGATTTAAAAACCGAGATTTTAAATGTTTCCGGATGAGCCAGGACACTGGTACGGTTTTAATTCGTTCCCATTCCTGGCATGGGACCTAAACATGCACCCAAGGACACATGTATAATTTTTCTAGCCATTTTGGTGAACTGGAGCTTGTATTTGAAGTTCAGATTTGAATTATGGACATTAGATGCCTAGGAAACTCAATTAGTGTATAAAAAGGCCAAACGAAAGCCGTGTGCCTACCAAACCGTGGCTGATGCCGCCCACGATCTGAGTCGTGCGTTCTGATTGGCCAGAACCCAAACCCCACGGATCATACGTCTGCACTGTTGGATGCTCCCAGATCGAATAGCAACCCTCAGCCCTTTTGAAAGCACATTCAGTACATGGGTAAGCACTATGCGCATGCGTCGTGCTATCTCACGCTTCCTTCTCTTGTACGTTTTCTAAACAGGCTACCGTTTCCCGCCACTCCTCTCATCGGTTTCCCGCCTCTTCTCACATCGGTTTCCCGCTACTAGTATCAGTGCTCATTGAAGGCTAGGCTACAACACACCAGCCACCACACACAGTTTATAAAAGAACAAATGTGCGTGATCAGAGGGAGTAGCTCCCATAGGGTGACCAATGTGAACAAAATGGTGCAGGTACTGGCTTAACTGTTGCGATGCAAGTGCACTATAAATTCAGCACGACTGCGCAAGCGCGAGAAAATGGTGGAGGTACTGGTTTAACCGTCTGCGATGCAAGTGCACTATGAAATCACCACGACTGTGCAGGTGCGAGAAAAATGGTGCAGGTACTGGCTTAACCGTGTGCGATGCAAGTGCGATGTAAAATCACCACGACTTCACAAGCACAAGCAAAATGGTGCAGGTACTGGCTTAACCATGTGCGATGCAAGTGCGCTGTAAAATCACCATGACTGCTCAAGCGTGAGTAAATGGTGGAGGTACTGGTTTAACAAGTGCGATGTGAAATCACCACGACTGCGCTAGTACGAGCAAAATGGTGCAGGTACTGGCTTAACCGTGTGCGATGCAAGTGCGCTTGAAATCACCACGACTGCGCAAGCACGAGCAAATGGTGGAGGTACTGGTTTAAGCGTGTGCTATGCAAGTGCACTGTAAAATCACCACGACTGCGCAAGCGCGAGCAAAATGATGCAGTTATTGGCTTGACCATGTGCGATGCAAGTGTGCTGTAAAATCACCATGACAGCGCAAGCTAAAGGCGGGTGAGTTTATTTAGAAATTAGGACGAACTGTGTGCGATAGACCAGCTAGCTAGAAATAAAAACAAACTACCCACCTTGAGCATTGCAAAAATCGGCGGTTCTGCCACTTTTCGTTATTATCATACATGCATATTCTTATTGGACCGTGAGCGATCTTGGGCACTGTCAGTGTTCTGGGAACGGGGGTCCCCATACTTGCCTGCCTGCGGCTGATACATCTCCAATGTATCTATAATTTTTTATTGTTCCATGCTATTATATTACCCCTTTTGGATGTTTATGGGCTTTGTTCTACACATTTATATCATTTTTGGGACTAACCTACTAACCGGAGGCCCAGCCCGTATTGTTGTATTTTTTTGCCTATTTCAGTATTTCGAAGAAACGGAATATCAAACGGAGTCGAAATGGAATGAAACCTTCGGGAGCGTGATTTTTGGAACGAACATGATCCGGAGAACTTGCAGTGCAACTCAAGAAGCTTGCGAGGCGGCCAAGAGACAGGAGGGCGCGCCCACCCCCTCTGGGTGCGCCCCCTATCTCCTGGGCCCCACAGACTGCCACCGACGTACTTCTTCCTCCTATATATACCTACGTACCCCGAAAACATCCAGGCCAACGAAACACAATTTCCACCACTTTAACCTTCTGTATCCGTGAGATCCCATCTTGGAGCCTTCACCGGCGCTCCGCCGGAGGGGGAATCGACCATGGACAGCTTCTACATCAACACAAAAGCCCCTCCGATGAGTTGTGAGTAGTTTACCATAGACCTTCGGGTCCATAGTTATTAGCTAGATGGCTTCTTCTCTCCTTTTGGATCTCAATACAATGTTCTCCCCCTCTCTTGTGGAGATCTATTCGATGTAAACTCTTTTTGTGGTGTGTTTGTTGAGATCTGATGAATTGTGGGTTTATGATCAACTTTATCTATGAGAAATATTTGAATCTCCTCTGAATTTTTTTATGTATTATTGAGTTATCTTTGCAAGTCTCTTCGAATTATCAGTTTGGTTTGGCCTACTAGATTGATCTTTCTTTCCATGGGAGAAGTGCTTAGCTTTGGGTTCAATCTTGTGGTGTCCTTACCCAGTGACAGAAAGGGTTGCAAGGCACGTATTGTATTGTTGCCATCGAGGATAAAAAGATGAGGTTTATATCATATTGCTTGAGTTTATCCCTCTACATCATGTCATCTTTCTTAATGTGTTACTCTGTTCTTATGAACTTAATACTCTAGATGCAGGCAGGAGTCGGTCGATGTGTGGAGTAATAGTAGTAGATGCAGGCAGGAGTCGGTCTACTTGTTAGGGACGTGGTGCCTATATACATGATCATGCCTAGATAATCTCATAATTATTTGCTTTTCTATCAATTGGTCGACAGTAATTTGTTCACCCATCGTAATACTTATGCTATCTTGAGAGAAGCCACTAGTGAAACCTATGGTCCCTGGGTCTATCTTTTATCATATAAGCTCTCAATCTACTTTTATTTGCATCTTTACTTTTTGCATCTATATTATAAAATACCAAAAATATATTTATCTTATCATACTATCTCTATCAGATCTCACTTTCGCAAGTGGCCATGAAGGTATTGACAACCCCTTTATTGCGTTGGTTGCGAGTTCTTTGTTTGTTTGTGTCGGTGTGTGGGACTTTTGAGGAGCCTCCTACAGGATTGATACCTTGGTTCTCAAAAACTGAGGGAAATACTTACGCTACTATTGCTGCATCACCCTTTCCTCTTCAAGGAAAACAAACGCAAGCTCGAGACGTAGCAAGAAGGATTTCTGGCGCCGTTGCCGGGGAGGTCTTCGCTCAAGTCAAGACATACGAAGTACCCATCACAAACTCATCTCCCTCACATTTACATTATTTGCCATTTGCCTCTCGTTTTCTTCTCCCCCACTTCACCCTTGCTGTTTTATTTGCCCTCTCTTTCCCAATCTTCTCCTCTCTTTCGCTTGCCTTTTTCTGTTTGCTTGTTCGTTGGATTACTTGTTGCCATGGCACAAGATAATACCAAATTGTGTGATTTCTCCAATACCAATAATAATGATTTCCTTAGTACTCCGATTGCTCCTCTTAATGATTGTGAATCTTGTAAATCAATACTGCTTTGCTGAATCTTGTTATGAAAGATAAATTCCCCGGCCTTCCTAGTGAAGATGCCACTACTCATCTAAACAACTTTGTTGATTTGTGTGACATGCAAAAGAAGAAAGATACACATAATGATATTGTTAAATTGAAGTTATTTCCGTTTTCACTTAGAGATTGTGCTAAAGTTTTGTTTTCATCTTTGCCTAAAAATAGTATTGATTCTTGGAACAAGTGCAAAGATGCCTTTATCTCTAAGTATTTTCCTCCCTCTAAGATTATCACTCTTAGGAACGATATTATGAATTTTAAACAACTTGATCATGAGCATGTTCCCAATCTTGGGAAAGAATGAAATTAATGATTCGCAATTGCCCTACTCATGGTTTGAATTTATGGATGATCATACAAAAATTTTATGCCGGTTTGAACTTTGCTTCTAGAAATCTTTTAGATTCGACCGCGGGAGGCACGTTTATGGAAATCACGTTAGGAGATTCTACAAAACTTCTTGATAATATTATGGCTAATTATTCTCAATGGCACACCAAAAGATCTTCTAGTAAAAAAGTGCATGCTATAGAAGAAATCAATGTTTTGAGTGGAAAGATGGATGAAGTTATGAAGTTGTTTGCTACTAAAAGTACTCCTCTTGATCCCAATGATATGACTTTGTCTACTTTGATTGAGAATAATGATGAATCTATGGATGTGAATTTTGTTGATAGGAATAGTTTTGGAAACAATGCTTATAGAGGAAACTTTAATTCTAGACCGTTCCCTAGTAATTCCTCTAATAATTATGGAAATTCCTACAATAATTCTTATGGTAATTTTAATAAGATGCCTTCTGATTTTGAGAATAGTGTGAAAGAATTTATGATTTCTCAAAAGAATTTGAATGCTTTGCTTGAAGAAAAATTGCTCAAAGTTGATGATTTGGCTAGGAACGTTGATAGACTTCCGCTTGATGTTGATTCTCTTAAACTTAGATCTTCTCCTCCTAAGCATGATATCAATGAGTCTCTCAAAGCAATGAGAATTTTCATTGATGAGTGCAAGGAAAGAACCGCTAGATTGCGTGCTAAGAAAGATTTCTTTGTAAAGGCGTGTTCTTCTAGTTTCAAAGAAAATAATGATGAAGATCTTAAAGTTATTGATGTGTCTCCTATTAGATGTTTGTTTTGCAATATGAATCTTCATAATAATGGGATTGGAGATGAGTCAACTTTAGTTAGAAGGTGTCCCAATAATTCGGAGTTTTTAGATCTTGATGCTAAATTTCGTAAAAGTGCGATTGGAGAGGTCATGACTTTAAATAGTATTGAACCCACTATCTCGGATTTCAAGGAATTTGATTATGATAATTGTTCTTTAAAAGGTTGTATTTCCTTGTTGCAATCCGTTGTTAATTCTCCTCTTGCTTATAGTCAAAATAAAGCTTTTACCAAACATATTGTTGATGCCTTGATGCAATCTTATGATGAAGAACTTAATTTGGAAGATTCTATACCTAGAAAACTTAATGATGAGTGGGAACCTACTATAAATATTAGAATTAGATCATGAGTGTTTTGCTTTGTGTGGTTTGGGTGCTAGTGTTTCCACGATTCCGAAAACAGAAATTTGCACCATTAAATTTGCACCTTGCGGATTCCACCATTAAAAAGCCAATGGGAAGTATCAATGATGTTCTCATTGTTGCAAACAGAAATTTGGTGCTCGTAGATTTTATCGTTCTTGATATAGATTGCAATCTTTCTTGCCCTATTATTCTTGGTAGACCTTTCCATAGAACGATTGGTGCGATTATTGATATGAAGGAAGGGAATATTAGATTCCAATTTCCATTAAAGAAAGGCATGGAGAACTTTCCAAGAAAGAAAGTCAAATTACCTTATGAATCTATCATGCGAGCTACTTATGAATTGAGTGCCAAAGATGGCACTACTTAGATCTATCTTCGCTTTTATGCCTAGCTAGGGGCGTTAAACGATAGCGCTAGTTGGGAGGCGACCCAATTTTATTTGTGTTTTTTGTTTTTGTTTCTGTTTAGTAATAAATTTTGCATCTACCTTCTATTTAGATGTGTTTTTATCTTTTAGTTAGTGTTTGTGCCAAGTAGAACCTATAGGATAACCTATGATGCTAGTTGATTTGATTCTGCTGAAAAACAGAAACTTTGCACGCACGAAATTAGTTTTGTTAAATCACACAAATGTGCTTTTGTGTTGATTATTCTTTCTGCTGACCAATAGAAAAAATTTCCAGGACTTCCTATTTTGGTAGGATTTTAAGAGTTCCAGAAGTTTGCGTTAGTTACAGATTGCTACAGACTGTTCTGTTTTTGATAGATTCTGTTTTTCGTGTGTTGTTTGCTTGTTTTGATGCATCTATGGCTAGTAAAATAGTTTATAAACTATAGAAAGTTGGAATACAGTAGGTTTAACACCAAAATAAATAAACAATGAGTTCATTACAGTACCTTATGTTGTGGTTTTGTTTTCTTTCCCTAACGGAGCTTATAAGATTTCCTGTTGAGTTTTGTGTTGTGAAGTTTTCAAGTTTTGGGTAAAGCTTTGATGGACTATGGAATAAGGAGTGGCAAGAGCCAAAGATTGGGGATGCCCAAGGCACCCCATGATATTCAAGAATAGCCAAAAGCCTAAGCTTGGGGATGCCCCGGGAAGGCATCCCCTCTTTCGTCTTCGTTCATTGGTAACTTTACTTGGAGCTATATTTTTATTTGCCACATGATATGTGTTTTGCTTGGAGGGTCGTGTATTATATTAGTATTTTCTTTTTAGTTTACCAAAATCATCCTTGCTGTACACACCTTTTGGGAGAAGCCCACTTGATTAGAATATGCTAGAATACTCTATGTGCTTCACTTATATCTTTCGAGCTTGATAGTTTTTGCTCTAGTGCTTCACTTATATCTTTTAGAGCACGACAGTGGCTTAATTTTGAAGAAATTGCTAGTATCTCATGCTTCACTTACATTATTTTGAGAGTCTTTTAGAACAGCATGGTATTTGCTATGGTTATAAAATTGGTCCTAGAATGGTAGGCATCCAAGTTGGGTATAATAAAAACTATCATAGGAAGTGAATTGGATGCTATGATCAATTTAATGCTTGATAATTGTTTTGAGATATGGAGGTAGTAATGTTAGAGTCATGCTAGTGGGTAATTATGAAATTGAGAGATACTTGTGTTGAAGTTGGCAAGTCCCGTAGCATGCAAGTATAGTAAAAGTTGTGTGACAAATTTGTTGCATCAGGTGCTCTTTTAATTGCCTTCCTTATGAGTGGAGGTCGGGATCGCGCGATGGTTAACTCCTACCACCCTTCCCCTAGGATCATGCATTGTAGTACTTTGCTTCGAGGGCAAGTAGACTTTTGCAATAAGTATATGAGTTCTTTATGACTAATGTGAGTCCATGGATATACGCACACTCATCCTTCCACTTTGCTAGCCTCTATTATACCGCGCAACTTTCGCCGGTATCATGCACCCATTATTTACCTTCCTCAAAACAGCCACCATACCTACCTATTATGGAATTTCCATAGCCATTCTGAGATATATTGCCATGCAACTTTCCACCATTCCATTTATTATGACACACATAATCATTGTCATATTTCTCTTTGCATGATCATGTAGTTGACATCATATTTGTGGCAAGGTCACCTTCATAATTTTCATACATTTCACTCTTGATTCATTGCATATCCCGGTACCCTGCCGGAGGCATTCATATAGAGTCATATCTTGTTCTAGCTTTGAGTTGTAATTCTTGAGTTGTAAATCAATAAAAGTGTGATGATCTTCATTATTAGAGCATTGTCTCAGTGAATAAAGGATGATGAAGACTATGATTCCCCCACAAGTCGGCATGAGACTTCGGACTTTAAAAAAAGGAGAAAGGCCAAAAAGAAAAAAAAGAAAGGCCAAAGAAAAAAAAGAAAAAAAGAAAAAATAAAAAATATGAGAGAAAAAGAGAGAAGGGACAATGCTACTATCTCTTTTTCCACACTTGTGCTTCAAAGTAGCACCATGATCTTCATGATAGAGAGTCTCCTATGTTGTCACTTTCATATACTAACTGGGAATTTTCCATTATAGAACTTGGCTTGTATATTCCAATGATGGGCTTCCTCAAAATGCCCTAGGTCTTCCTGAGCAAGCGAGTTGGATGCACACCCACTTAGTTTCTTTTGTTGAGCTTTCATATATTTATAGCTCTAGTGCATCCGTCGCATGGCAATCCCTGCTCACTCACTTTGATATCTATTGATGGGCATCTCCATAGCCCGTTGATACGCCTAGTTGATGTGAGACTATCTTCTCCCCCTTTTTGTCCTCACAACCACCACCTTATACAACCATAGTGCTATGTCCATGGCTTGCGCTCATGTATTGCGTAAGAGTTGAAAAAGCTGAAGCGCGTTAAAAAGTATGAACCAATTGCTTGGCTGAAACCGGGGTTGTGCATGATGGGAGTATTTTGTGTAATGAAAATGAAGCATGGCCTAGCTATATGATTTTGTAGGGATAAGCTTTCTTTGGCTATGCTATTTTGATAGGACATGATTATTTGCTAGTATGATTTGAAGCATTATTATTTTTATGTTTTATAAGCTTTTATCTTGAATCATTTGGATCTGAACATTCATGCCACAATAAAGAAAATTACATTGAGAATTATGCTAGGTAGCATTCCACATCAAAAATTCTGTTTTTATCATTTACCTACTCGAGGACGAGCAGGAATTAAGCTTGGGGATGCTTGATACGTCTCCAGCATATCTATAATTTTTTATTGTTCCAGGCTATTATATTACCCCTTTTGGATGTTTATGGGCTTTATTCTATACATTTATATCATTTTTGGGACTAACCTACTAACCGAAGGCCCAGCCCGTATTGCTGTTTCTTTTGCCTATTTCAGTATTTCGAAGAAAAGGAATATCAAACGGAGTCCAAATGGAATGAAACCTTCGGGAGCGTGATTTTTGGAACGAACGTGATCTGAAGAACTTGGAGTGCAAGTCAAGAAGCTTGCGAGGCGGCCATGCGACAGGAGGGCGCGCCCACCCCCTCTAGGCGCGCACCCCTATCTCCTGGGCCCCACAGGCGGCCACCGACGTACTTCTTCCTCCTATATATATCTACGTACACCGAAAACATCCAGGGAGCCAACGAAACACAATTTCCACCACAGTAACCTTCTGTATCCACGAGATCCCATCTTGGTGCCTTCGCCGGCGCTCCGCCGGAGGGGGAATCGACCACGGATGGCTTCTACATCAACACCATAGCCCGTCCGATGAGTTGTGAGTAGTTTACCACAGACCTTCGGGTCCATAGTTATTAGCTAGATGGCTTCTTCTCTCTTTTTGGATCTCAATACAATGTTCTCCCCCTCTCTTGTGGAGATCTATTCGATGTAAACTCTTTTTGCGATGTGTTTGTCGAGATCCGATGAATTGTGGGTTTATGATCAAGTTTATCTATGAGAAATATTTGAATCTCCTCTGAATTATTTTATGTATGATTGAGTCATCTTTGCAAGTCTCTTCGAATTATCAGTTTTGTTTGGCCTACTAGATTGATCTTTCTTGCCATGGGAGAAGTGCTTGGCTTTGGGTTCAATCTTGTGGTGTCCTTACCCAGTGACAAAAAGGGTTGCAAGGCACGTATTGTATTGTTTCCATCGAGGATAAAAAGATGGGGTTTATATCATATTGCTTGAGTTTATCCCTCTACATCATGTCATCTTTCTTAATGCGTTACCCTGTTCTTATGAACTTAATACTCTAGATGCAGGCAGGAGTCGGTCGATGTGTGGAGTAATAGTAGTAGATGCAGGCAGGAGTCGGTCTACTTGTTACGGACGTGATGCCTATATACATGATCATGCCTAGATAATCTCATAATTATTCGCTTTTCTATCAATTGCTCGACAGTAATTTTTTCACCCACCGTGATACTTATGCTATCTTGAGAGAAGCCACTAGTGAAACCTATGGACCCTGGGTCTATCTTTTATCATATAAGCTTTCAATCTACTTTTATTTGCATCTTTATCTTATCACACTATCTCTATCAGACCTCACTTTCGCAAGTGGCCGTGAAGGGATCGACAACCCCTTTATTGCGTTGGTTGCGAGTTCTTTGTTTGTTTGTGTAGGTGCGTTGGACTTTTAAGGAGCCTCCTACTGGATTGATACCTTGGTTCTCAAAAACTGAGGGAAATACTTATGCTACTATTGCTGCATCACCCTTTCCTCTTCAAGGAAAACCAACGCAAACTCAAGACGTAGCTGCGGCCTGCAGCGTGGCTCAACCAGTGGCCCAGTACGGCCCGTCTACATTAACCAGGCGCTGAACACCCTCGCGAGGGGCCAAGCCTCGTGGGGGTGGATGATGCAAGGCCTCCTCATGGGCGGTATCACCAGTCAGGCTCACGAGGAGGCGGGGAGATCAAGGCAAGGGGTACCTCGCGAGGTGCCCATGACGCAAGCCATGACGATCGAGGCCCGGCGGGTGCCAGGCGGGCGCCAGCCGTGTAGTGTCCTCGTTTCCTCTTTGGTGCAAAGGAGGCAAGCGCAGGCACGGAGTACCAAGGCATCAGGCACAGGTTTCCTTATTGGTGCAACGAGACCGAGACCAGTAGGATGGCAAGACGGAGGTCACCACGGAGCCCAAGACGGTGTCACCACCAGTGCCTTTGGCAGGCAAAGACCACCTTTAGTCAGGATAGCTTGTACTGGCTGTCCCCTTTCAAAATGGCCATTGTTTGATCCCTTCCCGCTGAATATTTGGGGAGAGGACCAGGGCCTCTATAAATAGGGCTAGCCACCACACTAGAAGGCATCTCATCTAGAGACAACAGAGATGGATCGACTCCTCTCAAAACACGCCAAGCATAAGAACACCTCTCCTCGCGAGGCTGTTGTTCCTATGTACTATTCATCATCAGCCCAAGAGGCAATCCACCACACCACACACTGGATTAGGGTATTACACCACAACGGTCGCCCGAACCAGCATAAACCTCGTGTCTCTTGTGTTGTTCATCGTGCTAGCTTAGAAATCGCGGCGAGGTTGTGGGCGTGTTTCGGTAGGGAGAGATCTTCGTGCGCACCCTAGAGTTTGAACCTTAAGGGTTTTGCCGGAACCCGATATCCGACATTTGGCGTGCCAGGTAGGGGAGCGCCGAAATATTATTTCCGCTGATCTGCGTCCCATTGCTTCGTCGCATCCATGGCAGACGCTCGCCGAGCCCGCGCCGAGTGTCGGGCTGCTCTCGCCGCCCGCGTCGCCCAGACGACTCCCGTCGGTGGGCCTCCTCGTCGTTCTCTGTCGCCTGCCGCCATCGCCACCGCCGGCCCAACGGGGAACGAGCAGCAAGTATATTCGCTGCACCCCTCGATGTGGCGGGAAGGCCGCATCGCCACTCCGTCGCTGACCCCAGCTGGTTTGTCGTCTCACGCTCATCGCGCCCCTACGGACACGCAGGCCGTGTTGGTCCTGGCACATGAGCTCCTAAATTACCGCCCTGTCGACGACCTCTACGAAGAATGACTCGCTCGCATCACCGAGCTCGTCAGTGCCGTAGGGGGCTCTCCCGCGTCGTCCCTCTCGCTGCCTCGCCCTCCGTCATGCATGGGCGACGCGGCTCAGGGAGCGCCTCCACCACCTCCGCCCCAAGACGGCACCCTGGCTCCAAGGCGCGTGACCCCTGGGCGTGACCCACCGCGTCTAGTGCCCGCACGGCAAGAAAGAAGCTGCCAAGAAATCCCTCAGCCTCAAGAAGGTGCTCACGTGCTCCCTGCGCCAGCACGACAAGACCGCATCCCTGCACCAGTGCTTCAAGACCCCGTGCTGCCCCTGGCGGCGGTGCGCGAGAACCATCAGGAGCAACCCCCGCATCTGCAAAGGGCTCCGGTGGCCACAACAGGTTGTCGTGCCTTCACCACCGAGCTGCATAGCGTCGCCTGGCCAGGCAAGTTCAAGCCGGATCTGCCTCCTCGCTATGACGGTATAGCCGACCCCGCGGAGTTCCTGCAGCTCTACGAGCTAGGCATCGAGGCGTCCAACGGAGACGAGAAGGTCATGGCGAACTGGTTTCCCATGGCGCTCAAGGGTGGTGCCCGCGCCTGGCTCCTGAACCTGCCTCCTGGCTCGATCTCCTCTTGGGACGAGATGCATAGCCGCTTCATCGCCAACTTCTAGGGCACTCACGACCGCCCCCCGACCGCGGGAGACCTGCGCTGCATCAAGCAACAACCTGGAGAGACCCTGCAGAAATACATCCAGCGCTTCAACAGCGCCCGGCTCAAGATCCCCAAGGTGACGGACGAGGCCATCATCTTAGCGTTCTTTGATGGCGTCCGCGACGTCAAGTTGAAGGAGAAGGTCGCCATCCACGAGGATCTGTGCACATCTCTAGAGCTATTCAACCTGGCGACCAAGTGCGCAAGAGATGAGGAAGGACGCCTCTCCCTCCTCGAGCTTCCAGGTGCAGACCCAGAAGAAAAGAAAGCCAAGGCCAAGGACGTGAAGCGCAAAGGAGCGGCCGTGCTTGCAGTAGAACCAGACACGAAGCATGGCAGAGACCAGCTGGAGTCGTCCAAGGGCAGCCGACCATTCTGCGCCTACCACAACCTCCACACCGACAACACGAATGAATGCCAGGAGCTCAGGGCCGTTCAAGAAGGACACTTCGGTCGACGCCCTGAGCGCCACGACCGGGGCTACGGCCGAGGAGGAGGACGAGGCGGAGGATGATGGGACGACCGAGGACCTCACCAGGAGTGTCGTGACCGACCTTGCAAGGATCGCGGGCAGGACCAGCCTCGCGAGGGAGCCTGGAGCGATCAGCCTCGCGAGGACCGGCCGCAGGGCAACACAGGCCTTCCTCCTCTGCCGCCACCGCCAAGAAGGAATGATGACCACCACCAGGACGAGGGCGTTGGGGGCTTCCAGGAGCCACGTGCTATCGCTTGCATCTTGGACGGTGCACAGGCCCCAGCTTCTCAGCGCATCTTCAAGCCGCTTGCTCGCGAGGTGAATGCAGTCCTCCCCAAGCTCGAGGCCATGCGCCAGCGCAGGTGGTCCAAGTGCGCCATCACTTTTAGCTCAGCAGATCAACTCAAGTGTGCGGCTACCGCTGGCATCCTCCCGATGCTTTGTTCCCCAGTCATCAGCAATGTGCAAGTCACCAGGACCCTCATCGATGGCGGCGCAGGGCTCAACGTTCTGTCCGTTGAGATGTTCAATAACCTCCAAGTGCCATATGATCAACTTCAGCCAACCAAGCCTTTCTCAGGAGTTACTGACGGCTCCACTACCCCGATAGGGTAGGTCCGCCTCCCTGTCACTTTTGGGCAGCACAAAAACTACCACACCAAGCTCATCGACTTCGACGTCGCCCACATCCGTCTGCCATACAATGCCATCCTCGGGTATCCGGCCCTGGCCAAGTTCATGGAGGTGACCCACCATGGCTACAACGTCCTCAAGATGCCAGGAAGCGGCGGAATCATCACAGTCCCCTGCGAAGAGAAGGATGCGGTGTGCTCCCTCGAGCGTGCCTTCCAAGCTGCATCAATCGAGGACCCACACAGGAAGGGCAAGAACCCTCCTAAGGCAGTCCCCAAGAAGAAGAAGACATCGCCCAGCTCAAGGCCTCAGGAGGTTGGCATCTTAGGAGGTGTCACATCAGGATCCACGCGCATGCAAGGGGCGCTCCTTCCATTGCATAGGAAGGCGCGCCCGGCGCCCTCCTTGAGCAGGGCTCGGGAGCTCTCTTCTAGAGGGCCTCAGACTTTGCCAAAATCACGAGGGAGGCGCTCGGGCACCACTTGGAGGCGTGCTTTGCAGCATGTTTCCCTCCAGAAGGCATGGGGCAAGGAAAGCCCAACCCTCAGGAGTTCATCACCAAGGCCACTCAGGAGCTTTAGGAACCAAGAGTCATACGCGGCGACCGCCGTTTTCCTGGCGTAGCTCCCCATCCAGGCGAGGATGGTGGGCTGCGTGTCTGCATCGATGTCCCAGGGCTCAACCGAGCCGCATCTCCGGAGTGCCTCTGGCCTTCGCGCGTGGGCGTTGCGAGGGTCCGCCGCACAACTATGTTCGCATGCCTTTCGGCCTACCGAACGCGGCTGCCACACACCAGTGCCATCTGTGGAGCATCCTGGCAGCTCAGGAGGCCAGGCATCATGCGGACCTGGCAGAGATTGAGATGGTCCTCGAGGAACTGCCTGGATCCCCGGAGCCTCCCAAGGATTAGGGCTCCACTGGCTCGTGAGGGTCGGCCTCTTCACCGCGCGTCTTCAACTACTCCAACACCCCTTCTACAATGGCACCAGGTGACATCTTCCGAGTTCATTCAGCTGGGAGCGCCCTCAGGGCTACATCATTCCCAGGCCGCATGGGTCTGCCCCTGCGGCACGTATCCTTTTGCTTATGTCTTTAGTTTACCTTGCTGGGGCGCCCCTCGGGCTGCATCATCCCCAAGACGCTCTGGCCTGACCCAGTGGCATGTATCCCTCCTGCATTTGCCTAAGCTGATTCGCCCTTCATGCCTAACCTGCCCATGATTATCATCTGCCGCCCACCATGGGCCTCCTCTCCCTCATGCAAATCGCTTAAACATTAAAAGGGGGCTCCTGAGCATCGCGACTAAGGAGCTCTTACTGGGTCTCTAGCCCTCACCCCCTGGCCTTGTCCACGACATCACGACCTGGCATACCAGCGGCGACTGAGCTCGCTCGAGGGCCTGGACCTAAGGACGTAGAGCATTTGAATCTAACCATCTCGCAGGAACACACAACTGTCAAAGATCCAAGACCAGGCGCAACCCGCCTTGAGGTAGGGCCTCGTGAGTCCCGCGCTAGCTCACGAGTTACCATATACACCTCGTCTAGCCCTGCCGTGCAAGCAACGTGTCAGGGCGGGCCTATACACGTCCCGGGGGCTCCTCGCGGAGGGGGCCCCCCTCCCACACACCAGTGGAAGCACCATGCTCCGCGCTGGCTGACGACACTGCCAAGGAGCAGCTATGCCCGTACACATACGGAAGCGCTATGCTCTGTGCTGGTGATAAATAACTGAGGGAGGCCCACGGCCGTATCAAACTCAGGGAGCCCAGAGCTCAGTGTCTGGCCTCATCACAACACCTCCCCTCGAGAGCGTCATGCGAGTGGGCTGGACATGGGGGCTGCGCCCGGGTCACACCCGAGCGCTCGCCACCCAACCAGGTCCCTCGGACCTGGTCATCGCGCGCGCCTCCCCGAGCAGAGCCAAGGTATGAAGACCGTTTGAATGACAAGGGGGACTCCTGAGCATCGCGACTCAGGAGCCTAACTGGTCACGTAGCCCCTCACTACTTAGTCCCATCCTGGCCGGGGCTAACGGCGGTTGAGGTATGTGCGGGGCCGGGCCCTGCCGACGTAGAACGACAGATCTACTCGACACCCCCTCCCTATTTGCTGTTTGCGTGTCAAGGGGGACTACTGAGCATCGCGACTGAGGAGCCTAACTTGTCACGTAGCCCCTCACTCCTTGGTCCCGTCCTAGTGATCCGGTCGGGGCTAATGGCGGTTGAGGTATGCGCGGGGCCGGGCTCTGCCGACGTAAAACATAAAGCAACTAGGAAGGAAACCGCAAAATCTCGAAGCAAATCCTAGAGCAAATATTACAAACCATAATTGTCTTCATGATACCAAACACAAGTTTAAATGCCTCCATGAGGCACGGTGCATATTGCAGGAGTTAAAACAGGAAAGAAGCTGTGAGGAGATCACCCTTGGACATCACCGTAGCCCGCCAGAGACTCCATGCTTGTGGTGGCTCCGCTTGGGGCCGCAGGATCAGCAGCACCGCCTGCCGTGTGTGTAGAAGCGAAGGCGTGGAACTTCCCCAGCAAGGCTTCCACCTGGCCCTTCACAGCTTCAACAGCAGCGGCGAAATGCTCATTGTCCACGGGCTCCAGCAGCTCGTCAAGATTGGCGCCAGGATCGTGGAGGTGGACGTGGCTGAAGACGCGCGTCAGCGCCGCAGAAGAAAGGACGCGAGCTTCTACCACGGCCATGGGGCCGATGCCGGTCACAACATCTTCGAGCGCCTCGACCAAGAAGGGAAGCAGCTGGGCGGGGCCATCCTTGGCGCTAGCCAGCGGCTTCTCCAAGCCGCTCTCGTAGAGCATCTTCAGTGGGCAAGACCTCTCCTCAAGAGGCGCGAAGGCCACGCGGTCCTCGGCCAGGACCTTCTCCTTGGCGTCCAGCTCGTCCCTCTCCGCCCTCGGCTTCTGCTCCAGCATCTCCAGCCGGCTACACTCAGTAGCCTGCGACTCCGACAGCTGCATCAGCTCGGCGTCGCGGTCCCTGACGGCGTCCTCCCAAGCCTTCATCTTCTCGTCCTTCGCCTGGCGGTCGCGAACTTCTTTGGCGTGCTCATCGCGCAAGCCCTGCAGCTCAGACTCCAGCACTTTGCAGTGGTCCCGAGCGACCGCAGCATCCTTCAATGCCGCCTCGCAAGAAGGTGCGGCCTGGGTGGCGGCCTGCTTCTCCTCCTCAGAAGTTGTCGCGACCCTCCTCAGCGCTCCTCGGACGGAGGCGTCAGAATGGACCTAGCCGGAGACCAGCTCCAGGCGCCCGGCTACCAGGTGGGAGTCGGTGCATTGGAGGTCTTCTCGCAGCTGGCCCAACTCGGAAAGGGCACGGTCCAAGACAGCACAGGAGGCAGAAGAACCCGGAACCAGTGGCGCGGGAGGAGGAGGCGGCAGCGTAACCACGGCTCGGGAGACTGGGGGATCCTGGGCCTTGGGTACCTCAGCAGCAACATCAAGCACCGGCACCTCCGGAGTCAGCGGGCCACGGGGGCTGGCACACTGCTAGAGCGCTCCTCCGGGCCTCGCGAGGACGATCGGGCAGGCGAGGTGCGAACCTCACCACCTCCCCTTCCCACGGATGAAGGCGCAGCCACGGTAGATGAGCCTGCCCCAAACGGAGCCACCATGTCCACCTTCTTCTTCGCTGAAAGCGGCAGCCTAACCAATTGATGGAGAACGTCAAGCCCTTACAGCAAAAACAAGAACAAGATGAAGTTCGAGCACTTACTAGTCAATCGCGGCATAGGTCACCGACCTCTTGCCGTGCTTGAAGCCCGAGAGCCTCCTGGTCCGGGGTGCAGCCTCAAGAGGTCCAGAAGCGGAAGAGGATGCATCAAAAGGGCTGGAGGCGACTTCGGGCGGTGCTTGGGCAGAAGCAGCCCCTCGGGAGATCAGCGTCGACCTATCCTTCTTCGGGATCGCGGGTGGATGCTCTTCCTCCCGCGTGGTGTCGGCCTCATCATCGTCCAGCAAGGTGCGAAGGATGCTGGCCCTGCGCCTGGGAGAGGTCTCCTCCGTCCCCTCAATGGTCTCCTTCGAGTTGCTATCCTCTTCTTCTTCGTCTTCCTCTCCTCCCTAGCGAGAGTCGCCTAAACACACTTCCACCGGCGCCATCGCCCCCTGGGCCACAGGAGGCACCGCCGGCACCAGGCTGCGCCCATCAAAGGTTGGCATGGCATCCACCACCTGTTTCCAGTCCTGACGGAAGAACAGGGGGGTAGGGGTACCCTCCAAACCTTCCTGGTCGTCCCCAACCAAGAGGCGAAGAACTGCCTCCAGATCCTCGTCGGCCAAGGCCGTCGGGTTCAGGCGAACCTCGTCATCTGCGCCCCCAAGCATCCATAGAGGACGCGAGTCTGCCTGAAGCGGAGCCACCCGCTGTGTCAGGAACTCCCTCAGGAGCGTGGCCCCTATTAGCTTCGCTGCCTTCGCGCTGCCCGGCTTCAAGTAGGCGTTCATCTTCTCCAGCACCAACTTCGCCCGGTCGTCGGTAAGCTTCACGCGAGACCAGCCCTCGTCAGACTGGGGCGCCTCCGTTGGCAGTGCCAACCGGGAGTGGATACATCTGGCATCCATCATGACCCACTTGCTCCGGAAGTTCTCGACCCTCTTCCCGGTTTTCGAGATCGCGTTGGCCTTGGAGTACGCAGCAAAGTTGGCGCATGCCGAGGTGTGCTCGCCGTTGATTTGGAGGGAGAAGAAGTGGCGCAGCAAAGCCACGGATGGCATCACCCCAACATGCGCCTCGTGGTAGTAGGCGAAAATCGATAAAAGGAGAACGGAGTTGGGATGGAGATGAAGGGCCTGCAACCTATAATGGCAGAGGACGGTGTAGAAGAACTCGGAGAACGGAGGAACTAGGTCGGCGACGACAGCGTTCATGAATAAGGGGTAGAAGGTTCTCCCCTTAGCCTTCGGCTCGGCGGAGCTAGCCTAGAGTTCGGTCTCCCCATCTTGCTGCCCTCCACCTCCGTCATCAAGCGCGTAGCGGCGATATTCTTCTCCGACATATTGGGGGCGTCCAAGGTCGGCGAATACCAAGCCGGCAGCGCGTCGACCTTGGCCTTGCGGGGCAGCATTGCTTGCTGAAGGGGAAGAGTGGAGCGGATCTAGAGATTTCGGAAGCAAGGGAGAAAGGAAGGGGATCTGGAGCAAGGCAAAGGAGAGCAATGAAGGCAAGCCTTACCCAGGCCAGCCTTTTGTTAGTCGGGCAGTTGCCGAGGCAGCGTGGGGAAGTAGAGATGCCCACGTCCAATCAGTCGCCACGCATTGACCAAGGCCGCAGGCTGTGAGGGCCCGCGGTGCTCTGCACTTGCCCTCTGGGTTCGCTGCTAAGCTAAGTCTGAGCATGCCTTGGGCCCGGGGGCTACTGTCGGTGTTCTGAGAATGGGGGTTGAGGGAGTCCGGGACTAGGGGGTGTCCAGATAGCCGGACTATCATCATTGGTCGGACTCCAAGACTATGAAGATACAAGATTGAAGACTTCGTCCCGTGTCCAGAAGGGACTTTCCTTGGCGTGGAAGGAAAGCTTGGCGATACGGATATGTAGATGTCCTACCATTGTAACCGCTCTATGTAACCCTAGCCCTCTCTGGTGTCTATATAAACCAGAGGGTTTTAGTCCATAGGACACACAACCATTACAACAATCATACCATAGGCTAGCTTCTAGGGTTTAGCCTCCTTGATCTCGTGGTAGATCCACTCTTGTACTACCCATATCATCAATATCAATCAAGCAGGAGTAGGGTTTTACCTCCATCGAGCGGGCCCGAACATGGGTAAAAACATCGTGTCCCTTGTCTCCTGTTACCATCTGCCTAGACGCACAATTCGGGACCCCCTACTCGAGATCTGCCGGTTTTGACACCGACCTTGGTGCTTTCATTGAGAGTTCCTCTGTGTCATCACCGATAGGCTTGATGGCTTCTTCAATCAACAACAACACTGTCCAGGGTGAGACTTTTCTCCCCGGACAGATCTTCATGTTCGGCGGCTTTGCACTGCGGGCCAATTCACTTGGCCATCTGGAGCAGATCGAAAGCTACGCCCCTGGCCATCAGGTCAGGTTTGGAAGCCTAAACTTCATGGCTGACATCTGCGGAGACTTGATCTTCGATGGAGTCAAGCCACAGCCGAGTGCCACACTGTCATGATGGGCATGATCTAACTCTGCCACCGGACAGTACCCCGGAGGCCGCACATGAGTCCGCTCTGACCCATAGTTCGGAGCCGACCACGCAGATCGAGGACAGGTGGCTGGACACCGCTTCGAGGGCTGCAACTTCTATGACGATAGAGACGAATACCGACCTTGTCCCTTGCAAAGCCTGTGACTCCGAGGTGCCGGACTCCTTGCCGGACTCCGAACCTCCGGTGCCCCTGCCAATCGAATCCGATTGGGCGCCGATCATGGAGTTCACCGCTGCGGACATCTTTCAGCACTCACCCTTTGGCGACATCCTGAATTCGCTAAAGTATCTCTCACTATCAGGAGAGCCCTGGCCGGACTACGGTCAGGATGGTTGGGATGCGGACGACGAAGAAACTCGAAGCCCACCCACCGCCCACTTTGTAGCCATTGTCGACGATCTAACTGACATGCTAGACTACGACTCCGAAGACATCGACGGTATGGACGACGATGCCGGAGACGATGAAGAACCAGCGCCTACAGGGCACTAGAAGACCACCTCGTCATACGACATATACATGGTGGACGCCCCAAAGGATGGCGATGGCGAAGAAGCAGCAGAGGCCGATTCCTCTAAGAAACAGCCCAAGCGCCGACGTCAGCGGCGCCGCTCTAAATCCCGCCATAGCAAGAATGGAGATTCCGGCACCGGAGATAATAACACCCCAGAGAGTGCCGAAGACAACCCCCTCCAGCACGATTCAGCACAGGAGGACGGAGTAGCTAGCCCTCAGGAGAGAGCGGCAGACGAGGAGGATGAAAATTACATGCCTCCCTCCGGAGACGAGGCAAGCCTCAATGACGGCGAATTCGTCGTGCCTGAGGATCCCGTCGAGCAAGAGCATTTTAAACACAGGCTAATGGCCACGGCGAACAGCCTAAAGAAAAAGCAGCAACAGCTTCAAGCTGATCAAGACCTGTTGGCCGACAGATGGACCGAGGTCCTCGCGGCCAAAGAGTATGAACTCGAACGCCCCTCCAAAATCTACCCAAAACGCAAGTTGCTACCCCGACTAGAGGAGGAAGCATACAAACCTTCATCACCAGCGCACAATACGGCAGACCGACCACCTCGTGGCCATGACATAGAGGCATCTAGACCCTCTATCAGGACCGTACCCCGGCATCGCTCGAAAAGCACGAAGCCACGGGGGAACGCGCCGGACTTGCAGGATATATTGGAGGATAGGGCAAGACAATCAAGATCTATCTACGGATCATGCAGATGCCCCACGACCCACGACGACTACCATCGCGCCGGATACAGCAACTCCGGCCGGGCCGAACACAACAGACAAAACTCTCTTGAGCTACGTCGCGATATTGCTCAAATAGAGGCGCCGCACTCCCACTATGCTTCACAGATGAAGTAATGGATCATCAAATCCCTGAAGGGTTTAAACCCGTGAACATTGAATCCTACGATGGCACAACAGACCCTGCGGTTTGGATCGATGATTATCTCCTTCATATCCATATGGCCCGCGGTGACGATCTCCACGCCATCAAGTACCTCCCACTCAAGCTTAAAGGACCAGCTCGGCACTGGCTTAACAGCTTGCCAGCAGAGTCAATTAGGTGTTGGGAGGACCTGGAAGCCGCATTTCTTGATAACTTCCAGGGCACATATGTGCGACCACCAGAAGCCGATGACCTAAGCCACATAATCCAGCAGCCAGACGAATCGGCCAGACAGTTCTGGACACGGTTCTTAACAAAGAAAAATCAAATCGTCGACTGTCCGGATGCAGATGCCCTCGCAGCCTTTAGAGATAACATTCGCGACGAGTGGCTGGCCCGGCACCTAGGACAGGAAAAGCCGAAATCCACGGTAGCCCTCACATCACTCATGACCCACTTCTGTGCGGGAGAGGACAGCTGGCGAGCTCGCAATAACAACCTCAGCAAAAATTCTAGCAGTCCAGACAGCAAGGACCGCAATGGCAGGTCGCGTCACAACAAAAACAAACGCCGTGTCAACGGTGATAACCCTGAGGATACGGCAGTCAACACCGGATTCAGAGGCTCTAAACCCGGTCAGCGGAAGAAGCCATTCAAAAGAACCACTCCGGGTCCGTCCAATTTGGACCGGATACTCGACCGCTCTTGCCAGATACATGGCACACCCGAAAAGCCAGCTAACCACACCAACAGGGGTTGTTGGGTATTCAAGCAGGCAGGCAAGTTAATTGCCGAAAACAATGACAAGGCGCTGCATAGCGATGACGAGGAGGAGACCCGGCCGCCGAATAGTAGAGGACAGAAGGGTTTCCCCCCACAAGTGTGGACGGTAAACATGATATACGCAACCCACATACCCAAGAGGGAGCGGTAGCGTGCACTTCGGGACGTATATGCGATGGAGCCAGTCGCCCCGAAGTTCAATCCATGGTCCTCTTGCCCGATAACTTTCGATCGAATGGACCACCTTACCAGTATCCGCCATGGCGGATTCGCCGCATTGGTTTCAGACCCAATCGTCGATGGATTTCACCTCACTAGAGTCCTGATGGACGGCGGCAGCAGCCTGAACCTGCTTTATCAGGATACAGTGCGCAAGATGGGCATAGACCCCTCAAGGATTAAACCTACAAAGACGACCTTCAAAGGCGTCATACCAGGTGTCGAGGCCAATTGTACAGGCTCGGTCACACTGGAAGTGGTCTTCGGATCCCCGGATAATTTCCGAAGCGAGGAGTTAATCTTCGACATAGTCCCGTTCCGCAGTGGCTATCACGCCCTGCTCGGACGAACCGCGTTCGCAAAGTTCAACGCGGTGCCGCATTATGCATACCTCAAGCTCAAGATGCCAGGCCCTCGTGGAGTCATCACGGTCAACGGAAACACTGAACGTTCCCTCCGAACGGAGGAACACATAGAGGCTCTCGCGGCAGAAGTACAGAGCAGCCTCTTAAGGCAATTTTTGAGTCCGACCGTTAAAAGACCGGACATGATTAAACGTACCCGGAGCAACATACATCAAGACCACCTGGCACGTTCCGAGCACGCGTAGCAATGCGGCCCCAACCCCAGCCCTTGCATGATTGGAAGACAAGCTCTTCGCATACATCATTACGCTCTGGAGATACCTTGGGCACAGGGGGAGGGGCACGACCACGACAGGCCCAGAGTGCGGCTCAACCACACCAGGGGATCCCAAGTGTGTCGCTCTTTTTCTTTTCCTTTTTATTTTATCCACATGACTCCATTCACCAGAGACCCTGTCCGGTGATGGATCTGCTGAACTCACGATGCAACAGCCAGGTAGGGACAATGGCTACGACGAACACTCAGGTGGTCTCCATTATGAGCACTAAATCTGTTTAATACACCATTCCGCAGCCTACCCCTGGAGGGGGACATGTCTAATAGTCCAAACCCTTGCTTACCGCACTATTTGTATTGTTCTGCACTCATAGCAGAATTCCTTGAATGAACAATGCATCACTTTTTCGCTTATAATTGCATTCCTTTTCTTTATATATATGTTCATTTATGACATCTTGCATCCGTACAATTTGGTATGGCCGAATACACCAGGGGCTTATGTTCCCCGCATTATGGTGTCGTAAGTCCGAACACTTTCACAAGTGCGGCACCCCGAACTTATAGCACTATATGCATCGGCTCCAAATCATGTCTTGGGTCAATAGTTGGGTTTGCCCGGCTCCCATGTTTTGGTACCTTACGTTCCGTTCTATCGGCTAAGGTAGCACTGGGAGAACCACTGCGATTGCGCCCCGATTGAGCTGGGCGAGTGCCTCAGTGGAGAGAGCTCACACTGACCGTCATGATAAGGCGAGAGCTGGTCGCTGTTCGAGAGGTCTTTCCGAGTCCCTAAAGACTTATGCCGCTTAGAGCGAGGAACCGGCTGTGTCCGGCCCAGGCGTGGATAGCGCCACGAACTTGGTCTTCCGAACACTAGGGGCTTCACCGAAATTTAAAATTATAGAATTCTATGGCTAAGTGAGAGTGTTCAAGCATTATAAGTCCGGTTGCCTTGTTCGTTGTGTTGAGTGCCTCCCTAGATGGACCCAAAAATGGGAACAAGAGCGCTCAAGTTTATCCCGAACACCCCAGCACTCGTGGCATGGGGGCTGAAGCCGACGACTTGCCATCTCTCAGATTTGATAAACGGCCGCACAGAAGGTAATATTTTAAATTAATAAGCGTTGCTTAGCGCATATGAACAAAGTTTTCAGCGCACAGGATAACACATTGCGAGTTTACTCAAAAATTACATCTCTGGGGCACTCATCCGCAATCTTGCGGGCACCCTTCAGGAGACTCTAATAGTACATTTCGGGCATACGATACTCCTTGCCCGCCGGCGGCGCGTCCGTGATAAGCCTCTCAGCATCCAGCCTGCCCCAGTGCACCTTTGCGCGGGCAAGGGCCCGACGGGCACCTTCAATACAGGCGGAGCGCTTGATGACTTCCACCCAGGGGCACGCATCCACCAGCCGCCGCATGAGGCCGAAGTAGCTCCCAGGCATGGCCTCTCCAGGCCACAGCCAGACTATGACGCCCTTCATGGCCTGCTCGGCTACCTTGTGGAGCTCGACCAGCTGCTTCAGCTGGTCGCTAGGGGGCACCGGATGTCCGGCCTCAGCATACTGAGACTAGAAGACCTTCTCCGTCGAACTCCCCTCAGCTCGGTAGAATGCGGCGGCATCCGATACGCTGTGAGGCAGATCTGCAAACGCCCCTGGAGAGTTCCGAATTCGGGTAAGTAACAGGTAATTTACATTCACAAGCTTTCTTTGCATGAAAAATGCCTTACCCGCCGCTATTTTTCTTCACCGCCTCAATCTCCTGAAGGGCCTTATGGACCTCGGCCTTAGCGGCTTTGGCACTTTCAAGAGCCGAGGCAAGCTCAGACTCTCGAGTCTTCGAGTCGCGCTCCAAACTCTCATGCTTTTCCATGAGAGCCTGGAGCTCTTGCCGCACCTCCGCCACCCGCGCCTCCTGCTTCTCTCGCTCCGCTCGTTCCGCGGCCACATTACGTTCGGCCGCAGACATGGCCTCCTTCAGGGTCGCCACCTCGTTCGTGGCCCCTGCAGTACCCACGTTATCCTTGTTATTTCTATTGCAACCAAAATCCTTTTCTCTAAGGTACAAATTTAATATGGTGTTACTCACCTTCTTTGTCCTCGAGCTGCTTCTTGGCAAGACCGAGCTCGTTCTCGGTCCGCTCGAGGTCCTGCTTCAAAGCACCGACCTCCGCAGTCAGTGCGGCAGAGGTCAGCAGCGCAGCCTGCAATCCCATATTGACATAATTTTTAGAACTCCTGCGTATATGTTTTTTTTAGATCCTCAGTTCGATTTTTTCTTTCTGAACACCGAACCGAGCATCAGGGGCTACTGTCTATGCGGTATTACATTACATATTTTAAAACTTCTTACCTCAAAGCCTGTTAGAAGGCTGCTGCAGGCTTCGGTCAGCCCGCTCTTGGCAAGCTGAACCTTCTGAATCACCGCACTCATAATAGTGCGGTGTTCTTCCTCGATGGAAGCGCCGTTGAGCGCCTCCAACAAGTTGTCCGGCACCTCCGGTTGGACGGAGGCTGCCGGTGTCATGATCTTACCCCTCTTACGAAGGGGCCGCCTGCCGGACTCCAGAACCACTGCGGGTTCCGGCACGGAGTCCGGCATGAAGTCTGGGAGGTTGCCTTGTGGCACCTCCGGAGCCTCCCCCTCCTGGCGGGTCCCATCCTAGGATCCCACCTCGGCGTCCTCAGCATCGCGAGGGGTGGAGGCGGTCGTAATGGAATCTACATCTGACGGAGCCAAGGACCCGCTGGATGAAGCAGGAAGATCCTCCTCGGCTGGGCTACAGGTAGTGTGCGGCATTAGAAGGACACTACGTGGCACAAAAGAGAAATTACAAATCACTCAGGAATCCGGATACTTATGATCTTGCCAGGGGCTTGGCCCTTGAGGGCCACTCCTCGTCGCCATCATTGGCGTTGGTGGAGCTGTTTGGAGGAAGGGTCCTTCCCCTCTTGGACCCTTCGGACTCCCTCGTTGGGGAAGCCTTCCTCTTCCTCTCCCCCCCTCCTGGGGAGAGTCTTCTTTCTCCTCCTCACCTTCGTGGGAGGAGTCCGCCTCGGAGTCATCAGACGACGAGTCCGACACCACCTGGCGCCGGGAACTCCTTCGGGTTCCCGTGGCCTTCTTCTTGGCCTTCTTCTCCGGCACCACATAAAGTGCCGGGACTAGCAGCCCCGTTAGACGGGCGTCCGCTGGTTCCTCGGGGAGGGGAGCCGGACAGTTAACCTGTCCGGACGTCCTCTACCAGTCCTGTTCAAGGCATTGGGAATTTTAGATCCCACATAGAGTCAAACTATGAAAGAAATAAATGTCCCATAAAGGATAACACATCTTACCACACCGGCCGGGCGCTTGGTATTGAATCCGCGATCTTCAGTCGCGGACGCGGGGGCTTCTCCGCCCTTGAACAGCACCCTCCAGGCAGCTTCGTATGTCGTGTCGAAGAGCCCGCTCAGGGTCCGGTGTTGTGCCGGATCAAACTCCCACAGATTGAAGGCCCGTTGTTGGTAGGGGAGAATCCGGCGGACGAGCATGACCTGGATCACGTTGACAAGCTTGAGCTTCTTGTTCACCAAGGTCTGGAGACAGGACTGGAGTCTGGTCAGCTCCTCCAAACTGCCCCATAGCAAGCCCTTCTCTTTCTAGGAGGTGAGCTGCATGGGGGTACCAGATCTGAACTCGGGGGCCGCTGCCCATTTAGGGTCCCGCGGCTCGGTGATATAGAACCACCCCGATTGCCACCCTTTGATTGTTTCCACGAAGGCGCCCTCAAGCCAGAGGACGTTGGGCATTTTGCCCACCATGGCGCCTCCGCCCTCCACTTGGACGCCCTTCACTACCTTCGGCTTGACATTGAAAGTTTTTAGCCACAAGCCGAAGTGTGGCTGGATTCAGAGGAAGACCTCGCATACGACGATAAACACCGAGATGTTGAGGATGAAGTTTGGCGCCAGATCATGGAAGTCCAGGCCGTAGTAGTACATGAGCCCCCGGACGATGGGATGAAGTGGGAAGCCCAGTCCACGGAGGAAGTGGGGAAGGAATACGACCCTCTCATGGGGCCTGGGGGTGAGGATGAGCTGCCCCTTGTCAGGCAGCCCGTGCGCGATGTCGCTGGACAGGTATCCGGCGCCGCGCAGCTTCTCGATGTGCTCCTCCGTAACGGAGGAGGTCATCCACTTGCCTCCCGCTCCGGACATGGCTGGAGAAGGTTGAGACGAGATGTGCGGACTTGGGTGCTGGAGCTCGAGTGCGTGGAGACGGATAAGCAAAGGAGGAAGAAGGCGTAGGTAAAAAAGGTGGATCCTTATCCCCCTTATATATGGGCGGACGAAGACTATGCGTCCCCACCGGCCTGGTAAAACTCGCTTATCTCCCAAGCTCCACCATCAATGGCGTGGTTGGGTTACCCACGTCCGTATTGATGAGAATCCCGGAATAAGGGGAACACGATCTCTGCTTCGACGAGACGTGCCAAGGAAACCGCTTCGCTAAACGCGCTGAGGTGGTATAATAAAAAATGATTCAAGTAAAGGCTTGGAAGTGGCGTGACGTCATGCCACAAAATACGTCAGCAGATTGAACTTGTGTACATATTATTCTCTCTACGGTGGAATGTGGAATTTATTTTGCAGAGCCGGACACTATCATGGTGTTCACAATCTTCTATGAACTATTCGGAGGAGGAACCCGCCTTGCACTGCCGAACAATATGCGCGCCGGACTCATCGTTATTGAAGCCTGGTTCAGGGGCTACTGAGGGAGTCCTGGACTAGGGGGTGTTCGGATAGCCGGACTATCATCATCGGCCGGACTCCAAGACTATGAAGATACAAGATTGAAGACTTCGTCCCGTGTCCGGAAGGGACTTTCCTTGGCGTGGAAGGCAAGCTTGGCGATACAGATATGTAGATCTCCTACCATTGTAACTGACTGTGTGTAACCCAAGCCCTCTCCGGTGTCTATATAAACCGGAGGGTTTTAGTCCGTAGGACACACAACCATTACAACAATCATACCATATGCTAGCTTCTAGGGTTTAGCCTCCTTGATCTCGTGGTAGATCCACTCTTGTACTACCCATATCATCAATATCAATCAAGCAGGAGTAGGGTTTTACCTCCATCGAGAGGGCCCGAACCTGGGTAAAAACATCGTGTCCCTTGTCTCCTGTTACCATCCGCCTAGACGCATAGTTCAAGACCCCCTACCTGAGATCCGCCGGTTTTGACACCGACAGGGGTCCCTAGACTTGCCTGCCTATGGCCTGTAGCGTGGCTCAACTAGTGGCCTAGTACGGCCCGTCTACATCAACCAGGTGCTCAAGACCCTCGCGAGGGGCCAAGCCTCGCAGGGGTGGACAATGTAAGGCCTCCTCAGGGGCAGCATCACCAGGCAGGCTCGCGAGGAGGTGGAGAGATCAAGGCAAGGGGTACCTCATGAGGTGCCCATGATGCAAGCCATGACGATCGAGGCCCGGCGGGCACCAGGCGGGTGCCAGCCGCGTAGTGTCCGCGTTTCCTCTTTGGTTCAAAGGAGGCAAGCATAGGCGCGGAGTACCAAGGCATCAGGCAAATGTTTCCTTATCGGTGCAACGAGACTGAGACCAGCAGGACGGCAAGATGGAGGTCACCATGGAGCCCAAGACGGCGTCACCACCAGTGCCTTTGGTAGGCGAAGACCACCTTTAGTCAGGATAGCTCGTACTGGTTGTCCCTTTCAAAATGTCCGTTGTTGGATCCCTTCCCACTCAATATTTCGGGAGAGGACCAGGGCCTCTATAAATAGGGCTAGCCACCATAGTAGAAGGCATCTCATCTAGAGCGAACAGAGATGGATCGACTCCTCTCAAAACACGCCAAGCACAAGAACACCTCTCCTCGCGAGGCTGTTCTTCCTCTATACTGTTCATCATCAGCCCAAGAGGCAATCCACCACACCACACTGGATTAGGGTATTACACCACAACGGTGGCCCGAACCAGTATAAACCTCGTGTCTCTTGTGTTGTTCATCGTGCTAGCTTAGAAATCACGGCGAGGTTGTGGGCGTGTTTCAGTAGGGAGAGATCTTCGTGCGCACCCCAGAGTTCGAACCTTAAGGGTTTTGCCGGAACCCGATATCCGACAGGCACTCCCGCCCCGCATCAATTCTTTTACACAAATTTTAGTAGTCGTCGTACTTCAACAGTCGCACAAACTCCTCCAGCACCAACCTTATAGTAAAATTGCAGTAGTAGAGGCATTTGAACTGTCTCCCTCCCTCGTGCACCACCTTCTCCTCCCACCATTACTAAAATTTTCAATAGCCATGGCGTATCCTCAAACACAACAACTCCCCCCACCACCATAGTCCCCCACCCGCCCCCTCCCCCCTGGAACTCTAGGTCGCAGCCGCCATCGGCGGCGCCGCCAACCCAAACCGGTCTGCCTGTTCCTCCTAGCTTAGATAATAAAGTTTAGGTTACCCAGCGATTCCCATACCGTTGGCCCACTCCCCTGAGTTTTTAGATGAGGCATGCAGTGTCCCTCCCCGCCAAATCCACATCCCCTACTCCAGAATGTCGCCGCCTAAGCTCGACCGCGTATCCTGGGGAGCTTGATGAGCGTTCAATCAAGAAGTGGTTATCATGGCCTCTCCGGCAGACGTTGGCGAGGTGGCCGCCGTTCGCCCTGACCTGCCGATCACGGAGCAACATGTCACCGTGGAAGCCGGCGAAGACGTTGACTACGTTGCCATGTTGAAGGCTTCATGTCAGCGGGCTTGCGTATTACTGTATCTCGGGAAAGCTGGCTACGACATCAAGCTCGTCGACCACGATGGCTTCACGCGGGCCATGTCACAGGTTACGTGGTCCATCCCCAGCCCCTCTGGTACAACCGTCGTCGACCTCTTCGACGGCCCTGCCGCTGATCTCCTCCGCCGAGCGGTCAAGGATTTGCGATCCTTATACGCCATTGAGCCCATTTTGTCATTTTTGAAGGACACGTTCTATGGCGGCGGCTTGGAATCCTCAATTGCCAAGTCAGATCTCATCGACCACGACCACGACCATGAGAAGGGCACCCACAAAGATTCTTCCACCATGGGTCTGTGTTCTTCCAACTGGAAGGATCCCGTCCATGAAATGTGACGGAACATCCTATCAGCAAACCTTACTTTTTCTACCTTGCCCACCCGTACCCTTTGTTGTAGTACCATTTGTCGTGCGATGCTATAACTATGTCGTGTTTAATTATTTCAGTTATGCAAAAATGCATTGTTCAATAGGGCTATGTGATGTTTAAGTATGAATTGTCCACTTCAGTTTCACGAATGGCTATATTTGGTTGTTTATAGTGAGTAGATGCCTTGTTTAGTTGTGTTAGATTGTTAGGTTGGTTGCAATGAGCGTTTTTCCAGTTATCAAGACGATGCCTTTTTTATATGTATTTTGTCTTAGTTTGGTTACAGTGAGCATTTGTCCAGTTATCAAGTAGAGGCCTTGTTTATTTGTATATGGTTGTTAGGTTGCTTTTTTAGCATTTGTCCAGTTTTCAAGCAGATGCTTGTTTATCTGTATTTGCTTGTTAGGTTGGTTGCAGTGAATATTTGTCCAGTTTTCAAGCATATGCCATGTTTATCTTTATTTGCTTGTTAGGTTGGTTCTAGTGAGACTCTGTCCAGTTTTCAATGGCTATATTTGGTTGTTATACTGATCAGTTATGCCTTGTTTATTTTAGTCATTCACAATGTGTTGTTCATTATGTGCAAGTCAGAATTATGCCACTCGACTTCATCAATACCAGTTTGAATGGCTATATTTGGTTCCAGTTATGCCTAGTGTAGTTAACACATGCCCTTTATTTTAGTTTTACACATTTATCCAGTGATGTTTAAGCATTACCTACGTTCTATTCATTTTCAATAATACCAGTTTAAATTGCAATATTGGCTGTTAAGCCTGCTGTCGGTAACATTGCCTTCCATTTTATATATGCTTTAACAGCATGCTGAAACCAACACATTCAAGCTATCATTTGGAGATGATATTGTTTACCTTTACTATATTTGTTTGATGTTAAGGTTGTCGTACTTATCATGCCTTTCCACTACTTATGCAGGACAACAACGGGAGTGGCCACCATTTTCTGCCGAGGTTAGCTTCATCCCTCGGCTTGTACTCCCCCGTCGTTCCATAATGTAGTGCATATAGATCCAGGCCTGGACACTTGTTAGCTTCTAATATTGACTTGTTGCTTATAGGTACATATGCCCTTGGCAAGGATCCACGCATCGACCCTTTTTGCGTATGGGGCAATGAGATATTCATGAAAAAGCATCAAGTGAGGAAACTGATAAGGATTATTAGCAAAAAATACGAATGGTGGCAAGCAAATTATTTGTTTATGCTCTATCCAACACAACAGTGAGCTGTAGGACGGTAACTACAAACTTACAGTCTTCTCTTTTTACTGCCCATAATGAGTTGTTAGACAACAATGTCTGAATCTTTTTTGTTCGTAGTGGTTCCCGAAGCAGTTCACTCAAGATTACCTCGCAAAGTACATGATTGGTGGACACGCAATGAAGGTTAAAGTATTTCATCCAGAGTACAATGAGCATCGAGAAGTCGTAATAAAGACAATGAAGGATGGACGGGCAACCATCACAAGGGGTTGGCCTAGAGTCGTGCGCACATTACGCATGGAGGAGGGCACAATATGGGCATTCCGCTTCAGCTTCTCTAGCAACCAAAATGTCTTTCGCCTCTCTCTTTATAGTCTTTGGTACAACTGTGGTTCATCATTCTTTACTTGGTGCTTCTGTAGTTCTTCAGTATATGTACTTGTGCATCGAATTATGCTTTCGTGGTTGAACCTATATTTGTAATAAACCTGGTTGGATATGAAATAAGTGATTGCCAACTTTCAAATTCAAAAAGGTGATTTTTAAATTAGGGATTAACTAGGGATTAACTAGGGATTAATTAGGGATTACACTGCACACGGTTTGCAAAAGCAAAACATCTGCGATAGACGTGGAGATCAAACACGTTTCTAGGATCCACTACATGTGCGCTCAATCTCCACTGCACACATGATCAGCCAGGAAAAAACCGTGTGCGGTCAATCTCCACTGCACACACGATCAGCCAAAAAAGCGTGTGCGAATAACAACAGCATCGCACACAGTTCTTTCTTATTAAATGTTTGCGACAGTCACCTTATCACACATGCTTCAAAATCGTTGACTGTTTGTGATGTTGTGCGCATCGCAAACATTTGGTACTTCTTGGATTAACTGTGCGGGATGTACATACTAACAGAAACGTATTCCTTGGATGGACTGTGTGGAATGTACATACGAACGGAAACATTTAGCGGGGGCTGACTATGTGGGATGTACTTACGACCGGAAATGATTTCGCCTATATAATTGTATTTTTTTAGCACTACTGTACGTATAACCGTATTTGCTCGCTCGCCGGTCACACACGACCTCATTTTGTCGAGTGTGTGTGCCAGGAGGGCATATCCCCGACGGTTTCTGGTCGTGTGGGAAGGACCCCCTATCACCCACACTCACTTGGCGACAGTTCCAAATGTCGTCGCGGAAAGGGGTTTAAAACCGTTTGTATAGCACCGACGCGTACCATTGGTTGATAACATAATAGCATGGAACAATCAAAACTTGTAGATACGTTGGAGACGTATTAAGCATCCCCAAGCTTAATACCTACTCGTCCTCGATTAGGTAAATGATAAAAACAGAATTTTTGATGTGGAATGCTACCTAACATGTTTATCATGTAATCTTCCTTTATGTGGCATGAATATTCAGATCCATAAGATCCAAAACAAAAGTTTAATATTGACATAAAAACAATAATACTTCAATCATACTAAAAAGCAATCATGTCTTTTCGAAATATAATGGCTAAAGAAAGTTATCCCTGCAAAATCGTATAGTCTTGTCATGCTCCATCTTCTTAACACAAAATATTTATCATGCACAACCGTGATGACAAGCCAAGTAATTGGTTCATACTTTTAACACGCTTCAACTTTTTCAACTCTCACGCAATAGATGAGCGTAAGCCATGGATATAGCACTATAGGTGGAATAGAATATGATGTTAGAGGTTGTGTGGAGAAGACAAAAAAGGAGAAAGTATCATATTGACGAGGCTAATCAACGGGCTATGGAGATGCCATCAATTGACATCAATGAGAGGATTATGGATTGCCATGCAACGGATGCACTAGAGCTATAAGTGTATGAAAGCTCAAAAGGAAACTAAGTGGGTGTGCATCCAACTTGCTTGCTTATGACGATCTCGGGCATTTGAGCAAGTCCATCATTGGAATATACAAGTCAAGTTCTGTAATGAAAAATTCCCACTAGTAATATATGGAAGAGACAAAATTGGAGACTCTCTATCATGAAGAACATGGTTGCTACTTTGAAGCACAAGTGTGGAAAAGGATAGTAACATTATCCCTTCACTCTTTGGCCTCTTTTTTTGTTCGGAGTCTCATCCTAACTTGTGAGGGATTTATAGTCTCCATCATCCTTTCCTCACATGGTACGATGCTCTAATAATGATAATCATCACACTTTTATTTACTTACAACTCGAGAAGTACAACTTGATACTAGAACAAAGATATGACTCTATATGAATGCCTCCGGCGGTTTACCGGGATGTGCAATGATCTAGTGTGACATGTATAAAAATATGAAGGGTTGACAAGCCACAAATACTATGTCAACTATATGATCATGAAAAGCAATGTGAAAATGATGATATGTTTCATGATAAAACAGAACAGTGGAAGTTGCATGGCAATATATCTCATAATGTCTATGGAAATGCCATAATTGGTAGGTATGATGGCCGCTTGAGGAAGATATAAGGTGGATTATGTGTGAAAGAGCGTATCATATCACGGGGTTTGGATGCACCGACGATGTTTGCACCACAACTCAAGGTGAGAAAGGGCAATGAACGGTACCGAAGAGGCTAGCAAAATGCGGAAAGGTTAGAGTTCCATGGACTTACATTAGTCATAAAGAACTGACATACTTATTGAAAAAGTTAATTAGCCCTCGAAGCTAAGTACTACTACGCATGCTCCTAGGGGTATAGATTGGTAGGAAAAGACCATCGCTCGTCCCCGACCGCCACTCATAAGGAAGACAATCAATGATCAATGATGCTCCAATTTCATAGCATAACGAGAGACCATACGTGCATGCTTAGGGAATCACAAACCTTAACACAAATATTCTTACTAAACCACAATTACTCACTAGCATTATCTAATATCACCATCTTTATATCTCAAAACAAATGCAAGGAATCAAACTTCTTATATATTCAATGATCTTCATGAAAGTTTTTATTATATCCCTCTTGAATACCCATCATATTAGGACTAAATTTATAACCCAAGCAAATTGCCATACTATTTATAAGACTCACAAAAAAATATAAGTGAAGCATGAGATTTAATCAATTTCTTTAAAATATAACCACCATCGTGCTCTAAAAAGATATAAGTGAAGCACTAGAGCAACTACCTAGGTCAAAAGATATAAGTGAAGCACATAGAGTATTCTAATAAATTCATGATTAATGTGTGTCCCTCTAAAAAGGTGCGTCCAGCAAGGATTATTGTGGCAAACTAAAAAGAAAATAAATCAAAGACTCATGTAATACAAAATGCTCCAAGAAAACACATATCATGTGGTGAATAAAAATATAGCCTCAATTAATTACCGATGGATTGAAGACAAAAGAGGGGATGCCATCCGGGGCATCCCCAAGCTTAGATGCTTGGTTGTACTTGAATATTACCTTAGGGTGCCTTGGGAATCCCCAAGCTAAGGCTCTTGGCACTCCTTATTCCGCACTCCATCGAAACTTCACCCAAAACTTGAAAACTTCACAACAAAAAACTCGTGAGATCCGTTAGTGAAACAAAGCAAATCACCACTTTTAGGTATTTTTGTAAACTCATTCCAATTATATATTTGTATTATATCTACTGTATTCTAACTTCACCATGGTTCATACCCCCTGATACAACCCATAGATTCATCAAGATTGGCAAACAACACAATGAAACAGAATCTGTCAGAAACAGAATAGTCGGTGGTAAACTGGACTTTAGCCAAACTTCTGTAACTCCAACAATTCTGAAAAAATTAGGACAACATGGGAAATTTGTATATCAATAAAGTGTAAAAATTCAGAATTTTCTGTCGCTCTAGTGATTTTTAACAATTCTTCTGCTGGATGTAAAAGTTTCTATTTTTGCACAGAATCAAATCAGCAATCTTCCAAATCATCCCAAAGGTCTTACTTGGCACAAACAATAATAAAAACACTAAAACATAATCATAATAGAAGTATAATTGCATATTTATTAAAAACATAAGAAAAAGAAAAAACATAAAATAAAACTGGGTTGCCTCCCAACAAGCACTATTGTTTTACGCCCCTAGCTAGGCATATTTCATAGATCTAGATATTGTCATCTTTGATATTCAATCCATGAGTGGCCCACATAATAGATTCACATGGTGACTTACTTTTCTTTCTTGGAAAGTGTTCCATGCCCTTCCTTCATGGAAATTCAAATCTAATGTTCCCTTCTTTCATATCAATAATTGCACCGATCGTTCTAAGGAAAGGTCTACCAAGAACTATCGGGCATGTGGGATTGCAATCTATATCAAGCACAATTAAATCTACAGGCACGTAATTCCTATTTTCAATAATAAGAACATCATTAATCCTTCCCATAGGTTTCTTAATAATAGAATCCTCCAAGTGCAAATTTAAAAAACAATCATCAAGTTTATGGAAACCTAGCACATCACGTAAATAATTTGGAAACACTAGCACCCAAATCACACAAAGATTGCACTCATAATCTTTAATCTTGATTTTAATAGTAGGTTCCCATTCATCATATACTCCCTCCGTCCCAAAATTTCTTGTCTTAGATTTGTCTAGATACGGACGTATCTAATACTAAAACGTGACTTGATACATCTGTATCTAGACAAATCTAAGACAAGAATTTTGGGACGGAGGGAGTATCTTTCTAGGGATTGAAACTTCCAACTCAAGTTTTTCTTCAAAAGATTTGATCATAGCATCAACGATATGTCTGAGAACCCGGAATTATCTTCAGATCCTCCTATGTTTGGGTGTCAACCCCAGGATCATTGTTAACAACACAGCGAAATGGTATCATTGCACAATACGTAAAAGTAATTACAAGTTTAATAAATATTGTCATAAGGCATACATAGAGAAATGTCTCATTACATCCAGAAACACATCGGAAAGTAAAATGCGTAGCGACTCCATCTCAGCCACAGGCAGTCGATGTAGTGCACGTGACCTCACTCCTATGGATCGCCATAGTAGTCATAGTCCTCACCTTCATCTTCAGGTAACACTGTTGTCAACAAAATTATTGCCATGAGTACATTACATACTCAACATGCCTCCCTCGGGAAGGACCTAATAGCTACATGTGGCTTCAAAGGAAGGTTGTATGGCTCATTTGCACAAAAGCTAACTTTGTTTCAAAAGTACAGCAGTTGGATAAAAGCTTTTTTGATGAAAACATGTTTTATCTCTCGAATAATCAAAGTGAGGATTCTCGATCAACTCACACTCATCATAGGTTCGAAGAATAGGGGAAAAGAGGGAATAAGCAAGACATGTCATGTATGTCAAGAAAGATTCATGTGTCGTCCATGACCGTGGACACGGCTATTCGAATAGTTTTACACTCTGCAGACGTTGTACACTTTACCAACACGACACAATCCCGTCTTGATGCCACTAGTGGCCGCTGGTATAGTACACCATTTGGTATACCGGCAGGGAGATTGTGATGAGGTCTTTGGACTAGATCCCCCAAAGATGTGACATGCCCATCGGGTCTAGTGCATCAAACTGAGAGTACATCCTCAAACCGGCCCCCATCTGTGCCGACGATACTCCCCGCAGGGCAACTATCCCATCTGCGGTATGGCGACATCGACACATAAGGCTGACTAGCTTACTTGACCAAGCCAGTGCCCCTATAGCATGTAGTTGTACTATTACACAATCTTCAAATCCAAGAATTATTAGGCCCCATGCGACACGGACGCCTAATTGCCCCCTTCAGCTTATGAAGGGCCCCCAATCACTCCTTCAATACTTGATTTAGCTGTTGCCCATGCCAGTATTCAGATGGTAAGTTTCACCCAGAGTAGAAGAGGATAGAAAAGGTCAACAAGGGCCAACCGGCCTAGCTCAGCGTTAAATTTCAACTGTCAATGACCCAAAGGTCATTCAACAAAGCACCTATAGGGTGATAAGCATGGCTAAGCATTTCTACTCTACCGAAATTATATACTTCTACTAAGGTGTCAAGTAAATAGGCGACAAGCGGATCAGGGTAATGTGTCAATCGACACGCTAGCTATGAGAATTAAAATAGCATGCATATAGTAACAATAAAACTCAATGCAATATAGTAACAATAAAATAGCATGCATATAGGATCAAAGAAGGAGGAATGCCTTCGTTGTTGTGTCCTTCTTTAGTAACATGTTCTGTCCTTGTCCAACATCGCCACTCCCTACTCGTCGTAACGATAACAAATTGAAAAATAATAAATACCAAAACAATAGTAAGTCCAAATAACATCCAAAATAAATTAAGAGTGGATGGATAGCAAGATATTGATCAGATGGAGATTCCAAAAGGAGATAGCATGATTGGAAGGTACATAGAGGACTCAATGAATTGACAGGGTTTAGGTTGATGATGGATACTCAAGTCTTGTCAACAAGGCTGACGTCTTGGTATGAGCTATGCTATTGACCACAAGTAATGCCTACTACACATCACAACTAACTATATAGGAAACCACTATATAACCAACACAATGGCAACATCACACATTGAACGGAACCAACATATGCTTTTTAATTACACAATCACAACATGGCATGATAAATGTAAAATATAACCACAAATAAATATTTAGATGGAACCTAAATATTTATAATGGTCAATATCAGCAAACATTTACATCAACTATATGCTAGTTGAAAAGGAAGCATTCCCTAAGATAACCGAACCAACATTATAAACCATAGTAGTCAAGCAATCAAACATAATTCAATAAAATGAATTGAACCAATCTAGGTCTAGAACTAAATCTTTATTAAAGAAAATAGGATCAAGTACATTATATCAAACCAAATCATTTGTCAAACAATTAACAAGGAACTATACAACACATGGAACAAATGGATGAACAACTATCCTAGACATGATATGCTTAAGATTAATAATCAACCACAAGCAAATATTTGGATGAATCCAAATATTTATAATGGTAACAACAAGCAAAGACTAAACCCCAATCATAACAACTACTATGTCCGTTCCAAAATAGATGACCCAACTTTGTACTAACTTTGTACTAAAGTTAGTATAAAGTTGAGTCATCTATTTTGGAACAGAGGGAGTATTAGTAAGCATCTTTACAACAAGAGCTAAACCATTACTATGGTGAAAGCTAATTAAACAAGTGAATAAAAAGACACATTTGATACAAGGTATGTGAGGGAAGAATTATAAAGATGTCTTAACTAACAACACAAGCATCAAACACGCAAGTTGTCATGAGAAGATACTAAACTGGGACAAGGTCTTAACAATAGCTAATACTAATGACCACTAGCAATTATAATATCACCACATGCTTAAAATAACAAATCATGATGCACACACTAAGTGCATGATCAAGCACAACTCAACTAACAAGAAAGGTACACTATCCTATGCATGAGATGAACTGTGGTAACAAGTATGAATCAGTCACAATGATACCTTGAGATAAGTTAAGAAAATATAAGCAACACACAAATACTATAACACATGGAGTATAATAAGCGAGCATGACTTGGTGTCTAGTCTTAGGCATACCACAAACGCAATAGTAATTAAGTTAAACTAAATATAACGAACGCTGGGCATACAACAATGCATTGCCATGATAAACTAATATTAAGTCTAAACATGAATCATCATCACACGAGATACCTACAATACAATACAATACAAGTCATAACTATAACATAACTTAATTGATACGAGTTAATCTAATGTCAAACATGGCACTAACACACAACTCTAGAATTTTAGTTATGACACGTAAGAACGTTGAGCAAGGATACTAGCATGTAAGCAAGTAATAATAGATCATGGCATCAAACAATGAACATTTATTCTACTAGAACGAATAGCAAGATGATATGCATTTCTATCTAGTATAACTTACTATTGCAATGACAAATGATACACAACTAGAAATGATCTATAACATGAACTGATACAACACACTATGTAATCTAGTTATACAACCATAACAACATGGCATATTTATTAATCAACAACCTACTATGATATATCTACTACTAATATTGCCACGACATTGCCCCCAGACTAGGTATAGTGTAGCTCCTGTTTTGTAAACGCGCTACTGCCATTGAACTTAGCAGCAGCGCTTTTCGCCCACACTCGATGTTGCTAAGTTTAGTCCACTCGTTACAACTAAGTTTAGTCCCACCTCGCTCCGCGAACATGGTGTTTACCACCTTAAATATGTTACTTCTCAAACCATCACAACTACTTAGTCTTCATTGAACTCTATGTGTAGGATCTGTGGCCGAATAGGAATCTTTGTCGGTTCTTAAACCGGGGAAGATTCCTATTGACAATTTAGATTATACACAAAAAGATCATTGATGACCAATGTATTTTTCATTTTTTTATAATGCTTAGCCTTAGCTTAGCAGTAGCGCGTTTTGCAGAAGGCGCTACTGCTACAGGCATAGCAGTAGCGCGTCTGTAGTTAAAAGCGCTACTGCTATGGAGTTTAGCAGTAGCGCTTTATCCTAACATGCGCTACTGCTAAACGCTACCTATCTGCCCCAACCGGCCGCCCCCATTCTCCCTCTCCACTCTCACTCTCCCCCGCACACCCCGTCGTCCGCCGCCGCCGCCGTTCGCCGACAACCGCCGTCGCCCGCCGCCGCCGATGCTCCTGCTCCTCCTTCACTAAGGTAGTCCCTCCATCCCACCTTCCTACCGCGCCGCTCCCTCCTCCTCCGTCCGCCCTCTCCACCCTCCTCCTCCGGCCAAGCCCTCTGTTGGCAACCCTCCTCTCCTCCTCCTCTATCCTCCCTCCTCCCACCCCTCCTCCCTCCTCCTCCTCCCTC